>NC_136812.1:14538014-14698014 GCF_951216825.1 Electrona antarctica
AACTAACAAATAATCACATTATCAGTTTGTCATAAGTCAAATTAAAGTTTAGTAATGAAATAAATAGTTGTGATCGTGTAAACATTTCTAGTACGAGCAATTTACAACTTCACCAAAATGGGAATGCTTGTCTTTGCTCCCTATGAAAATGTTTTGGCTAGCTGGTTAACACAATAAGCAATGTCAATCCCGGCCAATATATTGCTTTAGCTGATATTATTATTTGACTATATGAATTGACTTTCTTTGATGACAGCGGTATCAACAGCCGACGATGTGTCTCGATTCAAAACATTGCAGAGGCCTCTATGCGCACACACACATTCAATCTTTATTTTATTTATACTTCGTTGGAATTGATTTTAACTGATGATTTATATGTATTTCTTTATGTAGGAAATGGAAAGGAGATATTTACTTGCGTCCCATAGAAATTGATCTGCGACAGAAACAATGGTCCCGATCCACTGTTTGGGAAACAGTGCTTTACAAATACGTGCTTCACACACACACACACACACACACACACACACACACACACACACACACACACACACACACACACACACACACACACACACACACACACACACACACACACACACACACACACACACACACACACACACACACACACACACACACACACACACACACACACACACAGATATGGATTTTCTCAATGAGGGCTGCATGTTCGTTGCCTAACGTCAGGCATAAAGGCCTACACACATGCACGCACACAGACAGAGACACAGGCTCACATATAACGTGTCTGCTTCCCGAGTTGCAGAGTAATAGCAGTCATTACCAAGCCTGAGCAATACACGACACACACACACACACACGCACACGCACACGCACACGCACACACACACACACACACACACACACACACACACACACACACACACAGAGTCCGGCAGGTTATTACAGTGTAGCTTATTACCCTGCCTCGGCACCGCTCTATTATTCAGCCAGAGTCCACAGGGACCAGAGCAGAGGCAGAGCAGAGGCAGCTTGCTGTGCTACTTTACAACACGTCTAAGTAGGCCAAAGAGACTGGAACTAAAGTGTGACACAAGACGCCACTGAACTGCCCAGCAAACTATGGAAGAACCGGGGAGTTCCATCTGATCTCATAATGCATGTCTACAACCTGAGGGCCGGCGCCCACTTCTGCACTTCTGGGGCTCCCTGAACATTTTCAAAACACTACAATTTTAATGTTACAATAATAAATATGTTATGTAAAAAAAGAGTATTCTTTCTTTAAAACCTTTAAAAGTGAGTTATCATTGTGATAATGATGAATAGAGGGTATGCGCGTGACATCATCGTACTTGGAAGTTATGCGGGAACGCCCACTGAGTGGCAAAAAACGACTTTCTGGCCTTGACAGCCCATTCATCCAAACAGAAAAGTCCTGTCTGATTGCATTAAAGAATGTTAAACTCACCAACATTGCAGCTGAACGAAAAGCTTGAATTATTCTCTTTCTATCTGCAAAGTTTTTGTTTCATAAAATCCACCATAGAAACATTATGATCTACTTTCTGTCAAGAAATGCCCTGCATTTGATTATTTTTAAGTGTCAGAGTTTGGAAGTATACTTGTTTTCAATAACACAACATTTTGCTGCCTCCTGCATTATGTGACATTTAGAAACAGGTGGTACGCAGGACGGTTGAGTGATTTCCAACGAGCGCTTTGAAACTCCAACACTCCATGCTGCTCAATGTTTTGCCACTCAGTCTAGATGAGGGGGGCGTGTCTGGTTGTACTGTAGATTCCATCATCTTTGTGGTTGTAGATTACAGGATAATCTTTGTGAAGGACACAACATTTATTTGCTTCTTGTCTGCTGAGCATTTCCACATAGAACAACTTTTCTGTTGTCTCTCTCATCATGGTCCTCCATAGAGACATACTCTTCATGATTGGAAGTGTCTTTTTTGTTTCGTTACTATGGGCCATGCTTACCCGCTGTTTAAAGATGTGATGACCTTAATTCACACAATACAAAACTGAATACTGTACATCCTGGGGTCTTCCAGAGTGTTGTTGTTGTTTAGGCTGCTTCAAGCACAGCACATATAGGCCAAGGAAATGTGTGTCACTATCCACCAAATATCAGGAATCACAGAAACCATCCACAACTGTTGGCTGCATATACTCTTAGCCTGTCACTCAATTGTTGAGTGACAGACTTGTAAAGAGTATAGTTAAAAAGACAAAAATCAAGTTGGGGTTTCCAGAGCCCAAACACATTCAGCTGTCACACAGGAAACAGGAAGTTGATATTTGGACAAATACAGACTGAAAAGCAACATTGAACAGGTATAGACATAAAACGTTCTGAAATAGAACTTGTGCAAGAACAAGTCATTTCAAACATTAAAGGAGAATTTCAGACTAGAAGGCTTTCTTACCTTTATTTGTAGTTGTTACATCCCCACCAAAGAGGTCCAGGTGTTATTTCGTGCAAAAGCGCATTATTGGCTATTTCCCCTACCATAAGCCCTCAATGAATTGAATTGCATTGAATTGAATGGGGATTGAATTGGGTTATGCTAATTCACTTATTTCCATCGCTTAAAAAATAAATAAATAAAGTATCCTCTCTTCATAATGTAAATAGTATCCCAAGCGGCACACTTTACTATTTCTTTAGATGGAAATAAGCGAATCAGGGATCTCCATATATGGGCTTAAAGGACAACTTTAGTTTTTTTCAACCAAGGTTCATGTTTTAGGTTGTTATTAGAGAAAGTAAAAAATGAGTGTTAATTTTTTTTCATTTGCTGCTTTCTTTCGTTTTAGGGATTTTAGCTGTTTTTGACAGGGGGGCGGGGGCATTCGAGCATGGGGCTAAATATGTATTTTTTTACAAAACTTTATAGCGATTTCTTTTTTTATTATTCACTATAGTCCTACTAGACCGCAAGAAATTACATCTGGCCACACAAGATCACAGGATCTACTGAATGTGAAGGTAGCCTACTGGGGGGAAGCCACACTGTGTGTCATAGGCTCAATATGTCAGTTTGACACATTCAGTAGATCCCGTGATCTTTTGTGGCCAGATGTAATTTCTTTGGGTCGAGTAGGACTATAGTAAATAATAAAAAAATAAATCACTATAAAATTTTGTAAAGAAATACATATTTAGCCCCATGCTCGAATGCCCCGCCCCCCTGTCAAAAACAGCTAAAATCCCTAAAACGAAAGAAAGCAGCAAATGAAAAAAAAATTACACTCACCTTTTACTTTCTATAATAACAACCTAAAACATGAACCTTGGTTGAAAAAAACTAAAGTTGTCCTTTAACTGCGACAACAGGTCGCATTTACTATGACTTCAGGGATATCCATCCCTGTTGATGTCACGTGATGTCACAATGACCTGGGCACCATATATGGGGGCTGATGTCACGTGATGTCACAATGACTTGGGGGCTTGCCTGGTGTGACAGACACACTGACGGGAAATGCAAGATTCCATAGTAAATGTGTGTCTGTGTGTAATGCTTGAGTCGTGGACGTGGTACTTGTTGGCGTGATGGTACAGGCAGACTGCTATAAAGACAAGAGATACTGAATGTATCTCCAGTCGGTCACAATCAGAACACTACCCAAATCAAGACCTCGTTCATTAACAAATGTGTGGGTATCATATAGTTGGGATTGTTACTTTATAGATACATTTACACATGGCATATTTGTACCACATTTTAGTTGTTTTCATTCAATGATCCTGCTGGTTACGCATGTGAAAGGTATAGCGTATTCCCCGGTTGGATGCTAATTCAACGGCTCACCCCCAATAACGGGGGGGTTGGGGTTGTGGGGGGGATGATAAATGAAACCTTTACTTGATCCCTCTGCACTTTATTGAATTTTCTTTTTCTTTTTTTATCTCTGGGAGAAATACAGTGAGGGAGAGAGATTGGATGGGGTGCGGGAAGGGAGAGAGAGCAGATCTATTTTTATATGAGATTAAGGCAGAGCCGTGTTGAAATGGAAGCCCTGGCCAACAGAGCCCTGATCTCTGGGACTTATTAAACACTCTTATTAAAAGTTAAGGAAGCCCCTAAGAACCTTACAATGAGAGAGAGAGAGAGAGAGAGAGAGAGAGAGAGAGAGAGGATTGTGCAATGGAGGGTGAAGTGTGGCGGCAAAGGGATTGAGCTTAAGCTCTTCTCTTCTTTTCTTTCTCTCCCTCACTCACCTCCTTCCTCTCTGTTTCCCCTACTCACACTCCGTGGTCATCTCTCTCTCTCTCTCTCTCTCTCTCTCTCTCTCTCTCTCTCTCTCTCTCTCTCTCTCTCTCTCTCTCTCTCTCTCTCTCTCTCTCTCTCTCTCTCTCTGTGTGTGTGCTCTGACACTTATCTCCGCTGACTCCTCGCTCTCCAAACCGGGTCAGCTAAATAAAGTCCATGGATTTAGCCTAATTTTTGACAGCCGTAAGACTTCTCGCAGCACACATGCAGTCACACACACGCGCATTGTGCATGCATGTGCACACACACACACACACACACACACACACACACACACACACACACACACACACACACACACACACACACACACACAACACACACACACAGTGTAGATTCATTCATGCTGCTTCACTGTCATCAAGAGTCGGTTATAGATCTCTGAGCTATAATCCTATTTCGCGCAAAGCAAGGCTTTTCCTGTTGTGGTCGAATGTAGGGGAGTGGGTGAGTGGGTAGGGGAGTGAGTGGGTGAGTGGGTGTAGGGAGTGAGTGGGTGAGTGGGTAGAGAGTGAGTGGGGTGAGTGGGTAGGGAGTGAGTGGGTGGGTGAGTGGGGTAGAGAGTGAGTGGGTGAGTGGGTAGGGAGTGAGTGGGTGGGGTGAGTGGGTAGGGAGTGAGTGGGTAGGGAGTGAGTGGGGTGGGTGAGTGAGTGGGTGGGTGGGTGAGTGAGTCGATAGGGGAGTGAGAGGGTAGGGGAGTGGGTAGGGTGAGTGGGGTAGGGAGTGAGTGGGTGGGGTGAGTGAGTGGGTAGGGAGTGAGTGGGTAGGGAGTGAGAGGGTAGGGGAGTGGGTAGGGTGAGTGGGTAGGGAGTGAGTGGGTGGGTGAGTGAGTGGGTAGGGAGTGAGTGGGTAGGGAGTGAGTGGGTAGGGGAGTGGGTAGGGGTGAGTGGGGTAGGGAGTGAGTGGATAGGGTGAGTGGGTAGGGGAGTGGGTAGGGTGAGTGGGTAGGGAGTGAGTGGGTGAGAGGTTGAGTGAGTTCAGCCTGATCTGTGGTTCAGTGTAATGCATGTCTTTCATATCGTCACTGTAAATGATTGTAAATTAACGCCCTACTTGATCATACTGTACATTGTCACAGAAAAGCATCCAACATAGCAGAGAAGCAGACGCACAAGAATCCTGAAAAGTAACAGGAGATATTCCACCCAGACAGGCAGAGAGAGAGAGAGAGAGAGAGAGAGAGAGAGAGAGAGAGAGAGAGAGAGAGAGAGAGATGCGTGCACACCCGTGCATTTGTGAGTGTGAGCAGGGGGAGGTAAGACAGAAAAAGAGAGAAAAGTGAGAAAAATAATTTAGCATTTATATAGACAGGGGGTCTATCTGTGTGCATGTCTCTCTCTCTCTCTCTCTATCTCTCTCTCTCTCTCTCTCTCTCTCTCTCTAACTATAACCGAACAGTGCTTTGTCCTTCAACTCAACAGCAGCACAAAGTATAATGGAAACCATGGCAACCAGATGGAGAACAGGCAGGTGTACTGCCAGAGCTGAAAGAGAAGGATGGATGGACGGGGGGGGGAGGGGGGGTGAAGGGCTATAACAGAGCAGCTGTGTGGGAGAGAGAGAATTATTATGATTCTCTGTGGTACTTTTCAACTAACACTACGTGTCTCTGTCTGTGTTTGAATACAACACACACACACACACACACACACACACACACACACACACACACACACACACACACACACACACACACACACACACACACACACACACACACACACACACACACACACACACACACACACACACACACACACACACACACACACACACCTTGTAGAACTTCCCATCCTCTGACTGAGAATATACGACGGACCAGCTTGCAGAGTAGAGTGTGTGTGGGCAGCTTGGTGGGAAGTTAGCTATCATTTCCTTTGGCTTGTTACTTTCCTGTCTGTAAATCAGTCTTAACTTAAGCCGTCATCAAATGTTACATCCCCCAGGTTTCACATAGAGTTGAAAGCGGAGGGCAAACCTGCCGATATAGTCTAGGAGAAATCCAATACACAGCTGTTGTTGTTTTCTGAGTTTCGGTACATTGTTCAGTTGTGAATGCTGATTTAACCACTTGGACCCTCTATACCAATTATCTTTAAAGAAATCGCCATGCTTCTTAATACAAAATAAAGCTAACATTAATATGCAAGGAACCGATGCATTTTGCAAGAATACTTACCCTGTAATTTAGCTGAGGTGACAAACTCTAAAGATAGATAAGTTAGATATGATCTCGTCTTTCCTTTTTTAATAATACTTCTTTTGTCAATGTTGTGAAAGTAAAATGTTCTCAAATGAAGAGGCTGAACAACTATCTAATAACTCATTGAACTCTACTAACCTAGAGTTTACTAAACTCTCTAGTAAAGATAAAGTTGATTCCGTTTCCAACCCGACTTCTGTGAGTAACTTTGTACTTTGTCTAGCCTGTTTGACACAACTGTGCCAACGTTTTGCAGTGTTTCACTTTGTTCTACGCCTAAAGGGCAGCGAGGAGAAGGCCACCATGGTGATGAACCCTGTGATTGCACTTCTGCCAAACAGAGCCCGCCACCCATAGATATTATAAGAAATAGATGCCTCATTTGCCGCTGCAGTTCATTGGAGCGACGTGTATCCCAATGAAGGCGGAAGTGCAGTGCTGAAGGCTCTTTAACAAATCTTTATAACAGTCATGACAATATACATTACAATACAAAACAAGACAAACAAACAAACACAAACAACAAAGTTATTAACAATACAACATCGGAGCCAGGGGGGATTAGATTACTAACAGAAAACATTAAAGAGTGAACACAAAGCAACAGTTCTCCGCAGCTTTCTTATTTAGAAGTGCTGAAGGCATTTGCTGAAGGCGACTGCGTCGCTGCCCAAGTGACGTCACTCATGTGACTCCTCCATGTCTCTCGCTGTCACTCAAGTGACTACTGGCCAATCACAGCGCGTCTTTTCCGGGACTTATGTTACGCACGCGGAAGCTTGACAAGCTTCCGCTAATGCTTTGCAAGGAATGTCGGGAAAATTGTGCCTTCAATGGTGACACGCGCCTCAGAGCCGGAAAGGGCGTCTACGTATATATGTCTATGCCGCCACCAACCATTAGTGGCCCACCTGCTAATCAAACATGCCACAGCTCTCCAGACATCTATACATCCAGAACTGCCCCTCTGCAAGTCCAGCCCATAACGTAGAGTTTAATTCTGATATGAAGTGGAATTATATTATTTACCCCTCTCTTACTTATTATTGCCCCCCCCCACCCCCACCTCTGTTTTTGACCATTTTCACAACAATGGGAGAAATCGGATGGACAAATGAAAACAAAGGAACCTACAGTATAAGGCCACCCAAATCTCTTTGTGAGTTTGTAGATCTGCTATTTCCTGAGAATGTTTTCCCCCCAGAATAGGGTTTCTAGGGCCCAAGTGGTTAAGGCTGTCAGAGCACTTCCATACGTTAGCGAGGCTGTTTCTGGCTCTAAAGCTGGAATTAGGATGTCAGCATTACAAATGAAACGTCACACAAACAAGAGTTGTAGGAATAATACGGAATTATTCGAATGTATTCCTGCCTTAATCCCTCCTAATAATCCTTCTGACAGTACAGCTCTAAATAGGCGCGCGCATGCACACACACACACACACACACACACACACACACACACACACACACACACACACACACACACACACACACACACACACACACACACACACACACACACACACACACACACACAGTAGCCAGCAGTCCATGTGTCCTGACTCCTTAAAGGAGAAACCATTAGAAGGAAGACATGTCATTGCTGAAGCAGTAACTTATCCACAACGACTGTGGCTGTGGCTCAAGAGGTAGAGCAGGTCGTCCAATGATCCATGGGTCGGCGGTTCAAATCCCGGCTCCTCCTGGCTACATATCGAAGTGTCCTTGGGCAAGACACTGAACCCCAAATTGCTCCCGATGTGCTAGTTGGTACCTTGCATGGCTTCCGCCGCAATCGGTGTATGAATGTGTGTGTGAATGTAATGCACAATCTATGTAAAGCGCCTTGGATAAAGGCGCTATATAAATGCACCATTTACCATTTTAACTTCAACCTAACATTATATCAACGTAATATCAACGTAACTTCAACCTGACATTATATCAACGTAATATCAACGTAACTTCAACCTAACGTTATATCAACGTAATATCAACGTAACTTCAACCTAACTTCAGCCTAAAATGATATCAACGTAATATCAACGTAACTTCAACCTGACATTATATCAACGTAATATCAACGTAACTTCAACCTAACGTTATATCAACGTAATATCAACGTAACTTCAATGTAACTTCAACCTGACATTATATCAACGTAATATCAACGTATCTTCAACCTGACATTATATCAACGTAATATCAACGTAATATCAACCTAACTTCAACCTGACATTATATCAACGTAATATCAACGTAATATCAACCTAACTTCAACCTGACATTATATCAACGTAATATCAACGTAATATCAACCTAACTTCAACCGACTATGGCTCAAGAGGTAGAGCAGGTCGTCCAATGATCCATGGGTCGGCGGTTCGAATCCCGGCTCCTCCTGTCGACATGTCGAAGTGTCCTTGGGCAAGACACTGAACCCCAAATTGCTCCCGATGTGCTGGTTGGTACCTTGCATGGCTTCCGCCGCAATCGGTGTATGAATGTGTGTGTGAATGGGTGAATGTAATGCACAATCTATGTAAAGCGCCTTGGATAAAGGCACTATATAAATGCAACATTTACCATTTTATTTTACCATTTACCACAAGGGAATGTCATGTGACTGGAAATTCTGTATTTTTACCTTTTAAATCTGTATTATATCCACATCAAAGCCTAACGATACTGTATGTGAACAATCTAAAAGCATCATTCTTGGAGTTCATCATCACTGAATAAGCATCTGGTATATAAATAACACAATATCTCTCAATTTAAGTTGTTCTTTGTCTGTGCATTGAAGGAAGCATGAGCTCAGTTCAGGGCTCTCCCCAGGTTGGCAGAGGGAGATTAGCGTCCAGGATTAAAGCTTAGGCAATTGGCACAAAATGGGTTACAAAATCGTGAGATAAAAAAAAGTTATGCATCTGTGTGTGTGTGTGTGTGTGTGTGTGTGTGTGTGTGTGTGTGTGTGTGTGTGTGTGTGTGTGTGTGTGTGTGTGTGTGTGTGTGTGCGTGAGTGCGTGCGTGCGTGCGTGCGTGCGTTTGTGTAAGTGTGTGTCCACATGCATGCGCATTGTGTGCACACGTGCGTGTGTGATTGTTTGGTGGAAGGTAGTAGTGGTAGGTCTGAATGGCTGACCAGGTCGGTCCCAGTTCATTGGACAGTGTCGGACATTGACGGACAGCATGTTAGTTTTCTTTCTCTGTTTCTCTCTCCTATTGTTCCCCAGTGTTGGATCACAGTGTGAATATAATGCCCTACTGCACCAATGGGCAGCCAGCGGTCAAGAGGTCTGCCACCAATTCCATTTTGTATGAGCCGCGGGTCGCCACACATGGTTGGGCAGCCAGCCAAAGGTGGTACAATTACTGGGGTCGCTCTTGAAGGTTCACAGGAGATACAGAAATCATGCCTGCCTATTTTTTCTCTTTCTTTAGTTAATTTTAGGATCCTTTCTTGACCTTTAACCGTGCATATAAATATAACGCGGAAGATTAATGGCGTATTTCAATTCGGCCCGTATCTTAATTTTTGTAGCACGAGCGTAAAAGGTCACTTGGAATTGCCCGGTATTTCCCCCCCTATTCTTCATTAGACTACACTGTGTGTATGATCCTGCTGAAGAGAAACATTCTATGTTTGCCAATAGCATACCAAGAAATATGTGCAGTTTATCTTCATGAAACATTCTATGAGAGGCCAATAGCATACCTTCTCCAGTGGCGTGCACAGACATTTAGAGGGGCAGGTGCTCAAGTTAAAAAAGGGCACCTTGTGCAGCGCGTGGAACCGAGCTTGTAGGTTTTTTTTTTCTTTTCAAAAGGGCACATTGCCAAAAGGGCAGGGGGTGCTCTAGCACCCCCTAGTGTCTATCTGTGCACGCCACTGACCTTCTCGGTATAATATCTTCCAATACTACGAATAACACCTTGATTGCCATATAATAATGACATCACAGATTAATCCAGTGAAGCCTGATGTATACTTGGCGATCGCATCGCATTGCGATGTCGCACACTGAAAATAGCGTGACCTCGAAAGGTCTGCTATTTGCAATTATTATTTTTTTGCTTATTACCCCAACTCGTTATGCCAATTATTTCCTCCCCACACACATTTGCTTGTTGTCTTGTCACTGCTGTTGTAACCTACTGACTCAAAATCATCCTAATATGAATCAAAATCATCTAAGAATAATATAGCTTGCTGCTTAGCAGAAATGGAAATTTAAAAAGTATGTAAAAATATATTTTCAAATATATTTTCGTGAACGGAAATGACAAAAAAATGCCAGCTTCCGTGTTAGGATTTCGGGAGGTGTAGTTTATAGACTCTATGTAGCATACGGAGATTGTGGAATAGTTGTCTGGCTACGTCCTGCTCACCTCCCTCTCTAGAGTGATTGAGACGCCAGTTGATTATTGAGACTTCACTCAGGCCAAAAGGGGAGACAGGTGGGGCGATTGGGGTGGGGTAGTTAAGTGGGGAAGTTTCAATAGAGAGAGGCAGTGAGACTGTCTTGTATCAGACGTGGTTAATATTAATGCGACTCCACTGTGAGGATGGGAATCAATGCAGCCAAGAGAAAAATGACTGTGGTAACATCCCAATATCTAATAGCCTTGGAGCAGCCAGACCATGGAAGGCCTACAGTGGACATGAACCCATTATGAGAAGACTTGTGTTGGACAGGGGTGGAAAGTACATTTAATTTACTTGAGTATTTCCAATTTCCAATACTTTTACTTATACTCCACTACATCTCAGAGGCAAATATTGTACTTTTACTCCACTACATTTATTTGAAAACTTTAGTTACTAGTAGTTACTTTGATTATTATTACAAAACATACATTAAACACTTCAGCCCTATATGTATTTTGGCCATTTGAAAATAGACGATCTACTGTACAAGCTCACAATGTGCTGCCCGCGATGCGACACATTGTAATATTCGTATACTGTACATTTGGAAACCTGAAATGGGACATTCTGCATAGTGAGTATAGCGGGTATGCGCATGCTTAAAGTGAATGGCACATCGAATGGCAAATCAAGTGGCAAAGTAACAGGCAAAGTGAGTTTAACATTGTTTATCGTTGTTTAATGCAATCAGATAGGATTTTTCTGTTTGGATGCATGGGTTGTCAAGGCCAGAAAGTAGTTTTTTGCCACTCAGTAGGCATTCCTGCATAACTTCCTGTTTTGATGATGATGTCACACGCATACCCTCTATACTTTCTACTTTTTGGTACATTAAGTACATTTTTATGCAAATACTTTTGCATATTTACTCACGTACATTTTGAATTCCGGACTTTTACTTACAACAAAGTATTTCTACATTGCAGTATTGATACCATTACTTAAAGGAGCATTCAGTGATTTGGGTGATTTGGAAAACCACCCAGTCCACCCCGGTAACAAAATGTGCACATGCACGCTCTACAGTGGGGGGAAGTGCAACAGCACGTGCATCAAGGCCCGCCCCCACACATGATTGGAGGAAGGCCCCTCTCATCCTGATTGGATGAAGGCTTTGCCACCCGCCACCAAAACTGAAACTAGGGTTTTTTGACCCCAGGGGCTCACTGGGGACAGGGAGGAACTCCTTATATGGTCAGCACACTCTATAGTAGGGAGGATTATCCAAATAAAAAGAAAAAATAAGTGATATTTGAATGAAGCGAAATCACTGAATATACCTTTAAGTAAAACAATTGAGTACTTTTTCCACGACTGATGTTGGATGGGAAATACTGACATACCCCGCCCTGACCTACGACCTTCATTGTTCTCTTTTCCACTGAACTGGGATCCAAATCTCAATCTTTGCCTCCAGCAAAAAACAAAAACAAACATTATTTCCACTATCCATTATTTCCCCGTGATTACAGCCTCTGAAAAAAGTCCCTGAAGACTATAGTCCTACTCAGCGTGTTCATTTGATGAAATGTCTGCCCTCAGAAAAATAACAGCAAATATACAGCAGACAACAATGCTGGCTCTCTCTCTCGGGGATCAGGCGTTCCACTGCCACACAACTCATCATAAACCCAGTGGTGGAAGGTAACTGAACACTGTACTTAAGTACATTTTCTAGGTATTTGAGTATTTACAGCTTCCAAATGTATTTCTACTCCACTACATCTCAGAGGCTATTATTGTACGTTTACACTAGTTACTTTGTAGATTTTGATTATTATTACAATAAATTACTCTTCATGTGACCACCGCGCTCTGACTGTAGGTGCGCTACCGTGGGCGACTGTGGCTCAAGAGGTAGAGCAGGTTGTCCAATGATCCATGGGTCGGCGGTTCGAATCCCGGCTCCTCCTGTCTACATGTCGAAGTGTACTTGGGCAAGACACTGAACCCCAAATTGCTCCCGATGTGCTGGTTGGTACCTTGCATGGCTTCCGCTGCAATCGGTGTATGAATGTGTGTGTGAATGGGTGAATGTAATGCACAATCTATGTAAAGCGCCTTGGATAAAGGCGCTATATTATAGATGCACCATTTACCATTTACCCGTTCAAAACATAAACATAAATAACGGTAGTGGGTCGCACACACCAAGAGTTCAGTTCAAAATATTTATTGCATTTTTGAACAAGGGAGGGACAACAGGATTATTATTACAAAACATACATTAACCACTTCAGCCTCATACAGTATATACATTTTGGCCATTTGAAAATAGCTGATCTACAAGCTCACATGCGACACATTGTTAGTCAGTGTGCCATATGCCCATATAATGAACTATGATACCACATTAAAAATATTTTCTTTCACATCAGGACATTGTAATGATCACTCCCTCCCCACTGTCCCAGTGAGAGTTCAGAGTTATAATGAATGTAGAATTATGTGCAGGATGTCATTTGCATATGGATCTGAGGGGACTTAATTGACTACATTTAAAAATATATATATCCTTTTTAAAAAGAAGAATCCTCTATCAGACGTATGCCAGTGTGGACAGGCAGTAGGCCTCAGTGAAGTTGGCTGGGGTCAGGTCAGGGGAATCGCGAAAAACAGCCACTGGTCAAGGGTCAGGGGCCGGTGACTTCTCAGGACAACCCTCATCTGAGGGAGGGGCCGCCTCTCCAGCATATGACGCAGTCTTCAAAGTATGAGGAAAATTTCCCCAGAATGCAGACCGGGCGGCCCCAGAGCAATGAATATGGGCATTGGGGTCGCAAGGCTTATAATGTTTACCCGAGGGGTCGTGGGTCTCCTCCAAGAGAGTATGTGCAGGACGGAGGTTCCGGCCTGGGTGGACCCATTGTGAGACTCTACTGCAGGAACGGGGACTTTTGAAGTTCCACAACAGGCCCACTGATATATCAAAGAAGTCGGCGGTTTAGGGGTGATTGATGTCATTAGTGTGATGAGATCATTGGTGTTGTTCGCCAAAGTGTTTTTGTTTAAATCTATTAATCTATTTTTGTTTAAATCTATTAATCTATTTTTGTTTAAATCTATTAATCTATTTTTGTTTAAATCTATTAATCTATTATAAAGTTTGTATGGTCAAGTTTATATGGTTACTATGAGAGGATATTTTATACCCCATACGATAAAGGGGAACGAAACAGCAGACGTGCATGTTGTCCTCCATATTAGGAGATTAGTAAACTGTCTGACTGACCTATTGTGACCTCCCCTGGTTTCCCAAAGTCTCTAGGAGAGATTTACACCCCCACCCCTAGTTTCACCCCATGTCAGCTGATGTGGCAGACACTATTCATTTTGTTGTGTTTTGATTTTGTTTTCGCCTCTGAATCTGATAATATGATTAGTAACCGTTTTGTTTGTAATGGTTTACAAGTTGAATTGAAGAAGGGACGATTGTTTTTGCCTACTAACTAACTACTAACTACTAACTACTAACTAAGTAGAAGTTTGATTCCAGGTTGATCATGTTTTCATATGTGGTGTAAGCCTAAAACATGTTAAATGAAATACAAGTCTTAATATAAAATAGGGATGATGTTATTTTAGCCTCCCTAGATCCTTAGAAACAGTAGTGTTTTAATTAGTTTTTAATGCTAAAATGTAATGTTTGTAGGAAGTGTGTTTGTATATGACATGGTAAAAGGTCCTTAGATCTCCTTAGTTGATAAGTAAGGGCCCATAAATAATTAGGAGTTGGCATAAGAATGCGTGTCTGTTTTCCCCTCACTAAGCCATAGTGAGTTATTTGGCGCCAGCCGTCTTCAAAAATATCAAAGCATGGTAAAAGGAAAAAACAAACAAAGGTTACCTCCCCCTCAACAACATACAGTATAAAACCCCTCAGAGCAGAGGTACTATAAAGTCTTCAGACCGGAGAGGAGAGGAGAGGTACCAAGACCGGAGGATGCTCTTAGCCTCAAAGAAAGTAGATAGCCCAGTTTAGAAACTTAGAGTTATTACTACTCCTATTTTCTTTTCCTTATTTTAATTGATTATATCATTTTTGTATGCAACTACAAGTTTATAATAAATCTTCACTTTTGGAAAATCAACGCCCTGGTCTTGTATCCGTCTATTTTGGTGAGTAAATGTAACTGTAACTGTAACTGTAATTATTATGTTTCCAGGGTATAATCATGCATTTTTGGGTGAGCGATCTGTCAGTTGCCTCCATTGCCATGCACGGTCAGGACAAAGAGAAGACATCTACTAAAGTCTGCTTTTCCTCTCAAACTCATGTCACAGGCGAGATGCTATGACCTCTGTGTTCAACGACCGGACTCCTCAGGCGAGCCGCTGAGGGTGTCCTTAATAACAGAGGCCGCTCTATCCTTTAGGCGAGACGCTGGGGGTATAGTGCGGTGCTCTCTCTACGTCAGCAGTTCAATAGATACCCAGGCCTTACAGGCGAGTCGCTGTAGGGTCCTGGGGTCTGACTGACTGATTTCACCGGCCAGCCGCTACGCCACTCACTGGATCCTCCAGTGACATGGTGGGAACAGTTAAGGAACAAACAGTACACAGAGATTTGTATCTCACAACCGTTCGGGTGCACTACACAAGGCAGGAGTGGAAGGACAACTTGAACCCTGTATATATGAGGTCCGATATTCCTGAAAGGCTCAGCCTGTCAACATGGCCAGGGGGCGGCTCTGCTCTCTATGCGAGTCGTATAGGGGGGGGGGGGGGGGAGTGGTGCTCTCTGACCCAGCAGTACCTTTCACAGGCCTTACATGCGAGCCGCAGTATTGCCCTGGGATCCGACTTCACCATAAAATATACCTGGAACCTGGAACAATTCAACTCAACTCAACTGCACCGTACTATAACAGACAGAAGGAGTGACCGACCGAACTTGAACCTGCAAAAGGGGGACAGATTTTTCCTGGTACACTCAGACTGTCAACAGCCAGTGATCACCCTCCCCTGTGCCAACTTTGCCTACCCCTGGGCAGCAGCATGTGTTGCTCATCCCCTGTGGACAAATGATTCCTGCCAGGCCCCAGCCAGGCAGCCACCAGACCAAACACATCACAAGACCTTTCATCTGTCCTCTGCTAGTCCAACCAGAGACAGGCAATCATTTTTGTAATATTTAACCATATAATATTTTTCTTTCTAATGTCGTAGTTCCCTTATGAAATGTTCCATTAACCCATTTTGGGCGGGAACCCCTTTTGGTGTTAGCATTATGTTATGCTTTAGCTATTGAAAAATAGCTATGAGCTTGTAGGTCTGCTATTTTAGAAAAATCGAAGAACGACTGACATAGAAACATAGCTTTTTCAGAATACTGTCAGGATGTAGAAGACATTTTTAGAATCTGATCTCAGGTCAAAATGGGTTAAAATACTACTCATCTCGGGGGGGAAACTTCATATCCAAAACTGTTACTTTTCAGGATTCAAATTCAAAGTCAACCGACACCGATTTATTGCTTTGTTATCTGTATCGGTTCGATCTCATACCCCATACTACCTCTGAGATTTGTGCAGGTGCACATGTATACATGTGTGTGCGCGTGCAGGTGTGTGTGTGTGTGTGTGTGAGACAGCATCTTTAATTGCCCAGGTAACGCAGCCAGATGCTCCATCACTCTGGCGATGGCAGTGATTAAAAGCAGTAAAATATTCATTTCAATTAGACACCCACATGCCACATGTATAATTAATGCTCAGGGGAAGGACAGGCAACTTCTACTACTACAACATACGCGCGCACACACGCGCGCACGCACACGCGTGCGCACGCACACACGTGCGCACGCACACACGTGCGCACGCACACACGTGCGCACGCACACACATCCCTCACAATTCTCTCAACATGCTGCTGTGGGGGTGTGTGTGTGTGTGTGTGTGTGTGTCACTATACTTGGGAGGGCCAAATGTACAATAGGATTTGGACTATTTTCCTGGTCCTCACAAAATAAATGGTTAAACTTATTTGGGGCGTTATGGTTAGGATTAGACATTTAGATTAGACAGGTTCAGGTTTAGGGTTTAGGCTTTGAGTCATGGCTGATTTATACTTCGTTATACATGCTGGTCACGTCACAGGCACGTTGTGAGCTTGTAGATCGGCTTTTGTGTTAGGGTTCACAATGGGGAAAAAAATCTGATATGGAAATTCTTAGCTGATACCGATGTTTAAAATAACAATTTAGCCGATACTGATATATGTTTATTGTTAATTTAGTTTTTTTTATTTTCCCCTTTTGTGCCAGGGAAACAAATACATCTTCAATACAAGACATAAATGTTCAGAATCTAGCCTGCAGATAACCAACACACCAACATAGCCAACGCACAACGTATGCTTATCAACAACAGATAAATATCGGCTATAATTTGCCGATAGCGACCGAAAACGGCAAATATTGGCCGATACCAATATATGGCCCTAAAAATAAATGTGTCATTCATAAAATGACTGTCCTAAAACGTTGATGTCCTCACAAGTATAGTAACACAAAATAAGTGTGGGAGTGAGAGTGAGTGTCGGGGGCTGATCCAGGAAATGGAATGGGGTATGAGCCACTTTGAGCGAAGTCTCCTCCGGGAGGTCAGAGGGTCGACAGACTGCAGACATCAGTCAGCCTCCTATTCGGCAGCTGTGTTGTTTTCCTCCCTGCCTGCCTGTCTGGCTGCTCCCCAGCCCTCTGCGGGAGGCATTTTGTTGGCCAAACAGAATCTAGAATAGTGGTTTGTGTCGTCGCCTGCTGCTTTCACCATTGTGGGCGTTTGCAGTTGTGCCTGTGTGTGTATGTATGTGTGTGTGTGTGTGTGCTGTACTTCTGTGCACCCTACTGTTTTAAGTATAGGTCTGTGTACAGTACAATGGCTGTGTGTGTATGTATGTGTGTGTGTGTACTGTACTTCTGTGTTTTAAGTATAGGTCTGTGTACAATGGCTGTGTGTGTACCTGCAAACAGTTAAGCCGGAGGATCTCAATAAACGGTGCACTTTCACAGTAGCACGAGGGTGTGCTTTACCTTGATTATTGGCACGACAGTTATGCGGTCAGGAACGAGGCGGGGCAGAGTTCTGCAAGAAGCACTGAAGTAAAGACAGATACAGAAATAAATCAAATAAAATAAAAATGTGCTATAATGCTGTCATGCACTAGGGGATGCATGGCAAAAACAGGGAGTCCACACAGGAGTGTAACGTTTTGTAGTTGTATTTATTATATTAAAGTAAATAAGGCATAGCAAAATCATAAAGTGTGGGATGTGAGGATATCAGTTATCAGTAATGTGTGCAGTGTATGGATGTGTGGAGAGTGGTGGGTGCGTGTTGTATTAACTGGTGCACAACATAACTTAACAAAAGGGAGGTTAGGCCCTTGAGCCAGGTAGCAGTCCTGCTTGCAGGGAGGACAGAGAGAAGAGTGAGCTGCAGCCAGGAGAGCTCCCTATATAGTCCCCTAAGCCACACCCCCCTCAGGTGAGCACAATTGGGCTGACGGCCTGCTGCACTCTGCCATCACAGAGGCTTCCCTCTAGCTTATAGCTTACAGTGAAGCAGAGGGGGCAGGGCCGTCACACCCCCCTCCATAAAAATGATGTTCCACCACATCATCTAAAAGAAAAACAAACCACAAATTAGCAACCAATAAACAAATATTATCCCAAGTTGACCAAACTAAACAAAACAAAACCAACTTTAATGTCTGCGTTTACCCACACTTAATACTACCTATCCATACTACCTGCTTCCCCCCCATGACCCACCATCCTGCCCCCAGCCTCGGCAACCTTGGTACCAGGAGCAATTTAAGAGAGCCGGAGACAGGATAGTCTAGAAAGGGAAAAAACAAAACAGGAAATGTAAGTGAACACCTTAATGTATACGTGACAGTGCATCTGCCATCACGTTCTGAGAGCCTTTAATGTGGCGAATCTCCATATTATAGGGCTGCAAGAATAATGCCCATCGCATTAACCTCTGGTTTGGATTTTGGAGAGACTTCAAAAATGTCAGTGGATTGTGGTCTGTGTAAGCGACCAGTGGCGTTAAACCAGAACCCAAATACACATCAAAGTGTTGCAGAGCTAATATTAGCCCTAGCGCCTCCTTCTCAATAACTGAGTAGTTGAGCTGATAAGTATTGAACTTTCTTGAAAAGAAAGCAACCACTCTGTCAACACCCTGCTCATCTGCTTGCAAAAGAGCAGCTCCGCATCCTACATTTGAAGCATCGACCTGTAGCGAAAATAACTTATCCAAATGGGGAGCAGCCAGAACCGGAGCTGAACACAACAGAGCCTTGAGACTTTGAAATGCCAACTGACAATTAGTTGACCAGATAAATTTGGTATCCTTTTTGAACAGCCTGGTTAATGGCTCAGCCACGGACGAAAAGTTTCTACAGAAACTCCTATAATATCCTACTAGGCCCATAAACCGGAGCAACTCTTTCTTTGTAGTGGGAGGAGGATACTCAATCATTGCCTTGACCTTATCCTGAACCATGCGGACACTGCCCTGCCCGACCACCTTGCCCAAATAAGTTACTGTGGCCCTTGCAAACTCACATTTAGCCAAGTTGATTGTCAACCGTGCCCAGACCAACCTCTCCAAGAGAGCCTTAGTACGCTGCATGTGCTCAGACCAGGTATCGCTGTAGATTACCACGTCGTCAAGGTATACGGCACATCCCTCCAAACCAGCCACCACCAAATTCATGAGGCGCTGAAAAGTTGCGGGCGCATTGCGCAGACCAAAAGGCATAACAGTGTACTTGTATAAACCAGATGGTGTAATGAAAGCGCAAACTTCCTGTGCTCGCTTCGACAGAGGGACTTGCCAATATCCTTTTAAAAGGTCAAATGTACTAACATACTTAGCTGATCCCACTTCATCTATACAGTCTTCCATTCATGGAAGGGGAAAAGCATCTGGCTTAGTTACATTATTGACCTTCCGATAGTCTGTACACACTCTGTAGGTCTTGTCAGGCTTACCGACCAGTAGGCAAGGTGATGCCCAGCTTGAGCTGCATGGTTCAGCAATATGGTTCTCGAGCATGTACTCCACCTCTTTGTTCAAATGTTTCCGTTTTTCAGGAGACACCCTATAAAAACGCTGCCTTATAGGTACTGCCGTTTCATCCACCTCCACATCATGTTCAATTAAATGGGTACGAGTGGGCACATCGTGCAACAAAGCAGGATATCCGTTAATAAGAGCCACCAACTCAGAGCGTTTATCATCATCCAAATAGGCCAGATTAGAATCAAGTTTACTCAAGGATTCTGTGTTGTTCAACCGACCCTGCAAAATGACCGCCGGGGTCTCACCCTCTTCTGGAGTAGCTAACCCAGATGAAGACCCATCTACCCTGGTTGTACAAAGACAGGAATTACCACTTTCCCCATTTCCTGCTTTACCATCAGACTCCTTTGAGTAATAGGGTTTTAGCAGATTGACATGACACATTTTCGTCTTCTTTCTACTGTCTGGAGTAGCTATGACGTAGTTCTGCTCTGTCACCTGTCTCACAACCGTGTAAGGCCCACTGAATTTGGCCTGGAAAGGAGAAGTTATTATAGGCTTAAGGAGCAAAACTTGAACTCCAGTTTTAAACTGCCTAGGCTCTGCACGTCTGTCATGAAGAGATTTCATTTTGTTCTGTGACTGTCCTAAATTCTCCTTTGCACTTTCCACTGCCAAAATCAACCGGCGTCTAAAACCATTGACATAGTCAAGGAGACTTTTAGGGGGTTCAGCTACTCTCCAGCTGTCCTCCAACATAGCCATAGGGCCACGAACCTTGTGACCAAACACCAGGTCATTTGGGCTGAAACCTGTACTTTCCTGGACTACCTCTCTAGATGCTAACATCAGCCACGGTAATCCCTCCTCCCAATCTTTCCCCAATTCTGTGCAGTAAGAACGCAACATGGACTTTAGGGTTTGATGGAACCGCTCCAAGGCCCCCTGTGACTGAGCATGATAGGCTGAAGCCATATTATGCTTAACCTGAAGCTGCTTGAGAACTTCAGCAAACATACGGGAGGTGAAATTTGAACCACGGTCGCTCTGGATGACCTTTGCGATCCCAAAAACAGACATGAACTGTGTCAAAGCTTTCACAACAGACTTAGTGGTTATGGTTCGAAGTGGATAAGCTGCGGGGTATCGGGTTACTTGACACATAACCGTGAGCAAATATGTATGGCCCTGCGTGGAACGAGGCAACGGCCCAACACAGTCGATAATGAGATGTTCAAATGGTTTCTCCACTGCAGGGATTGGACACAGTGGAGCTGGTTTAATTGACTGGTTGGGCTTACTCGTCAACTGACAAGTATGACACTTTTTGATGTAGGCAGAAATGTCACGCTTCAAATGGGGCCAAAAACAATACCGCAACACCCGGTTGTAAGTTTTCCTTACTCCCTGATGCCCAGCAACATTATTATGACATGTTTGCAACACCAATGACCGGAATTTATTAGGAACCACAAACTGAAAAATTGGATCCCCACCTAGAGCTTCTGCATGTGGAACCCACTTACGAAAGAGCAAGTCCTGTTGCACAAAATACCCATGTGCACTACTGTTAATTTTGTCAACCGACATGGCTTTGTCAAACAGCTCTTGCAAGCTAGGATCATTTTTCTGTTCTACAGCCAAATCCCTATGTGACATAGATTTAAACTGCTCAGGCAAACTCAAATCAACCAGACCAGACCTCTCGCCCTGATCAACACTCTGATTCTCATTTGAGGCGGCCATGGCACGTGTAACAGCGCAAGCTGGATACACCACTGCACCATCAGATACACTGTCCTGCTGAACATCTCCAGGCCACTTCCTGGTAATTACATTTGGTACTAGTTCAGCCCAAATTCGTTCCCCACAAAGGTCGTTACCAAGGATGATGTCCACCCCTGCAACCGGCAACTCCGGTCTCACCCCCATGTGAACCTCTCCATTTACCAACTCTGAAATGAGGAACATCTTATGGATTGGCACGGGAAACACAAACATGCCCATTCCCTGGATCAAAATGCTCTCCCCTGTATCAGTCTCAGTTGTAAACGGCAACACTGACTCTCGTACAAAGGAATCTAGTGATCCACAGTCTCGTAGCACCTTAACTGGTACTTGTTTGTCACTTCCCATCACAGACACAAAACCATTAGAAATGAATGGCAAGTATGCATCAGCAGTTTTTGGCTTCAAGAGCGCACTCTGCTGTCCTAAAGGCAAAGCCACTGGGCTGAGTGAATTGGCCAGTGCCACCGGTTTAACCTGTGAGCTGGTAGACCTGTCCTTAGATTTGAGGACCGGACACTCATTTTTCCAGTGTCCTGCAGATTTACAATAATGACATACACCCACTGATTTGTCATGTGTACCTTGTGTGACCCTGCTGTCGGCCGTATTTCTGTAACCCTCTGGAGCACCCTTTACACGAGGAAATGTATTGAACACATTCTCAGTAGCATAAGCACTGTAACTATTCTTGTGAATTAACACGTACTCATCTGCCAAAACTGCTGCCTCAGTTGCCGTTTTTACTTTGTGCTCAGTGATGTATGTAGCAACATTAGACGGTAGAGTGTTCTTAAACTGCTCCAAGACCATGAGGTTAAACAATTGTTCAAAATTCTCAACCTCAGATGATGAACACCAGCGCGAAAACTGTGTACTCAATTCTCTGACAAACTCCACATGTGACTGTTTGTCCTGTTTCCTCCAGCCCCGAGCCCTCTGCCTGTAAGCCTCTGGGACCATCTCGTATATTTTTAACACTGCCTCTTTAACTTTTGCATAACTCCTAGAGTCCATAGATGTTAACGCAGCAAATGCCTCTTGTGCTTTCCCTGTGAGTACCGACTGCACCATTATAGCGCAATCTGCGTCCGTCCAATTTTGCGCCTCTGCAATTCTGTCAAATAAGAGAAAGAAGGTGTCAGGATCCTTTTCATTGAACCTGGGAAGGAGCCTCAGGCTACTGCCAAAGTCCATAGATTTGACACCTCCTCCCCTTTCAGTATTACCATTATTCAATGCATCTGCTGATAACTTTCCCTGTTCAATCAACTCTAGCTTTTTGCTTTCCAAGTCTAATTTGGCCAATTCAGTTCGTTGTTTCATTTTTTCTAATTCCATCAAATGTTGTTGTTTTAAGATCAAAAGTTCTTTTTTCCATTTGAAATCAACCTCTGAATTGACCTCATCATCCTTGTCTTCAACAGGCTGCAGAATGCCCTTGTCTACCAAACCACTGATTAGACTGGCCTTCATTGCTGCCTTGAGCTTTTCTGTCACTGTGATGTCATAATGTTTAGCAATGACCAATAGCTGATCCTTCGAACAAAGATCGAGTAACCCCACTGACGGAGACTTAATAAACTTATCTGTAGCTGAACTCATTTTTTTTCCTGTGTATGCAATTTACAACAAAAAAAACCACAACAAAACCCTAAGTGTTGGGGCTGTGCCTTACAAGGTGCAGCATACCTTCAAACAACATGGAACAAACCCCCCCCTAACTTAACTAACATTCCTAAATAACCTTACCTAACTTAGCCTACGTTCGGCACTCGGGCATGAGGATTTCTCCCCTCCAGCCACCTAATGTGACCCCCAAGATCCGCCGCTAAACCAAAACTCCACTAAGGGTAAATTAAAGAAAGAAACAAACAACCGATACCCTAATGGTAAAGGCCGCTCAGGGATTTGTTCCAACTAACAAAATTTTAACTAACACCTGCAAGTCACATCCCAACACTTACCTCCTGTTGCAAATCTACACTCTGGGCTGGGGCCAAATGCTCTCTCCGTCCGGCTCTAAACCAAAAACAAACAAACCAACTCAAGTGTGAAACTCCCAACCAAGACAAACTCAAACAAAATAAAAAAAGAAAATTCAGATTTTTTTTTTTTTTCAAACAAACTAATCAATCAATTAATTAATTAATTATGTACGGACGAGCCCCCATTTTGTCATGCACTAGGGGATGCATGGCAAAAACAGGGAGTCCACACAGGAGTGTAACGTTTTGTAGTTGTATTTATTATATTAAAGTAAATAAGGCATAGCAAAATCATAAAGTGTGGGATGTGAGGATATCAGTTATCAGTAATGTGTGCAGTGTATGGATGTGTGGAGAATGGTGGGTGCGTGTTGTATTAACTGGTGCACAACATAACTTAACAAAAGGGAGGTTAGGCCCTTGAGCCAGGTAGCAGTCCTGCTTGCAGGGAGGACAGAGAGAAGAGTGAGCTGCAGCCAGGAGAGCTCCCTATATAGTCCCCTAAGCCACACCCCCCTCAGGTGAGCACAATTGGGCTGACGGCCTGCTGCACTCTGCCATCACAGAGGCTTCCCTCTAGCTTATAGCTTACAGTGAAGCAGAGGGGGCAGGGCCGTCACAAATGCCAAAAGTGGATAAAGTGGATAAAATATCCATCCTTTTTTATGGTATAGAATCTGCCTCTGTATTGTGAAAGAGTGCACTTAAAGAACTGTTATATCCTCTGTGCCGTCCATTCATTTTCCCCCTTCACCAAAAATACAAGCTCACAACATTGCACTATGGCTATTTCTGGCGAATGTTCCCCCCAGAATAGGGAAAACTCACATCTAATCGAGTGAATGGAGTGGCCTGCCTGCTATGAAGGAGAAACTACCAAATGCACTTCTTCCGTTTGGTAAGATAATTACCTTCATTCATCTCCATGTCTTTGTTTGTCTCCCTCACCTTCGTCTAACAGGGTGGCAGCTTGATGTTCTTTGTTTGTCTCCCTCACCTTCGTCTAACAGGGTGGCAGCTTGATGTTCTTCATGTTTGTCTCCCTCACCTTCGTCTAACAGGGTGGCAGCTTGATGTTCTTCATGTTTGTCTCCCTCACCTTCGTCTAACAGGGTGGCAGCTTGATGTTCTTCATGTTTGTCTCCCTCACCTTCGTCTAACAGGGTGGCAGCTTGATGTTGTTTGTTTGTCTCCCTCACCTTCGTCTAACAGGGTGGCAGCTTGATGTTCTTCAAGAGTCACTTCTCCCATTTTCGACATTATCTTCATATAATTGCTCCTCCGTGCTCACTAATGCTCAACTAAGCATACGTCGGTACCATTTATGTCAAACTTCTCTGTTTCAGAGCTGGACTGTGGACAGTTACCACTGATGAAATAATCGGTGGTAATTTCAAACCAGATTATTTTTTATTGATGCCAGAACAATGGCTTCTATTTCAGCGTGCCAACTCTCTAGGAAGACAAAGGCTGTATAGTTCCCATTTAGCTTGGAATCACAACCGATGATGTCATTGGTATAGGTAGTTTTGTGAAATATCCACAGCCCACCTCTGAGACGCAGAACGAGTGGTACTTGGTACCATCTTATAATGAGCATCAGTGAGGGCCAATTATATGAAGATAAGCTTGAAAATGGGTGAAGTGCTCCTAAGCAATCTCCCACATGCTAATGAGTTTCTTCTGCCTTCAACAGAAGAAGAGACAGGCCATGTTATCGTACAATAATATCACATACCCAGCCTTTATTTACCGGGCTGGATATGAGAGGGAGTGAGAAAAAGACCAAAGGTTTGTGCTGCTTGCCCCGAGCAGCTTCTAATGGAAGATACAATCAGAATTGTACCTTCCACTCGGACTCAGGCTTATTAACACGTCCAATCAGAAGTATTGATACAAAGCAGTCATAAAAGCACTTATGAACCCGCCCTGAATCACTTACAATATGAATCACTCCAACACCTGTATCCCTGTTCTGCAGGGAACATTAACCAAAACTTGCAAATCTACAAGCACACATCGCAGTGTAGAAGGAAAAGAAACCACGGTACAGTTGTAAGTTAACTCAGGTCCGTTTGACTAAGAATAGAGGGTTTAAGTTGTTTAACATTACCGCCCAAACTCCAAACAGAATCTGCTTCACAATTTACAAAATGTAAGCATTTCCTGATTCAGCAGAAAATCTTATCCAGAGTGACAAAGCTCTCCAATCAGAATTGCCCTTTTTTTGAGCGGTGCAACCACTCCAAGGAACAGCAATGTCCGTGTTCACCTATGTGTTCACCTATGTGTTCACCTATGTGTTCACCTACTGTATGTGACGTTAATGTGACTATGAGCACCAGTATGACTATGAGTACCAGTAGAGGCGCTATTGTGCCAGAAACAGAGAGAGAGAGATAGTGCTGCACTGTTGCCTGCTAATGAGAGAGAGAGAGAGAGAGAGAGAGAGAGAGAGAGAGAGAGAGGAGGGGGGGGGGGGGGGGGGGGGAGTTGCACCACTCAGTTCACACGGGTGTGATTTTTTTAAAGCCGTCCAATCGGAGTCAGTTACAAAGCCATGCAATCACAATTGCCAGTATGAAGGAATCTATTCAGAATCGCCATTAAGCCCCTCCAATTAAAACCTGCTACATAGCTATACGGTCAGAACAGCTGTTAACTGTCCAATAAAATGCCATTACACAGCCACCCAATTACAGAATTGTACTTATCCGAACTTGTCATTAAATGACACACACACACACACTTCTTACACACTTTTTTTTTTTTTTTTCTTTACTTTACATGTTTTATCCCACAATTTTGTAACCCATTCTTTTCACCCAGTGTCAATTATCTAATGTAATCCTGGGCGCTACACTTCCTCTGCCAACCTGGGGGGGGTAGCGGACTGACCTCATGCCTCCTTCTATGCATGAGGAGTCCAAGCTGCTTCTTTTCACCCGACAGGGGAGAGTTTCCCCGGCCGGACGTAGCGCATGGAAGGAACACGTTATTCCGACCAGTTCCTTTCCCCTCCATCGGGCGCCCCGGCTGGCCAGGGGGAGGTAGTTTAGAGACCAGGATTACGGCATGTTTTTGTGAGGGTACCTACCCTAGGGGACACGGGGAGAACATGCAAACTCCACACAGAAAGGCCCTTTCGCCAACCCAGCCTCGGGTATGGGCACCGATGACACGGAGGAGGGAACACGCCCCCAGCGTCCCCAGCGGGAATCGAACACAGGACCTTCTAGCTGTGAGGCGACAGCACTACCGACTGTGCCACCGTGACCCTTACACACTTTTAAACTGCTCAGTGGTTCATGACTCAACCCTCCTATCCTGTGGTTAGGAAAGAGAACAAAATAATGTCAACAATCTTGCATTGAAAAACTGCCACCAGAAACAATTTACTATCCAAAAAGCCATTTATTGTGGTTGTCACTTTCAGAGCAGAGCACCATTCTGCTGACACAATACAGAACGTAATCAACATGATTACTTGTGGCAGCAGAGCTTATGCAAAGAACAAGCCGTCTACACACAGTTGTTCTCAAACTTTTTCATGCCAAGGACCCGCGCCCCAAATTGACACATATTAGCGCGTGGACCCCCATTTGAAAAGGTTTTGTGCCAGGGACCCCTAGAAAGAATATTTATGTAAAAAAAATATATATTGATATTTGTCTAAAACTTTCAAAAATAGCAGCGGGCACCTACGGTAGTTATGCAGATCTACATGTTCATTAGCCTGAAAGAGCCCTATGCTTTTCTGGGCATAGAGGGGCGGAACAAACTAACGCTGGAAACCCACGCCGACTTCCTATTGGTACACCAAACTATGAGCCCGCCTCCGCTCCACTCCCCTCGCTCCCCTCCACTCCCCAGTAGAACGCAGCAGAGAACATTGACATCGCCAGATTTGGAGCGACGTCCCTCTGCACTGTTATTGATTTAGCAAAATACAAGGTTCACTCTCACTTTTCCTGCTTGGCTCGCTCTAGAATGAAGTCGGACGAAAAAAATAATAATGGTCAAAAATCTCCCAACTCCACTTGAGCTGAATTTGGGTAAAGTGATGATAATATAAGGACACATTCAAGTAGCCTATCTGACAATGTATAAAGTCACCATACCAACTATAATGAAGCAGTGGATGGATTTCTCTTTTCATTTCCCGAATTTAATATTTTGGACAGATCCGGTTTATGCCCGTCAGCAGAGATATGCATCTTATGAAAGCAGGTATCCTTTAAATCAGTGGTTCCCAAGCTTGAGGGGGTTCCCCAGCAAAATTTGCTGATATAGCAGAACATTTCTATTTCATACTTTGGCTATTTGAAAATAGCCAATCTACAAGCTCGCAAGGTGCAGCGGTGTTCACGCAGTGAGGTGGTAGATCTGCAAAATCTCCAAAATGTGTTAAAAATCTCAAATCTTTAACTTGAATCATATTTTTTAACACTTGACATGAAAAAGTTTGAGAACCACTGCTTTAACCCATTTTGGACTGATGGCGATAAAAAAAGGCTTCTAAATCCTAATAGTTTTCTGAAAAACCCATGTTTCTATGTCAGTTGTGCTCAACCTTTTTCATGGCAAGGACCCCCAGAATTATCTCTATTGGGCTACGGACCCCCATCTCAAAATATGTAGTTCCAGGGAGTCTCCAGAAGCAAATATTTTAGTTAAAAATGTTCGCTCTGAAATATATATTCAAACATTTGCACCACATTTTCACGACTTTTCAAAAATAGCAGACCTACAAGCTCGTAGCGCGCCACTCGGTGGCGCGCTATGAGCTTGTAGATCTGCTATTTTTCAATAGCTAAAGTATAACATAATGCTTAAAACACCAAAAGGGGTTCCCGCCCAAAATGGGTTAAGTAACATATTTTGTATAACATGGTTATTATAGGAACCTCACACCGATTGAGAATTGTAAACGCATGCCAATATCTCCCAATGTAGCACTACTCCGAATGCATCCACCTTATCTCACCTGTAGCCTAGCAACAGCCACCAGCCGCTATTAGCATGAATGGAGTTTTGATTTTCTAATCGTAAATATGAATAATTAAAGTGGTATAACGGCGGTAATAGACTCAAGGTTGTGCTACGCCTTGAGATACGGGGACTGGTATGCTGAACTATGACCTACAACCACAGCACACTAATACCAGTATCTCACCATATAGCAGCATGGTCCTGCCTGTGTATTGCATATCGCTTAACCCACTTAAGCCCTATATTTACTTTGTTGCACAACAAATAGCGACAATGACATACTGTACATACAAACAAGCTTGTAGATCTGCTATTATCCCCATAACGCGTTTATTTTTAACATAATAATAATTTTCATTCATTCAAATGTTCCCCTATAATGGAATGGGCATCATGTTTAAAATATCACATCAGAACATTCTATACCAGGGGTTTTCAACGTTTTTCAGGCCAAGGGCCCCTTATTTGAAATTTCACCTGAGGATCACAGACAGAGATGAAGCAGGGACGGGACCCCCACTATATATTGTATAGAAAAGTGTTGCAGATTAAACCTTTTCATAGATAGCTTTATGGACTTGTTTGACAGCGCTGTCATCAGTGTTGTGTCAATTCATATTTTGTGTTTGTTTGTGTACACATATTCATTTTCAGACATTTAACCAATTCACCGTCAATACTTGCTAGACTTGACCTTTGGCTCTAGACTTGGTCTGCCGTTTGTTTTTTTCCCTCTACACCAAACGTTTGACAAACATACCTTATCTACAAGCTCACAACGCTGTGAGCTTGTAGATCAACACACATGTACCGTTACTACCGTAGTCCCCCTAGTTCATCTCTGTCATGTGGAAACCTCATGTCCAAAACTGTTACTTTTCAGGATTAAAATTCAAAGGCATCAAAAGTATGTAGCACATCTATAAGCTCAAACTGTTGATGCGTTCATTTACACAAAAGGCCTGAGAAGCAATCACCTGTTGGGGAAAATAAAGAAAGGAAATAACTAAACCATAGCTTGAATGTGTCTTAAAAGTTCACCTGCAGTGGTGTAAAGTAACTAAGTGCATGTACTCAAGTACAATTTTGAGGTAATTTTTACATTACAACTTTTACTTACAATTAGTATCTCCAATTTAATTAGAAAAGTGTTACTCCACTACATCTTACATAGAGCAAATATTGTACTTTTTACTTCACTACAATTATTTGAAACATTTAGTTACTAGTTACTTGGTAGATTTAGAACATACATTAAGCACTTCAGCAAATCAGCACAATTTTTTGGCTATTTTAAAATAGCAGATCTACAAGCACACAACGCTTACTTACTTAACAGAGTAACAGAGTATTTCTATATTGTGGTGTAATGATACTTTTACTCAAGTCATTGATTGAAGTGCTTATGCTCGTCTTTTAATGAAGAATGTATGCTAATGTAGCAATGTATGGAATCTTCAATAATGAATCCTGCATGTCCCCATTTTAGGTTGTCTAATTATCAACATGTGGCTTCTTTGTATTCACTCGGCAACCAACAGCAAGTGCCTCATCACACACACCCACCACGCACACAGCACAGTCAGACGTCAGTAGTCGTATTGCAGCAGACTTGAAATGTAACGGAAACAGACTTCTTTCCATCAGTCAGAAACACAACTAACAGTGGTTCTCAAAGTGTTTCACGTCAAGGACCCCCAAACTAATATGTATTTGGCCACGGACACCCCCCCCCCCCCCCCCCCCCCATGTGAAAATATTATGTGTCTTGTATGGTATGGGGGCCATACCATACAAGAGTTTCGTTATTAAAATGTTTCAACAATATTCCACATTTTCCCAAATTCTTTTTGGTCTTTTTTTTTACTGGGGAACTCCAGTAACTCCTGGAACCTCCTCAAGGACAGGTGGAGGTACCTGGTGGGGTACCTGGTGGGGTGGAGGTACCACCCCACTTTGAGAACCACTGGGGAACTCCTGGAACCTCCTCAAGGACAGGTGGAGGTACCACCCCACTTTGAGAACCTCCTCAAGGACAGGTGGAGGTACCACCCCACTTTGAGAACCTCCTCAAGGACAGGTGGAGGTACCACCCCACTTTGAGAACCTCCTCAAGGACAGGTGGAGGTACCACCCCACTTTGAGAACCTCCTCTAACATAACCGTCTCTGTCGGGTGGAAACCTCATATGTCCAAAACTGATACTTTTCAGGATTCAAATTCAGAAATGGCCAAAGTAGCAGATTGATAAGCTCGAAAAACAAGTCACTCTTGCCGATCTGCCAATTTTGTATACCTTTGTAGTATGATCGAGTGGGCAATTCATTTACGAAAACACACAAAAAGATGTGGAGATAAGAGGTTTCTGCCAAACAGCGTCGACAGTAGTCACCCAGTCAGTCAGCAGCTGGATGCTTCTGGAGGATCCAAGACCACCGTGAGGCAGGGCTGAGCATCCAGTGAGGAGGTCTGTCCTCCCCCAGCACAGGGGATGGGGCTTGGGCTTACTAGGGCCTGAGGTGTGGCTGCTGCCGGGCCCATGGTTGCCAGGCCCATGGCCGGGGGGGCTGCGGCTGGAGCCGGCAGCCAGGTCGGGAGAACTGCAGCGAGTACCCCGGGTTGTGTTTTGTTGTTGACAGTCCCCGTGTCCCCCTCCCTCTCGTGGCGCTTAGCGTTCTCCAGCAATAGGCGGACACTCTTGGCGAAGACAGCGCGGGGGTCTGTCGCAGGGAGAGCAGGACAGGCACAGCTCTCCCTCAACTCCAGAGCCTACAGACGAGACAGCGATTACAGATGAGAAGACCGAGGCCAAGAAACAGAGTGCACTGGGGATGATGAGAGACAGAGAAAGATGGATATAATCTCACAACAGTCATGATGACTAGCACTGCAGGCACTCACAGCTCAACTTCTTACACAGACACGCACATCTATCAAAAGAAAAGTCCAAAAAGGTACTCCTACACACTCCCTCACCTCACAATCCTCCATGATTTCTTTGCAGGATTGCAAGTGTAATCTAAAGGAGCCCGAGTGTCCTTCTGCTTCAGCTAACGCCAGGTACGGCAGATCTATAACCTATAGAGCAGACAGCAGATCTACAAGCTTACCACATGCTGCGATGCATTGTGAGCTTGAAGATCTGCCGCAGGTCGTATAAATCAAGTATAAATGGCACTTATAAAAGGAATGGATCGTTTATACCATGTTGGGTGTGACACCAGTACCACCAGTTTTCCCCGCGGGCACACACACGCACATAAAGATATAAACATCGCACACATGCAATATACTAGACTGATGGATCCCTTAACAGCAGTCATCCCCACTTCATTGCCTGTGGCCACAGCCCGGCCTCTTCAATGACGGTTACTGGAGGTTAATCTGCCACGTAGGGATTCAATAGGAGACATACAGACAGCACACACGCGCGCACGGCGCACGCACACATGCACACACCCACACCTGATGGACAATTAGTGGCTTACCCATCTGTTCCTATGTCCTGCTCTGACTCACTGATGGCGAGAGCAGAATGCTGTTCCAACAGTTCTACTCATACTCAAGGTTAAACACACACACACACCACTTATCCTCTGTTATTATCTCCCTACCTTGCATTCTCACATAAACACGCACATGCACACAGACTCTTAATCTATTATGATCAAAGTTTACTTTACAGTGATGTTCTCAGTGTAGTGAGTCCACAGGTCCCACAGGTGGACTGTGATTGGGTGCCAGCCAGGGAAGTTTAGCGAGTCCCCAATACAACAGCTGTCTTTTGACAACTGGAGCATTTAACTGGTGTTTGATGTCATAACATTACATATTATGTTATATGTAATATGGAAAAAATTACTTAAAGTACTTAAATTGCCAAAAGCCAACATTATACAAATGTCACATCATCATGACAGTGTGACTTTGGGAGAGACTTTACATGACAATAAGCATGATTGGATTTAGTATAGGCTGACTGACTATAGCTATGCATTTTCCTGTTATTTCTTATCATTTCATAAATACAAGTGTCTATTATGCTCGAGTAAGTTAACAGTGGCTTGTCATTATACTTATTATTCATCAAAACCATTACAGTACCAGTACCATTACAAGTCAACGTCACCCTTGTTTTGATTGCAATCTTATATTGAAGTCTGCCAACCGAATACACTGTATTTTTGCCTGTACAATTCCTAGTGTTGGAAAACAGCTGGCATCTTTACACACTCAATCCATACAGAGCTCCACTTTCTTTCGCTCTCAATTGCGTTTGTGTGCGTGCGCATGTATATGAAGTATGCATACATAATAAGTGTACTTAGTCCATAGCGCTATTGGACCAAGCAAATGGAACTTGTGTGCCCTGTGACTGTGCATTCACGTGTGTGTGTGTGTGTGTGTGTGTGTGTGTGTGTGTGTGTGTGTGTGTGTGTGTGTGTCTGAAAATGTAATTTTTAGGCAGTATTATGATTCTAAGCTGTTGCTGCTCTACACTACAGTACATAAAGCCAACCAATTGAAGAAATCACAGATTGAGGCTTTGACCTTTTGCTTATATGACATTTCTGGCCCTCCTCCCGGCGACTGCCGGAGTAGGTGGATGGATTATGACAGCTGCACTGTCGATCCGTTCGGCAGCCGCACTCCAGGCGCTGGAACTGCCGGTAACAGCCGCGGTGCTGCCGGGAGAAGGGGCGCCATCTGCCGGGGAAACTGGGGGGATTATGACACTCGACTGCCACTTGCTTCCGCGGCAGTGCGTTGGTCTGACTGATGCCGCAGAGAAACACTGTCGCCCGCCACGGGTGTTCTGCGGCCGATTCCATGCGTTGCGCGTGCTTGCGGTTAGGGTTAGGTTTAGGGTTTGGGGTAGAGTGTTGGACGGTATGATGCCGTCGAGAAACACTACCGGCCTGCCGCGGGTGTTCCGCGGCTGATGCCGTTCCCAGAAAATGCACTCGCTCTCTCTTTCCAAATGACCCTGAGTGTGTAGTTGTGTACAGTACAGTACAGTACCTACCTTGGGCACAAGGCGGTCCAGCTGTGTGACTCTGTTCCTGTGTGAGGGGTGTGTGGACAGCCACTCTGGGATGGTGGGCTCTCCACTCAGCTTGTCTGAGAGCTCGATCTGCTGCCAGAACACTGGGCCTGCTCGCACGTCAGCGCACGCCTATGGAGGACGCACGCACACACACACACACACACACACAGTTATTTTCATTTTTTTTAAATAAAAATGAAAATATATCTGCTATTTTCACTACTTTGGCCGACCGACACTGTTGTATGAGACACATACTTCCCAGAGATTACACACACCCAAAGTCAGTTTCAAAACATGATCAAACGACAAAGAACTCCCATACCGATTGGGCGAAATACAACAATGTGCAAACACAGCAGCAAGGTGTTTGAACTGCTGCGATAAAAGAAGGTTAGCCAATGGACACAACCACCCTAAGGACTACTATCTGTACCAAGTAGACCGCTAGACCTGCTGCACATGTAAACAGAGCTGCTACCTTTAAACACATCTTAAATCTGAGGATGTTTTGTATACTATTTAAATAGTCTTGAGAAAATAAATGCTGTTATTTGTCCCAAAGTGACTGCAAAAGATTACTGCTATTTGTTTCAAAACAATCTTTATACCCTGTTTACATAATGCTGTACCCCCTCCAACGGCGATATGACTTCTTGGCTGATGTCCAAACTGCCTGTGTAGACCTACACGAATGAACGAACGAACCCCCTCCAACTGTATATACTTAGCCATTTTCATCAGTTTTTATAATATTTTGACACTTGCTTTGGCAATGTAAACATGTTTTCTCATGCCAATAAGGCTTATTTCAATTGAAGTAGAACATTGATTTATGAGAACTATGGATACAAGGTTTCTACTTGACAGCAACTATATGTACAATTGTGTGTACCAGCACACACACACACACACACATTGTGAACTCCTATTCCATGCAGAGCAGAAGCCCTTCACTGACAATTCCTGAGTGTTATTTTGTCTACAGGCCACCAGTGCACCCTAGTGGCCTGTAGAAGAACTACAGTTTTGAGATGAAATCTCAAACCCTGTAGTCTGCCGTATTCTGAGACACCCAGAATTAGAGGAATATTCTGTTGCTGCTTGTCACTTCAGGACTTTCACATCTTAATACAACTTGTTTATGCTTCTTAATTGACTGTACGTGTAGGGATATATATAGTATACACTGATGTACTTTCTCTTCTGTTGTTTAACAGCTTATGGTGTGGTGGTTTGTTGGTGGGGTGGGTGGGAGAGGGTGAGCAAGCCATCTGTGTATGAATGTGTCTGTATACTTGTACAGTATGTGTATATGTCTGTTGTTCATGTTTTATGCTTATGGGACCCCTTTGGAAATGAGGGGTTATCCCTGCAATACAAATCTGTGATTCCCCACCCCGCAATCCCCAAAATGAGAACCCTCAGCACTATGAGATCAAGTTATGCAACACTGATGATCCTGAGATGGCGATGCTGGTGGTGGTGGTGATGATATTGTTAGGATACCTTAGCAGCTAGCTGTAATCCAACTTGGTCAGCTTCAGACTCCAGCTTCCTGCTATAAGGACGACTGAACATCAACTGAACCGAGGAGAGAGGGAGACAGAGGATGTGGTGAGAGGGAGGTGAGCATATACAGTATACGAACTGAACCGAGGAGAGAGGGAGACAGAGGTGGTGTGGTGAGAGGGAGGTGAGCATATACAGTATACAGAGAGGAGAGAGGGAGATGAGGAGAGAGGGAGACAGAGGATGTGGTGCGAGGGAGGTGAGCATATACAGTATACAGAGAGGAGAGAGGGAGATGAGGAGAGAGGGAGACAGAGGATGTGGTGAGAGGGAGGTGAGCATATACAGTATACGTACAAGATAAACCTAAGGACGTGTTTTCTTGTCTTATTAATATTGTTTTTATGTTGATGTTGCTAATGCTGCTATAGTAATTCTATTTTCTCGTCTTACTATCTTAGCTTGATTATTGTTGTTGATGTTACACAGCATTGCAGATGTTATGTTACCACACTTGCATTTTGCTGCTTGTAGCTGTATGAGTAATGAGTGACAAATAAACCTTGTTGAATTGCAATGTGCAAAAACAACAACAATTTAGTTTATATACTGTACATATAAAAAAAATAAATTATATATATATATATATATATATATATATATATATATAGTGATAAGAAAATAATAGCCAGCACTCTGAAGTCCTTCTGGTACTTTTTATTCATGGAATACACGGACAGCATACATAGACGCAAAAAGGACTGAGTGCTGGCTATTATTTTCTTATTGTGAATCTTTGCAAACTGCATTATACGGACCAAGTGGGCTCGTTTTTCTTTTCTATTATATATGTCTGTGTCTGTGTCTGTGTCTGCGTGTGCCTGTGTGCCTGTGTGCCTGTGTGTGTGTGTGTGCGTGCGTGCGTGCGTGCGTGCGTGCGTGCGTGCGTGCGTGCGTGCGTGCGTGCGTGCGTGCGTGCGTGCGTGCGTGCGTGCGTGCGTGCGCCTGGCTGTATGTGGATGTGTCCCACCTCGACTAGTTTGTTCTGGATCCAGTGTCCCAGCACGGCCAAGCTGTCCCGAGGACAGACAGCCCAGATGGTGGTCAACAGGATGAGAGACAGGAAGTCCACCATGTGAGACAGGCTGGCCTGTTCAGCCTGGATTGTGTGTGTGGGGGGGGGGGGGGGGGAATATATTTAGAGATTGCACCAATTTTCATGATTTTTCTAAAATAGCAGATCTACATAGCACGGCACGAAGTGATGGGCCATACCCCATAACTTGTATATCTGCTATTTTTGAATAGCCAAGTATAGCAAAATGGTTAAAATCTAAAATGTAGAGGGAGAGAAGAATGTTAGGTGATTTCTTTATATTATTAGGTAAATTAATGCCCTACTTTATCATCGTTATACAAAGTCATTTTTAGCAAGGTTTGATGCCTGGCTCCCACTGGTTTGGCCATTGGTTTGTGAATATATCATGACTGGGTGAATGTTGTGCAAGTATGCAAGTACTTTGGATAAAAGGCACTGTATAAATTTACCATAATTCCAAGAGAGGCAAGACGTTTCTTTTGTAGATGTGAAACAGGGGCAGGCAGAGGCAGAAGGAACATATTGATTGTTCCCATCTATTGCAGCAGAACTTTTTAATGGCGTAACATAGATTTGGGAGGTTTTAAACAAGCAATCCAATAGAGCTAACCTACTGGGTCCTATGCAGGCCATCGATGCTTATTCCCTTCGTCTAATTAAAATCATCCTCCTCCCATCACATTGTCCTCAGAGGATGTTTTTTTAAACTCATATAACCCAAAAACTTCATTAGACTCTTAAACACTTTCTCAGCACAAGATAATGTTTTTATAGCTGGTGTAAAAAACCCCAATAATAACTAGAACTGCACTCTGTCGAGTGCCTACTTGCTTGTTGCACACAAGTAGGCCATAAATGGCCTACTAGTGCGCAAGCAGAGCGCGCAAGTACTGTCGACCGCTACAAACTGTCAAATCTCAGCTTCTCTTTGAAAGAACGATTGAAATATTGAATTATTAGGTTTGGCTATTTGCTACGTACCTACTTTTTGCACGTAAAAAAATAGTATTATGAAATATATCGTAATAAAGATGTGGATTAAAGGACCCAATGCCTTCGATGGTGACGTATATCTCGATCAGTGCCGGGTGGATTAAAGGAAATGCCTCTATGTATATGTATATGTAATTTGTAAATTGATTAGCGGTATATTGTGGTTACTTTTGATGCGTATGCACCGTCCCAGCATATGACGTCAGGGTATAACTGGTATAGCTAGCTCTCAATGATGACTAGCTCTCAATGATGACGTAATAAAGATGTGGATTAAAGGTCCCAATGCCAGAGTGTAATTGGTTTTCGATGGTGACGTAATGACGATATGTTTTAGTGTCGGGAGGATTAGAGGTAATGCTCCTATGTATACATGTATGTAGTCTGGCACCACTGCCGTATCAGGCACAAGTAGTCATTACGTAATTTGCTGGGACGGTGCATACGCATTGTCCTGCGAAACTAGTACTTGCGCGCTCTGCTTGCGCAAGTAATAACTGCAATCTGTAGTGAATGAATAAAGGGAGCAGAGTGCCATGGGTCAGCCACGTTACAGCCATAGGGAGCAGAGTGCCATGGGTCAGCCACGTTACAGCCATAGGGAGCAGAGTGCCATGGGTCAGCCACGTTACAGCCATAGGGAGCAGAGTGCCATGGGTCAGCCACGTTACAGCCATAGGGAGCAGAGTGCCATGGGTCAGCCACGTTACAGCCATAAGGAGCAGAGAGCAGAGGGTTAGCCTTGTGCGTGGAGGGGATGTCTGTCCGCCCACATTTCACTGCAGTATAATAATGTAATGCCAACTATTACCAAAGATCTTAAGTTCATTTATCTCCTGCATATCACACTATGAAACATTATGAGACATTTTTGACCGTTTTAAAACAAGTTCATGCTAATGACTCTTAAAATAACCTCAAGTTTACTACGTACAGATAGTATAACTTGGGCGGGACCCCCTTTTGGTGTTAGCATTATGTTATGCTTTAGCTATTAAAAAATAGCAGATCTACAAGCTCATAGCGCGCCACCGAGTGGCGCGCTACGAGCTTGTAGGTCTGCTATTTTAATTGAAGAACGACACATAGCTTTTTCAGAAAACTGTCAGGATGTAGAAGATATTTTTAGAATCTGATCTCAGGTCAAAATGGGTTAAAACAAGTTCATGCTAATGACTCATAAAATAACCTCAAGTTTACTACGTACAGATATTATAACTTAAAAAAAATTAAATACCGAGTACAAGCATTCACTACAGCTGCTATTTTCAACAACAACAACAAACATCACGCTTGTGCACATCCGGCCAGTTTCACAGAGCTCTCTCCATTTATGTGACATAGTCCTCAGTGTAGGACTGTAAACATGTGGGGCAGATTTTGCATTCTCATCAAGCAGAACATGAAAGCACAGTCATTTGGCTTCAGGAGGCTTTGGTTATGCTGCATGGATGGTCATTTTCTTCTCTTTTTGGAACTCTAAGAAATGGTCATCTAGATATGCCAGACTTGTTATTTTGGAGAATATTGCTATGAAGCTTTGCTGGCAGAGACAGACAGCGGAGAGTGGATATGGAGGTGGGTTAATACTGGCATATCTAGAGACAGACCAAAAATCCAGTAAGTATACCACCTACATACTTTCTTCATTTATAAGGGTGCTTTCTGAGTTAATTCTAATTACTCTTCTCACCCTGCTGATGATAGCTCGCCAAGGAAAGCCTTTAACAGTTTGATATCATCTCTGTCGGGTGGAAACCATCCAAAAATGTTACTTTTCAGGATTCAAATTAAAATAAAATAAATAGCAAAAAGTAGCCGATCTACAATCTTCGTGCCATGTTTTGAGGGCTTAGGGTGCCACGGGCCAGACACAGGTTCGGAGGGACCACTGGAGGCACAGGGCCGTACCTTTGTGTGATACTGTAGTATGATCAGGTAGGGAATTAATTTACCAAAAAACATATTTATATTAAAATATGCAGATAAGAGGTGTCTGCCAGACAATGTATGATTCAACCATGGGAACCAAAGGCCAAGGGCACACAGGCGTGGGTGTGTTTGTACTCACAGCGTGACCCATGATTGCGTGAGCCATCTCGTGTCCCAGGAGGATGGTGAGCTGGTGAACGTCTGCCACTGCATCCAGCATCCCCGTAAACACAAACACCTTCCCATTCTATAGAGAAGACAGGAGCACACCCAGGCTGGGTCAATAGCATTCCAGATCAGTATAAGGCAGAGATCAAAAATAATAAAATAGGTCATAAGACCCAAGGGACCCAATGACACGTACTGTATTGCCATGCATACCATTCAATTCAACTTTTGAAAAACGATTTTTGCATGAAACACCCATGGATTGTTACTTCCTCTTCCTTGTATGGGTTTTTTATTATAGTGTCCTGCACCACAAGATGGCCAGCCCGCACGGGCTTAGGGCCGATTCATACTCCTATTTTAGAGCCGAATAAAAGTCGGTTCGGCTCTATAGAGCCTACAATGTGACGTCATTTTAGGTTGGGGGGGGGGGCGGGTACCGTCCTAAAGTCGGCTCTTCGGTGCTACTGAAAATTTCTGACGAGCCGAAATCATTTCGGCACTACAGCGCTGAAACAGCGGTAAAATAGGAGTATGAATCGGCCCTTACAAAACACTCACAAAATAGACATATACCAAGATACACCACAAACAGAATACGTAATCAGTTATGGACACATCATTCTCCAATGCAACTGACATGCCTTCTCTATGAATTAAAGAAAAATAAAAAAAACATCCTTAGTGAACAGTCAACTTAACATACAACATTCAGACATCCAAAACAAATTCTTATCCTGGATATTTTTAAAATAAGGAATTTCTTACATCATTGACAGTGAAAAACTAAATTAAACTTATCCTCCACAACACAACTCCCAGGTCACAAAAACACACAATCGCTGATCCTCAGGAATGCCAGTATATCTACCCACCTCAACTGCCAGAGGTAATGCACCAGACCAGATTTATTCATTTTATTTACCGTTCCACATTGTTCTATGTCTATGGTTTAAGGGATCTTTTAGCTTACTACAGAGCTGGCTGGGTGGAGTTAGCCACTTAGGACAAGATATCTCTCTCACCTTATATAGAAATATGATAACACTCTCATAACAAATGCATCTCTGACTCACAGGCAGGACAAAGGCATTGCGGGTGGGATCCTGAACCACGTGGACGCTCCAGGGAACGGAGGACACTTCAGGGATCTCCTTGTTCCTCTCAGACAGGTGGCTCACCAGCCGCTCCACTACCTGATGACGGGGGTCTGTCTGCGGAAGCAGACGCTCTTCGTATTCCTCCATGTACTGAAACATACACGATAATAAGCGTTACTACTTGTGCAACCTGGGAACCCATATTGTTAGAATATTTTTTTTCCAATGTATTGAATAATCTGTCTTGATAGAACACCAGCATAATAACATAGAATAGAAGTAAAAGCCACAAATGGAAGAAAATGTGGCCAACCATCACCCTTCGTCCATCTGTCCAGTCCTGCATAATTTATGCCATGTCATACGACAGTGAAAACAACAGATCCACAAGCTCACAACGTGTCACATCCCATGACACATTGTGAGCTTGTGGATTATTTTCAGTGCACGACACAGTCATACAAAAAAAAAACAGCAAAAGTAAAAAGGAAAAAAAAAGGAAAAGTAAAACGCAGTGCGAAGTGATGCATTTTGAGCTCGCAGATTTGCTACTTTTGCTGTAGTATGATCAAGTAACATTAACTTCATTAACTAATGAAAAAACACCAAAAGTTAAAGAAAGGAGACGAGGTTTCTGCCTGACAGCGACGGTGTATTCTAGCCAAGAGAAAGACATGCTGGCCTCTATGGAACTGGCAAGTGAATACTAATAATTTGAGAACTCATCATCTCCTTTATTTTTTTTATTTTTGTGTATGGATTGTTGTCTTTCATAAGCTCTTTTAATGTTTGCTTTGCTTTCCCTTTCTGAAAAAACATCAAAATGACAGAACTTGGGCAAATAATTTGATTGTCTTCATTACACCTGTTAAACCAGTGATGTCATTGTGACAGTAAAGTTGACTCTTGGTCCTCTAAAAACAACTCTATACTCCTCTTCTTACCGCCTTTGACGTCAGTCCAGCCAGCTCCATGTAATTCTCTCTGCTGAACACCAGGAGGCGCATGCGTCCTGTCAGCGGCGACTCGTCCAGGTGGGTGAGGCAGAACAGGGCGAAGATCAGTAGAAACAGCGAGCCGGCAGCCACCAGGTGCCATCGACGCCGCCAGGCTGCCTCGCGCAGAAGCTGCCGTTTGTTGGGCGGTAGGGCTGCCCACCACTTCCTGATGCTCCTGTTTGCAGTAGGCAGAGAAGAAAAACACTGTATCGAATATCTTCCTCGTAAACTAGCGGCCTTCTTGATCATAGTACACTAAAGTCACATAAAAGCATCAAAACTAGCAGATCCACAAGCTCTAATAAACGGGTGTGAAGCGATGCGTTTTGAGCTTGTACATTGCTACATTTGATGGTTTTGAATTTGAATCCTGAAAAGTAACACTTCTGGACATAATGAGGGTTGGTTTCCACCTAGAAGAGATCATATGGTTTCAGCACTGTGGGGCCACCCTAGATGTTGGTCAAGAGAGACCACGGATTTCAACACATTTGAAAGGGCCTTGCTTGCCAGTGTCGGGAGATTTTCCTACCTCTCCTTTGTGGTTTGTGGACTTGTGGGTGTCAAAAGTCTAGATCTAAATACTTGTGTAAAGAGGTTGTCTAGTTGCATCGCAACAAACTGTCTAATATTGTTACTATTCAACAGATGTGGCCTTATGTTGCTCTGCACAATGTGAGTTTATCATTATGAAGGATAAGCAATTTGGTTAGTTACTTCTAATATTATGCAGCTATATAATAAGTTGCCCACAACAATCATCCACAACATAGTTACTCATACTTATTATCACAGAACTGCCAAATATCTCAGAATCCCTATGTAAAAGGTTACAGGAGCGCTACTGGTATCACTCACCGGTGCTCATGGAAGGGAATAATGTTCAATAGAGAAAATATGCCAAAAGGGCATAAAACCAAATCCAGGTCCAGGTGGATTTTCTAGATAAAAGTCCAGACATTAAGAAACACCAACGTGTGTCGGCTTGCGACACCTTCTTCAGTGTGTGAAGTGTCACACCCAAAGAAGGCATATTTTTTTCTCTCTCTAGAATATTATGGGCAGTTGTTCTCAATAGAAACTTGAGTGTGGCCTTCATATACTATGGTCAGATGGCCTGAAAATGTACAGAACACATGACCACTAACCCTATTGTTTTTACATTGTCTGCAGACAGCCATTGTCAGCTCTGTTACACTTTGTTGTGTTATCTTGTATTGCTAAAAAAGCAAAACCTTTAAACTCATGGAATGTGGTACATACAGAATGTTGTCTTTATGTAACATCATATTATAAGTGTAGTGTACTACTATACACTTTATGGTGTAATAGTACACAGTTGCACATGCCTTACCTTCCAAGTATTACAGCCACGATCTTCTGCAGTGGTTTAAGCACCAACCATATTAGGGGTACAGGAATAGCCCTCAGTGGGCCTGACGTGTGGAACTGATATCCACACTGTGTTGGAAGAGGGCAACGGGGCCTCAATGGAAAGAACACTGTCCCCAAAGTCTTATCAGAGAACAAACGACCTCGACATGGACTGTTTGAGGAGTAAAGTTCAATAACGTTCGCAGTTCTTTGACAGCTTAGCCTAGGCAGTTCTTTTGAAGACAAGATCAGTCGTGTCTTCAGAGCGTAACCTCCTGCCTTACTCCCCGGGAAGCTTTGTGGTGTCAGCCGTGTTGAAAGAAGAGTACTACAGAAGCGTCTGCTCCTGATCAGACGAGCACAGAGCAGTTCCATTGTTAAGATGAAAACTTGTTCAAGGTTGTCCACGTAGTCATTGACCTAAAAAAGAAATGCATACATACCTTGAGAAGAATGCAAAACATCTTGAACTTTCAGTATATTTGTTAATAAGCCATTAAAACCAGGAAAGTATCTAGTGTCGATTTTAGCCATATTTTATACATTGGCTATTAAAAAAATCACACCCGTGTGAACTGAGTGGTGTAAGGTCTTATATAGACTGATCAGCTGTGGTCTGACGTAATGTCTGACGGTACGAACCAGATGAAGAGCCTTGGCTCGAAACGTCGTCAATAAACCTATCTTTTGGAGCATATGAGTGTGCGGGTTTTCTCTCTTTTTCAGACGGTACGAACAGACACGTAAACTAACAAAGCTGAAATCACACCCGGGTGAACTGGGTGACCATAGCAACCATGCTCATTTTTTGGTACGGTCAGACATGTAAACTAACAAAGCCAGTTGTAGGAGTGGTTTACACCACTCAAAAATGCAGGCGGGGTCAGAGGTCAAATACATTACATAATACATATCATTCGGGGGTCCTTGACCTGAATAGGTTCGAGAATTACTGCTATATATAACAACATAAGTTTATCAGAAAACTGTTTAGGATTTAGAAGACATGAGGTCTTAATGGGTTAAGCAATACAGTACAACACGACCACAGGTGTCAAAGTGGAATCATAGTAAATGGTAGCCATTTGCATTTATCATAAATACGAAAGTAAAAGTCTCGATAATATAATCGAATGGTTCATTTGGTTGATGATGGTAAAACTTATAGTGATGAACCCTCTTCAAGACTGTATGACAACGTAGGTCACTCACACCTTCTGTGCCGCCTCAAGCATTAACGGAATGGGTTTATCGTTACTATTACTCTACATTCTATATTTTAATCTCAATATAAGACCAGATGTATTAGTAATAATGCTGTCTTAACGTTCGACGGGTCTATTAAATCAATGTCCTTGCTACCACGCTACTGCTGTGCTAAAGTTACCGTGGCGTCAATGATGTAAGTTTTTTGTAGCAGGTGACACTGACAGGTGTAACAGCAATGTTAGGTTAAAATCACCTTTGTATTCTAGAGCTTGCTTTAAGATAGACGCCGAGATGCCTTTGCCATGATGCCACCAGTCCATGACGTCCGTTATAAACTTTAAAACACAACTGTGACCGTTTGTTTCATGGTTTGCTGCTGCAACTTGTCAAAAAAAAACACAACACACCAAAGCGCGTGTTCACTGAATTTCAATCCCTCGGAAACAACACGCACACCAACAAAGGTTCCGAGGCAACAGGGCAACGCTGGCGTGGAGTCAATAAAAAAGGGGCGTGACCCAAAATAAATTGCAAAACGTTTTTTATGATCCTTAAGTTCATCCAAATAAAATATTAAAAATAGAGTATTACCGGTATATAAATTGTGGATCATGGTAAATTCGGGGGTTGAAAGTTGGAGTACCATTAAAAATCACACCCGTGTGAAGTGAGTGGTGCATCTCCGTGTGGCCCGTGTGGGCCACATGGGGTGTGTGTGTGTGTGTGTGTGTGTGTGTGTGTGTGTGTGTGTGTGTGTGTGTGTGTGCGCACGTGTGTGTGTGTGTGCACACGCGCGTGCGTGTGTGTGTGTGTGTGCATGTGTGCCACTTTCAGAAATTCTGCTGACAAGAAAAACTGAGATGACTGTCAAACCACAATGACATCCTGTAACTACGGTACATTTAAGTACATTTACTCAAATAAGTACTATACTTTAGTTGAGTATTCATATTCTTTGATACTTCAACTCCTCACAACACAACACGTTGTGAGTTTGTAGATGCCTATTATGTTTGATAAGGTTGCATTCACTCTAAATATTTGAATACAGGATTTCTACTCATGACAGAGGATTTCTACATTGTGGTAAACTACTTTTACTTCTTCCACCACTGATGACGATGAGTAAACAAGTATTTCCTCTTTACTGAAATGGTATCATGTGTTTCACTTTCACACAGCAGACAGAATAACTTATTGAGATGATGGGATCTCACTCTATCTCAACACAGGTGAGTTCATTCATGACACACTCCTTATTTTTAGAACTCGACACAGAAAACTTTTGAACGACAATACCTATGCAGCCGTCTTGAGTGAAGGATAAATATTTAATTGTGAATCCTGGAGTATCAGATATAGACTTATATGTCAGATGTTACAGACATATCTAATTTAATCGTAGTTCAAACCTTCCTTCAGACACCCGTGTGAAGTGGGCGCTAAGTCTAACTCATGTTGATTAGGTGATGTAATGGTGATGTAAAACAAACGGTGCCAACACAAACATTAAATGCCATTAACAATAAAGAGACAATATGACGTAATGCGGGACAATATGACGTAATGAGGGACAATATGACGTCAATTTTCCCTTCATTGTCAATGCCGTTTTTAACAAACAAACAAACATTGAACTAAAAACAAACATTAAACCTGTGTATAGGAGGGAAATCACACCAGTGTGAAGTGAGGGGCACTCTTATCATCATACATCATCATCCTGTACATCATCTTATTCCAGCCAATCACAATTTGCATCCATACGTCCGTCTTCAATGTTTGTTTACGTAATGTTTGTGTTCACTCAAAACTGGCCATTCATTGTCAATGGCATTTAATGTTTGTGTTACTTGGGACAATGACATCAAACTGGCCATCCATTATCAATGGCATTCAATGTTTGTGTTAGGACAATGTTTGTGTTTACACGCACCCTCAAAACTGGACATAGGTGCTGGGGCTAGCGCCCCTCGAAAATATACATTTTTAGTGACTCATTTCAGTGAGGGCGTGAATTACCGCCCTGCCTACCCACTTGCAAAGTCTTTTGTTAAGCAATACCAGTCGCCTATAATCACAGCGGCACTCTAACAATTTGACATGCTGTCTGTGACAAATTAATCCACAACTGTATGGACACGTTTTAGTAGTTGTCCGTGTCGGGGGAGTTGATTTGCTCCCCGTCCATCTATCGTTAAGCAGAGACGTCGGAGGGGGCAACGTGTTTATGGTTACATTTTTTGGTCCCTTCGGTCAGTCTTTCAGGGCAGGAAAGAGCTCCCCTACTACTCAGATAGATTTGGTCTAAAAGTCACAAATCGACTCTTCTCTATATACAAGATAAAATAATTATACTCTTCAAGGTGAAGCATTCTGTTGTGTCCATGTCCTTTCCTACAACAGGATGAATGGTTCAGCCATTGAGAACAGTGACGGCTACAAAGACTCCTTGAGCTGTATGATGACACGGTTGACACCACAGATGACCCCAACACTGTGGTGGACGTGTTGGTCCATCTCTGCTCCAAGACCGACGTCAACCGGTTTAGCGCCAGCTTCATCCCCGTCTTCTACTACGTCAACTTTCTCCTCAGTTACGTCGGCAACGGGCTGGTTCTCCTCGTCATCTACAAGTTCGGGAAGCTCCACACGGTGAGAAACATCTTCCTCCTCAATCTGGTCGTCTCAAACCTCCTCTTCGCCTCCAGCCTTCCTTATTGGGCCACCTACCATTTGGACGAGTGGATCTTTGGCGTGGTCATGTGCAAGATGGTCAGCAGTGCCTACATCGTGGGCTACTACAGCTCCATCCTGTTCCTGACGCTCATGACGCTTGACCGATATCTGGCCGTGGTGCACACCGTGGTCGTGTCCAAGAGCCTGAAGAAGACCTACGTCGTCGGCACGTCTGCGGCAGTCTGGTGCGTCAGCATTCTAGCCAGTCTAAAAAAACTGGTTTTCACAAACGTACGCGAGGACCACAAACAAGGTCTGATGTGTGAGGAAACGGGATATGATGTGGCTGTCATGAACCATTGGCGCCAGGTCAGCTACTATCAACAGTTCTTCGCCTTCTTCCTGCTGCCTTTCCTCGTGTTGATGTACTGCTACGTCAGCATCACCATCCGCATCGTCAACACCCGCATGAAAGAGAAGGGCCGCTCCATGAAGCTCATCTTCATCATTGTCTTCACCTACTTTGCATGCTGGACGCCCTACAACACCGTCATCCTCCTGCAGGCCATTAGAATCTCTGCCGTTCGCGACGGCAAAGACGCCAAGTCGTGCGCAGAGTCGGAAACATTGGACAATGCCCTGTATGTGACGCGCAACGTAGCGTACCTGTACTGCTGCGTCAGCCCTGTGTTCTACACCTTCATAGGTAAGAAGGTAAGAAGTTCCAGAGCCACTTCAAGAGACTGCTGGCCAAGATGCCCTGTCTGAGACGACACATGAGCCTAACCAGCACCACCTCACAGAGAACACCTCATACTACTGCTGACCACTGAGTACTTACTGATAATTACTGGAGATGCCGCAATCCGATCTTCTGATCGGATATCGGGCCGATATCAGCCAAAAAAACGTGATAATAATAATAATAATAACTTGAATATATATAGCGCCTTTCAAGAAACCCAAGGACACTTTACAATACAGAAAAAAGTCATTGAGGAGGTCAGACAGATACCGTGGGGCAAGGCCATGGAGGGATTTGTAGGTGAGGAGGAGCAGTTTGTAGGTGTACTTAACCGGAAGCCAGTGGAGGTGATCAGGATCAGACTACAGCGAAAGTTTATGCATGCATTATGTGTACTATGTAAACTTTTCATTTCCATTTTTCCAGCCATTCAGTTGAAAAAAACTAAAAGAAAAACATTTCTTTTTAAAATTCAAAATAATTTGGGGACCCCCCCCAAAATAATTTGGCGACCCCCTGAGGGGTCACGACCCACGGGTTGAGAACCCGTTCTGGGGGACGGGGGTCCTTGGCTTGAAATGTAGATGAATAGTTTCTCTCTCTCTCTCTTCCCCCTGCACGCCTCCCCTTCTTCTTCCCTTTCTCTTTTTGTGGAAATAAAAAATAATTTCACCCACTGTGTTACACAGTAAACCTGTGATATGACAATAAAGTTTATTTTGATTCTGATCAATACTGGTAGCGTGTGTATAATGGAACTCCATTCACGTATGTCCATGTCCATATGAAAAACTCAATTTTCTTACTTAAGTAAAAGTATCAATACTACAATTCAGAAACACTCTTTTACAAGTACTAATAGTATCAAAAGTAAAAGTACTCATGCAGAATGTACCATTTTACAAGGTGTCATTTTATGTATAAAATGTATTAAAATCTTTTGAAAAATAATGTATGTTAAGGTTAATGTATGTTTTTAATAATACTTAAAATCTGCAAAGTAAATACTAAATACATTTTTCAAATAATTGTAGGGGAGTAAAAGACTAAAAGTACAATATTTGCCTCTGAGATTTAGTGGAGTAAAAGTATTGACATTTTGAAATGAAGTAAAAAAGAAAATTCCTCAAAATTGTACTTAGTTCATGCCCACCAGTGTCCACCCACCACTAATGGACATGGACACCTACAGTACCATGTTCTGGAGTCTAGCTGGTACACCTCTAGGACATCTTTACCCTCTTTCTGCTTGGAGCGATCCAAAACCCTAGGGCGGTTATAAACTGCTTGCTCTACATGGGAGTGAGATACAAACAGCCAACCTCAATGTAACACAATTACAAAGAACTTTACCCAATGCAAATGTATACTTCATCACACAATTTCTCTCTCTCTATATGAATTATATTTTCAAGTGGGTTGCCACTTTTAGCCAATCAGGAGAGCATACCCATTTATGCATAATGTTACAGTTCCAATTTTGTCTGCTCATTTATTTATGGTTTATCCTGTATGAGCTCTTCCATCTGATGGGATAAAACTGGTATCACGACCTAAACATGTATTTTCTGTATACTTAAAGAGCTGGAGATACGATGGAGACCCTCCTGTATATATATATATATATATATATATATATATATATTTTTTTAAGTATAATGATATCATCATCATCATCACAACAGAGATATTTAACACTTTTTAATCGTAATGTCCTACTCTAGTACGGTAGCTTTCCCTGTCCCATATATAGTGTGGCTTGAAATATGAAATAACTCTTTGAAATTCATATTTTATTGTAGGCCAAATATGAAGTAATCTGCAAAACAAAGACAGTATAGTACTACAAATATAATATAGGGTTTAATTTTTGAATGCAGGTTAAAGCAATTATGTGCTAAAATAAAAAAAGCTACTTATCATAGCTTCTTTAACATTACACAAAAATAAATGCATACATACCCTTAGCTGCAATTTGCAACACTCAATGTTTTTTAATATGTTGAATCTAGAGTTGCAATGCCATCCATTTGACACATATCCAAACAGAAAAGTCCTATCTAATTGTATTAAACAACGTTATACTCACCAACATTGCAGCTGTACGGAAAGCTTGAATTATCATATTTCTTTCTGCAAAGTTTGTTTCATAAAAATCCACCGTAGACATGTTATTAGGTACTTTCTGTCAATAAATTCCATGCAGGCGATACTTTTTCTAAATGTTGGAGTTTGGAAGAGCCTGTTGGAACTCAACGGCCCTGTGTACTATCCGTTTTGAAATGGCATAAAATGCAGCAGGCAGCAGGAAGTTGCGTTACTGAAAGTGAGCACTTCCAAACTCCAACACAAAATAATCACCTGCACAGAATTTATTGACAGAAAGTAGGTCATAACATGTCTACGGTGGACTTTTATGAAACAAACGCTGCAGATAATTCAAGCTTTTCGTACAGCTTTTATTATAATACAATCAGATGTTGCAATTCTAGATTCAACATATACAAAAAACAATCTATTGTTTCAAAATGCAGCTAACATACCTTCAGAACAATACAACAGAACTTACAGTATATTTGTTATTAAGCAATACAGTACAGTTAACTACAAAATGTGTGTCAATGTGTAATCATAGTAAATAATCATGTCCTGTCAACAACACAGAGCCTAGATGCAACACTGGACTTTCCTCCTTCTCAGTGTGGGTCATGTTGTGTGCAGTGGGTTCTACATCCCAGCCTGCTCCCTCAACAGTACCCCCGTCAGAGTCCTTCTCAGTGTGTGTCATCATGTGTGCAGTGGGTTCTACGCCCCAGCCTGCTCCCTCAACAGAACCCCCGTCAGAGTCCCCTCCCTCGCTTCTGTCCATATCGATGATTGAGTGATCAAAGGGGAAGTCCTCAGAGTCCATTGGTCCAGAGGAGTCGTTTAAGACTCCTCCCTCCTCATCCTGGTCGTCTGGTCGCTGGATGATAAAGTTACACTGGAAAAGGTTCTGGATCCGGGTGAGGAAGGGGTCCCCCTCCCCCTCTGGCAGGGGCTCTAGGTACCTGGCCAAAGACGACAGCATCTAGGAGTTGACGTGGAAAGAGAATTGAGTGAAAATAGGACACTAACAACATCACTGAAAATTATGTCTTGAACGTTGCACTGTTTTGAATATATTACATACTATTTTGTATTGTTGTTTTCCAAATTTTATATATTCTTCCATTATGTATGCAATGTGTCAGACTCATTTCAGATTTTAGCATTGTCTATTCAAAAAGAGAAGATATACAAGCTCACAGCGAGTCACTTCGTGCCACGCTGAAAGCTTGTGCATCTGCTATTTTTGAACATTTTTGAAAAATCTTGAAAGTGCGAGAACTACTGATTTAGAAGGCAAAAGTGGTTCATGTTTGAGAAACCATGAACCACTGGAAGACAGACAGGTGGACTGACCTTCTCTAAGCAGGTGAGATGGGAGTCCCTTCTGAAGAACCTGTCCATCTGCACACACCTGATAACACAGCAGAAACACATGTCTACAATCAGGAGATGGGGTGAAGCCTTTTAACATTTCAATATACAGGATTTTACACAGTAAAATCTTAAATGGCAATATAACTGACAGTATACAAATGGACCCGAAAAGGGCCCACAGGTTTTATACTCTTTATAGTGTAGCTATACTTTAGGGCCTACCGTATATCTACACTGTAAAATCCTGAGTTTAGTCTCTATAGAGGCTATGACATCATCATCATATCCGGATGTTTTGCGGGAACGCTTACTGAGTGTCAAAAACTACTTTCTTGACAGCCCATACATCCAAACAGAAAACTCCTATCTGATTGCATTAAACAACGTTAAACTCACTTTGCCCCACACTTTGCCACTCGATCTGCCACTCACTTTATGCATGCACATACCCTCAATAGTTTACTTAGACACACGTTTGCCTAGAGATATACATAAAAGCACAGACGACTGCTTGCCAGCCAAAAAAACAAAGCAAACAAAGTTCATATTAGAAGTACGCTGATGTTCAGCCTCGTATTTTGAGTGTCCACAATGATTAGTCTCTTTCTCACCCATGTGCCTGGGAGTATTTGGTGATGATCCACTCAGCTCTCCTCATCAATTGACTCCAGTTTGGGATGTCCTCGGAGGACAGGTAGTCAAACCTGTATGGCAGCTCTGGGGACAACCAGACAAGCACACAACTCAGGAAGTCATCTTTTGAACCATCTCTATTCTCTAATGTTTGTCCTAAACTAGGTGTATTGATCGTGAAAACTTAACTATAAATTGTGTCATGATGAAGCTATCACTGCTGTTGGTTTCATTAAACTACCTTTGATCACAACACATTCATATCGTCACCTAAAATAATGGCATTGTTGTGTGTTTTTCATAAATAACAAAATAACAAAACAAACTACAGTATATGATATTGCTTAATCATTACACCCAAAACATTTATAACAATATATGACGCATATTGCATATTGACATGCAAATATAACGCCATCTGTCACTTAGGCGAATTTCTGTTTTGACTTAGGCAATAATAAACCGACCTTTATTATTTCTCTTTTTTTCGTCACAACACAATGTATACAAATAAAAGGTGGCAATATCGAATCAAAACTACTGATTGTGATTGTGATTGTGTGTGTGTGTGTAGTGTGTAGTGTGTGTGTGTGTGTCATACTCTGTGGGCCTGAGGGCTTCTGGGTCTCTCTCACCAACAGGCAGGTGGTCTGGGAGCGTGGGGAGGCGTTGGCTGGGTCGTATGGGCTGACTATCATCCCTAGAAAGGGAGCTCCGCCACGTGAAAAATAACTCTGGAAAAGACAGTGCAGACACTAAGAACACGCGCTCTGCTTTGTTTTCCTCTCTCCGTCTCCAACTGCCCCCGTCTGTCCGACGGCACTCACTCGCTCTCCTTTCATTTAAGCATCTGTGTCATTTTCAATTTTAGTATAGCATCATACGCTTTTCAGAAAACTCTTAGGATTTAGAACATTGGTTTTAAACAGTGGTTCTCAAAAATAACTGATACAAGTTAACAGTCGTGCCGTGCTGCAAGCTTGTACCTTTTTTATATTTGAAAAACATCGAAGTGTTTGAATTTTTTTTATTTCTCTTCTCTTCTTCTGGGGGTCCCTGGCACAAAACATTTTAATCGGGGGACCGTGGACAAAAGTATATAGGCATTTGTAGAATAGGCCTCGGGTCTTAATGAGTCACTCTTTATTTAATTCTCGTAAGACACACCGAGGGCTGAGACCTCAGTTTCACCAGTGCAGAGATGACAAATGTTGACAAAATCAAAGCAAAGGCAGAAAAAAATAAGCATAACGCACAAGCACAATGAAAATGTCACCTGGCAATTAAGACACACATTTGCAATCAAAACCAACAAGGATATAAATTAGTCCCACTCCCATCTGAGTGCCTATTGAAGATTAACTGGTACAATAATGTAAGGTCTTCTGCCATGTTTATTGTGTATGCAATGCATTCTTATTATTTTTGTCCTGCATAGTGCAGGTTATATTGTACAGGGTGTATACCGTCATATACTAATGTTCATTATTGACGTTTTGTGTGTGTGTGTAATGTTCTTGCCTTGCTGTATCTTACAGTACTTTTTTTACTCTGTAACTGTATCTTAGCTGCTGTGCTGTCTCTGGCGACTGACGCAGGATCAATAAAAACAAATAAAAACACCAGAGGGAGTGCAACAAACCATGTGCAACCCAGATTCGGCACAAACAAGGGACTAAATTATTTTCGCTCCTATGCCACCAAAATGTGGAACGCCCTACCAACAGTCATTAAGAGATGCGGATCCCTTGACTCCTTCAAATCCGCTCAAAGGGCACCTACGGACGGCTGCAATTCGAAACTGGCCCCCGTACAATCTAAATGTTTTGATGAATTGAACAAGGTGGACCCTCATGTAAACAAGTGTAATGCTTTATTGGGTCATCCACTCACAGTTAAGTGTCTTTGTATTGAGTTGTGCTTGAATTGTACTGTAATTCTGCAAACTGTTAATAAATATTTCAATCAATCAATCTAACTATGATTATTCTGCGTGAAGGGCACTACATTTAACCCATTTAGGACAGAGGCCGAATGGTGCTATAATACTGTAGATAGCAACAGAACCCCAAAAGGTCCTGAATGGGTTAAAACAGTTTTTCCCCTAAGTTGAAGCTAACTTGTGGAGCCTGGGGGAATATCTATTACTGCATGATCGAAATGTGCTTCTCATGTGAGAAGACATCAAATATATGTTTCTTTTGGTTAGACAGGGAGTAAAAGAGTGTCACCGGGTTCCCCCAGAGTTAGTGTCGAAGTGTCCTTGTGCATCAAGTACTTCAACCTCTGTCCTAACCTAGTCCTAGACAGACAGCTGTCAGAAAGTAGAACTGAATAAGTGATGGGATATTCAGGAGGAATTAGGCTCAGTCTACACGTTAAAGATGTATCTATTTGGGGACAGGACCTCTTATCTTATCGGACAGCTACAAAAGACGCTGGACTTCCTTTTAACCCATTCAATCCGGGAAAGCATCCGTGTAATTTTATACTTTGGTCATGTTACCTGGAACTGGTCCTGTGTGTGTATGTCCCGTAGAGAGGGGTTGGGCTGGAAGGTGGGGTGTGAATGGTACCAGCCCACCACACTGAGGCCCAGCGCCGACAGCAGCTCACAGGCCTGGGTCTGAGACACAGGGTCCATCTCACACTGCAAACCTGTACTCACGCTGTTGCACGGCTCTGCTGCAGAGATCTACACCCCACCGAGACACACACACACACACACACACACACACACACACACACACACACACACACACACACACACACACACACACACACACACACACACACACACACACACACACACACACACACACACACACACACACACACACACACACACACACACACACACACACACACACACACACACACACACACACACACACACACACACACACAATGAACGTTCTTCAAGTTAATTATGAAGAAGCTTCATCACGACTTCCATTATTGTTGTTGCTTTCTGCAGCAACTACCTTCAGTACTTCGTCTTCCTCGTTGAAAGTGCCTCCCAACAAACCGATGACCTCCCCCCGAGACACGTGTGCGTGCTGAGGAGAGACACACGGTTGGTTTTAACGAATGAAAAGCACAGTAGAATGCAGTGTTCATTAGACCATAATGCACTACATACTTGGGATTTACTAGCCTGGCTAATAAGCCAGACTAATATCACACAACACTGTCGCGGTATATTAGTCTGGGCTGGCTCCACTTGGATTTCATTTCCCGGGGGGCGGGTTCAAACATTTTCTCTTTGACGCAATTGGTCAGAGCTACTGTCAGTCAAAGGTCTCAAGCATTGAACGTCACTGTACCAAAGCCCGCCCATATTGCATACCGTGTCCCGATTGGCCCGACCTGTTCTCGGTTGTAGGAAAGAGGCGTGCTACTGAGCCTCGCCAGACCCTAATCCGCTGGCAGGCAAAACAAATTTTGCCAACGGCTGATTCGGTCTGGTTTATTAACCAGGCTAGGGATTTACAACCTCGCACAGCTCTTCGCAATGTGACATGCTGTGAGCTTGTAGATGTGGTATTTAAAAATAATTGTAATATATTAAACATTTTGGAAACACATTTGCTCAAAATAGGGATTCTACAGTTATTGTGGTTAAATCTGAATGTGTAAAACAGATCCAATAAGCACAAGAACATGTGTCATGGTAGAGTATTGTCATGTCTTGCCATAGCTTACAATTCATACGACACATTGAGGATTTAGTTTTGCACTTTCCAGTCTGACAAATGAGTGTGTTTAGTTCTTAAGGCTTAAGGGGTCAGATGGATGCTTTGTGTCTGAAGGCTTCTCATCTCGCTTATAATCATTTGTGTTTTTCGTCTCTTGTATCTAATGTTACTGCGTCAAATAACGCCACGTTTCAGTACTTCATGTTTGGTCCATTTTAAATAACTGCTCAAGTGAACGAAGCAAATGAATAAGAACATACCATGTCCATGATGAGGAGAGCCTCTGCACACACAATAACCTGGAATGGCTCCTAAGAGAAGAGCGTATGAGTTGTTACCTCTTAGTGCATATGACTAATGATGAGAAGGACTGACCAGCAAACTACTGGCTGATGTTACCAGCTGACAACTAGAGGTCTAGGGTTCTCAACATGGTCACACATTTAAAATTAATTAAACTTGCCAAGACCGTTTAGAGAGGGTGATTAACAAGGCAGAATCATTGAACATTCATACTCTAAATTAAATGAAATAAAGTCTTCCATCGCTGGTGATGATACATTATTAACTGAACAACGAGACAAGTGCACTGACCTGCATGTCTTCTCCAAAGCACTGGCATTGAATTAGCTGGAAAGGATCAAACGATCTATGAAGAGATAGATAGTAAGACCAGACAAAAAAAGAGGAACAAGAAGAGAATACTTGAGTTACCAAAAACCTGTTATTGATGTTTCATCTCCAAACCACTAGAATACTGATAAACTTGACACCTGAATTTCTCCCCATGGATCAATATCTTATCCAAACAGTAAAGGCTACTGTTTTGCTTGACAAAGAATACACAAACCCTTCTGAACAGAAGGATGTGTGTACGATAAATCTACCTTAAAGTGTGATTTGGTTGTGCAGCAACGTGTTATATCTGTGACTTATATCTGTTATTTTCAGTGCCAGACACAGACATGTGACAGTATAAGTATAAGTATAAATCAGGCACAAAGCTACCCACAAAATATAACCACATTTCCGATCAGTAAATGCTCATGGATGAAAGCAAAATCAGTGAGAAACGTTGTATGGCCAAGTCTTAATGTGTGATTTGAGAAAGATGCCCCCATACGAGCGCCGTCTCCCAAACAATTAAGACAACATTATATGTAGATTCATGATGTTTTAGTAAAAATTCTACTAAATCTGAATATAGTTCTGGATTGCACTTTTCACAAGATCTAACCTTAAAATAACAACAGCTATTTTCTCTGCACAACATGGGATCTAAACGACTGACATCAGTCATGGCGACTGAGATCCATCTATCCTCCAGAGACTCACCCTCTGTGTCTGGACATCTATCCTCCAGAGACTCACCCTCTGTGTCTGGACATCTATCGTCCAGAGACTCACCCTCTGTGTCTGGACATCTTAGAAGGTTTAGGCCGCCTCTTCATCTCCTCTCTGCGCAGAGATAGCTCCTCTGCACTCAGATGCTAAAGTCAAATGAACAGTCACTACAACAATACACAAACTATGCACATGCATACGTGCAGTAGTGTGTGTGTGTGTGTGTGTGTGTGTGTGTGTGTGTGTGTGGATGGATGGCTCTACTGTACCTCGTATGTCTGTCCCTCCAGATCCTTAGCGTCACGCCAATTTCCCCAGATGTCTCTCACACGACGCTTCCTTGTGCGCTACAACAGAGCAGAATAATCAATCAACATTATTGTCACAAAAAAAGTACTCACACAAAAAGCCTGAAAATAGAAGCATGTTAGAAATCTTTTCTTAATCATTTTAAGAGGTTCTAAATCACATGTAGTGCATTCAATAAAGTGCATGTCAGTATCATCGTGCATGTGTGTGTGTGCGCGCTTGTGCTTAGCAGATTATTTCTCTCTGGCAACAATGCTTTTCTTAGCAATAACTTTGTGGGAAAGCCTGTTTATTTCACTTTTAAATGGTGTCCCATTTGTAGGGAACATGCATGTGTGGGTTGCTGCCAATACCAAACAGCTTATTCTGCTGTTGCTATTGTTTTGAACGTCCTAATCCTATCCCAGGCTCCCAAACATTTTCACTGTACGGCCTAAAGTGACAGAGAGTTAGGGGGGACGAAAACATTATTTCCGGTCTTTGGCCATCCTGCCTGGTGTAGAAATTGTGTAACAACATGCTATGTAAAGAACATTCTGTACATTTGTGGTCAAGTGTTACGCGGCTTACGCCTTCTCTCGATTTCAGCTGTACACTTCTGGGAAACCATATCTCTCTCTCACTCACTCACTCACACACACACACACTCGGGCAGAAAACTTGTATGTCCAAAACCGTTACTTTTCAGGGGAAAGAAAATGGATCCTGAATTATCCTGAGTTATTATTTAGTCAAAGGCTCTTTTATTGGTTAAATATGTATGAATGTGTGGCCTGTAGTGTAACGAAGTAAGGTATACATTTATGAAAACGTAAAAAGTTTAAATATGGAGCTACAAGGTTTCCACCCGACAGCGATGCTGTGCAGTAACAGCTATGGTTCACACCTACATCCTAGTCTCAACATTTGTAGAAAAAAAAGTATAATAATAATCTCTCTGTGTGTGTGTGTGTGTGTGTGTGTGTGTGTGTGGTGTGTGTGGTGTGTGTGTGTCTTTCAGAAATTCAGCTGTACTGAAGATAACATAAGAGATGACATCAAACCACATCCTGTGGGGGTTTAAGAACAGGAATGGAAAGTAACTTACTACGGTAAGTACATTTACTCAAATAAGTAGTACACACACTTGAGTACAGTTGAGTATTTACATTCTGTGATACATTATACTTCACTACACTCACAAGTCACAACACAACACAGTGTGAGTTTGTAGATCGGCTATGATTGAAAAGGTTGCGTTCACTAAATAAATATTTGAATACAAGACTTCTATTTATGACAAAGTACTTCTACATTGTGGTAAACTACTTTTACTCCAGTAAAAAATGGGAGTGCTTCTTCCACCACTGATGATAAGTAGTTCCTCTTTACTGAAATGGTGTCATGTGGTTTGCACTGGTTTCACACAGTGGACAGAATAGCTATTTGGGATCTTGCTCTCCCTCTCAACATAGGTGAGTTCATTCATGACTTTATTTTAAGAAAACAAACTTTTGAAGGACAATACCTATGAAGCCAAAGAAAGAAAAACAGGTGCGGAAACTGCCCTTTGTTTAAGGCACTGGGTGCTCAGCTTTGAATATAACTTAACTCATAAACCAACTAAATGGAAAAAGCGGCACTCCAAAATAAAAGACGCAAGACTGGCTCAGATGCAATTTCTCATTATTTGTGAACGCTGACACGTTTTTCTTCAGAGCAGACTAAAAAGTAACCCTAACCCGTTTTAGTAGGGGTTAGGGTTACTTTATAAAGTATATAAACATGAGAAATTGCATCTGAGCCAGTCTTGCATCTTTTATTTTGGAGTGCCACTTTTTCCATTTAGTTGGTTTATGAGTTAAAATTAAATAACTATGCAGCCGTCTTGCGTGAAGGATAAAAATGTATCTGCGAATCCAGGAGTATCAGATATACAGTAACTACCAATATGAAATATGAATGTCAGAGTTGATATGTCTATTGAGAAAGAGCTATTGCAATGTAATTCAAGAAAAAACAACTGTAAGTACAGTAGCATTAAGGCCAGATACATGATGTATCTGTATCTGCACAAATTATTGATTTTTTCCCCCCTTTACCTATTTCCTTCCATTCATGTTGAAAGGATTATTATCCCTGGTTAATAAGCCCTATATGCCCCAATGCATTACAATGTCTATAATTAAATTGTAGTTCAAGCCTTCCTTCAGTTAAAATCTCTCAAACGCTAGAAGACAGACATTTTTAGTGACTCATTTCAGTGAGGGTGTGAATTCCCGTCTTTCGTTAAGCAATACCAGTCGCCTAATCACAGCGACAGCAACCTTAAAGGGATAGTTTTAACTTAAGTGGTTGCAACTGTATTAATTGATTGCCTGGTCAATAGGGGAATTTCTTCCTAACCGTTTTTTTACAAAATCATGTTGATAATATGTATATTGAACTTTCCCTTTAACAGAAATTCACATGCCGTTTGTGATGAATCAGTCCACAAGAGTATGTACACGTTTGGTGCAGTTGTCGGGTAGTTGATTTGCTCCCCGTCCATCTATCGTTAAGCAACGTGTTTTTGCTTACATTTTGTGGTCCCTTCGGTCAGTCTTTCAGGGCAGGCAAGAGCCTATCTATCTGGCTACTACTCAGATAGATTTAGTCCAAAACTCACACAAATCGGCTCTTCTCTATATACAAGAGAAAATAATGATAGTCTATGTATAATGAAGCATTCTGTTGTATCCAAGTCAAGACCTTGTCCTTTCCTTCAACAGGATGAATGGTTCAGCCATGGAGAACAGTGACAGCTACAAAGACTTCCTCGATCTCGACGATCTGTATGGTGACACCACAGATGGCCCCAACACTGTGGTGGACAGGGTGGTCCAGCTCTGCTCCAAGACCAATGTCAACCGGTTTAGCGCCAGCTTCATCCCTGTCTTCTACTATGTCAACTTCCTCCTCAGTTACGTCGGCAACGGGCTGGTTCTCCTCATCATCTACAAGTTTGAGAAACTCCACACAGTGACAAACATCTTCCTCCTCAATCTGGTCGTCTCAAACCTCCTCTTCGCCTCCAGCCTTCCTTTCTGGGCCACCTACCATTTGGACGAGTGGATCTTTGGCGTGGTCATGTGCAAGATGGTCAGCAGTGCCTACTTCGTGGGCTACTACAGCTCCATCCTGTTCCTGACGCTCATGACGTTTGACCGATATCTGGCCGTGGTGCACGCCGTGGCCGCGTACAACAGCCGGAAGAAGACATATGCCGTCGGCATGTCTGCGGCAGTCTGGTGCGTCAGCATTCTAGCCAGTCTCAAAGAACTGGTTTTCACAAATGTACGCAAGGACCACGAACAAGGTCTGATGTGTGAGGAAACGGGATATGATGTGGCTGTCATGAACCATTGGCGCCAGGTCAGCTACTATCAACAGTTCTTCGCCTTCTTCCTGCTGCCTTTCCTCGTGCTGATGTTCTGCTACGTCAGCATCACCATCCGCATCGTCAACACCCGCATGAAGGAGAAGGGCCGCTCCGTGAAGCTCATCTTCATCATCATCTTCACCTACTTTGCATGCTGGACGCCCTACAACACCGTCATCCTCCTGCAGGCCATTAGAATCTCTTCTGTTCGTGACGGCAAAGACCCTGAGTCGTGCGGCGAGTCGGACATGTTGGACAATGCCCTGTACGTGACGCGTAACGTGGCGTACCTGTACTGCTGCGTCAGCCCAGTGTTCTACACCTTTGTGGGTAAGAAGTTCCAGAGCCACTTCAAGAGACTGCTGGCCAAGAAGATGCCCTGTCTGAGACGACGCATGAGCCTCACCAGCACCGCCTCACAGAGAACACCTCATACTACTAATGTTAACTCGAGCTAGGTTTAAACATGAAAGCATGTTTACAGTTGTTGCACAGAAATTAAGTAATTTTACATGAAAAGTAATGCTACTTTTGCAATTAAGTTAAATAAAAAATGTGAAAAAAGCTTGGGGGGGAAGATAAATCATTAAAAAACGGTCATTTGTCTGAAAAATCGTATCGTGAACCTCATATCGTGATACGTATCGTGAGTTGAGTGTATCGTTACATGCTTATAAAGTATCAATACTGCAATGTAGAAACACTCTGTTACAAGTATGTATACTATAGTACCAAAAGTAATAGTACTCATTATGCCGAATGTCTCAAGGTATCATATTATACATGTATAAAATGTATTAATATCTTTTGAAAATAGCAGATATACAGACTCACATGTCACAATGCAACACGTTGTGAGCTTGTAGATCTAAATAGGCTGCGTCAGAGGTTAATGTATGTTTTGTAATAATAATTCAAATCGACAAAGTAACTACTAACTAAAGTATTAAAATAATTGTACAGTAAAAGTACAATATTTGCCTCTGAGATTTAGTGGAGTACAAGTAAAAGTATAGAATTTTTGAATACTCCAGTAAAGTAAGAAATTAAACAATACCTCAAAATTGTATGCGAGTAAATAAATGTACTTAGTGAATGTCCACCACTAATGGACACCTACCATGCTCTGGAGTCTCTGGGCTAGCTGCAACGCCTCCAGGATGTCCTTACCCTCCTTCTGCTTGGAGCGATCCAAAACCCTAGGGCGGTTATAAACTGCTTGCTCTACATGGGAGAGAGAAACAAGCCGCCAACGTCAATTTAAAATGTAATTTTAATTCAATTTACTTCATCAAGCAATTGCACCTGAAGAATGTGCCATTTCAGTTACAAATATATATGTAATTTATGTCAGCTTACACTGTCCCCCACAGACAGTTTTCTTAGAAGTGTAAAGCAGCGTTCAGTGTGTCAATGAGCTAGCCTGGCTAATAAGCCAGACCGAATGAGCCGTTGGCAAAAAAAAAAAGCCTGCCGGCGGATTACGGTCTGGAGAGGCTCAATTGTACGCCCATTTCCTACACCAGAGAACTGGTGTGGCCAATCGGGACACGGTATGCAATATGGGCGGGCTTTGGTACATTGACGTTCAATGCTTGAGACCTTTGACTGACAGTAGCTCTGACCAATTGCGTCAAAGAGAAAATGTTTGAACCCGCCCCCCGGGAAACAAGATCCATACACAGCATCTCCAGACTCAAATACCACACGACAGTGTGATTTGAGTCTGGCTTATTAGCCAGGCTATCAATGAGCAGCCTTACTTACCACAGTTGAAGTTGATGGCTCCTATGAGTTCCAGGTACGTGTGTACTCTGCCGATGCAGTTGACGTCTCCGCAGTTCTTCAAGCCTGGGCGCACTGACGTCTTGTTTAGGTACTTTGGCTTGCTCTTTAGCCTGACGAAGAATTGGACAAACTTATGTCAGCAGTCCTAATCTGTGATTTGTGAAAAAATCATGAAACCACACTAGCTTGAGCAAAATAAAATGTGTAGAATTATTATGAGGTATTATCGTGTTCACATGTTCTACAATAACCAGTTGAATGAAATATTCGAGGAATCATGACCATTAGGATTATTGGAAGATGCTTCTGAAAATGTATTCTATTGCTAGTTTGATCACTTCAAATACAATTTGACCTAATGTTCAAATACAAGCGCACAGCATGTCCAAGAACTTATATCTAGCCATACACCTGTTATACATAGGTTATTATTACTACAGATAATTGCTTGCTATATGTAATTAGGTGGTTGAGTGAGAGATGAGGTGAGCAGAGTAATACTGATATTTTTACCACTGATCCAGGATGTAGTTTCTGATCTTCAGATATCTTTCTGGGGTCTTGGATGACCGTCCCTCAAAAAACTCTGGGATTGCTTGTTTCTCCTCCTCGGTGATGGTGTCCAGGTCCATCTCTACTTCTTGTTCTGGGGCTGTAAGCTCCTCCTCTTCGTCTGCCTCCTCATCATCATCATCATCATCTTCTGCTTCTGGTATATAAGAGACCAACTGACCCGCATTGGCTTTATTATCTAAAAAGGGGAAATGGGCATTAATGGTTTAGATAGAATTGCAGAAAATTAATTGTAAGGACTACACTTGGCCTAAAATCTCTCTTTTGTGCCCACCCTATGCTGTATCCCTCTCAGCTTTCTAAGTGTTTGTCTCAGACAAAGAGACAAAGGGAAGTCTTTCTCTCCTTTAAAAAATAAGTAGCTATGGATTACCTGCTCCATCACTGGAGGACTCATCTTGTCCAAGTCGTTCCTCTGGGCTCCCAGACGGAAAGCTCTGGCTCTGAGGAGTGTCACACTGCTCTGTCTTCAGTGACTCTGTCCCTGGTCCTTGCTGGGGGTCCATGCCTGCTTCCTTAAACTCTCCCACGGCACATGCGTCAGGACAAGGGCAGAAGGATAAGGACTGAACATTAGCTTGAGATGGAGATCTGTGACAAGGTCGGGCCTGCGCATGTTTCTCCCCCTCAGCCAGACCAGTTACGGTATCATCCTGGATGGACCTTGCCTGTGAGTTCTCCCCATGACCAGAGTCTTCTACCTGCCTATCTGTCTCCGCAGGTCGTTCTGAACAAAATGGCTCACTACATGGCTCAGTTTTGAGTTCAGTTTGTAGATGATCTCCTTCATCGCTCAGGTCATCAGTGATGTCCACTTCGGCGTCCTCGTCATCAGAGAGTTTCTCTATACGGACAGCGTTGGCGAGGACCGATGGGTGGTCAGAGAGGGACTGAGAGGCATGGAGTTGCACCGCAGGGCCTGTGGGGGGAGCTGCAGCTCTGGATTCTGACTTGGCCTGCAGGAATACACAAAATGAGAATGGCATATTCTAATCTAGGCGGTTTTAGGAAAATCATTCTGCCTTCTGATTACTAAAACTTTCCTGATGTTATGTGAAATAGTGTACGTCGCTCTAAGTTATCAAAATCAAAACAAAACTCAGGAAAGTCGTGTTTAGCAAGAAAAGACTAAATCAATTATTTCAGAAAATTCGGGTCATGTGTTTTGTTTCATATTGTGCTTCAATATGTTTTTTAAAATGTTCATATTTATTTAATGAATCTTATATTATTTTAATAACACATTTTTGTTTTAATGATTTTTCTTCATTGTACAGCAAAATGTGCTTTATAAATAAATTGACTTGACAATGATGTGTAATTATGTAAAATTATAATGGTCAAGAGCACACACGCACACACATCCAAACATTTCGACGGGTGCTCAATCAAATGAGATAAACTGAAAAGAATGAGAAGGTCTGCACACGGTTTTGAATTGTGTATACTTAGCATTATTCCAGCTAGAGAGGAGAGTTAAGACAGGCCTCACCTTCTGTTTGAAATACTGTCTGGCGTAGCTTTTGACCTGAAGAACTGTACGACTGCCCACCAGCTTAGCAATCTTGGTCCACCTTCGACCGAACTGAGCCTGCAGAAACACACACCTTTAGATACCTAGCAGCAATAACGTCCTAGATGCTGTCAGCTGAGCTAAAAGGTTACGTGTTGAAAATACGGTCTTACTATTCCCTCTTCAAATAGCTCCTTCTCCTGTTGGGACCAGCGGAAAGAGGAGCCTGAAGCTGAGGGTTTAGCAGGAGGCCTGAACAAAGGAGAAGACATGAAAACTTCATGAATAGAGACAGAAGTAAAGCATTCCATGTAAGCACAAGCACATGTCAGAAAATACCTAGCTAAACTTACTTCTTAACTTTGGACTTGGAGCTGTCACTACTGGGTTGCTTAGAGTCACTGTGCCACACAGTATTCTTATTAATCTCCCGGCCTGTCAGATAATATCTGAGAACGTGGTTAAGGTCCAACAGGAGTAGTGTTAGTGAAAATATGTCTGCATAACGGTACATCACTCAGGTGTGTTGCTGTGAGGGTTTTAGGACAACAAAAGGATACTGTTCCTCCAACAGCATGTTCTCAATGACCTCCCTGTTCTCTGGGCTGATAGAGCTGTCCAACTCCCATGGCTACAGACAAGAGAGAGAAGAAGGGGAGCAAAGTCAAACATATTCAAACATGCCTTTAAGCATATACAGTAACTAAAGTGAAGTCTTCATCTCAATACTCGCCAATATTCCAGTGCTGGTTTTCCAAGCAGACTGCAAGAATTGATCCTGGAGTAGCCCGCCTCCATCCAAGTCACTGAAATATAAAAAATACAATGTTTTTCCTTCACTGTCATAGGTTTGCCACCCGTCCTGTAAAATACGGAAACGTCCCGTATTTGGAAACTAAAAGACACGTCCCATATTGACCTGATAAGGGATGCACTTATTGTTTCATGTTTTGACGACGGGAATCAATATGAATGACAGCACGTGATTTATTTGAGAAATTATGGTAATTCTGCTGTCCCGCCCCCTTCCTGTCTCCCTAAGTTGCTGTGTCTTGCGTTACCAGACTGTTGCCTCTCACAATTCCCAAAAGCTTTCAGCATTCGGAGATTGTGGAATAGTTGTCTGGATACGGGAGACTATTGTGTGACTGTCAGTGAGTCACTGTGCAAGTCTGGTGTTGCTCAGCTCATTAGGCACAGCTTGTTGGCCCATTTACTCATGACACAACCAATGAGAGAAAAGCAAACCTACAAACATGACAATGCAACAGTACTACCCATCTCAGAATATAAGTTCAATGTCTAAAGAAAGAGAAAACTAAAGACTGAGAGACATCAGAAGTGGAACTGAGTGCTGGGGGGGGGGGGGGGGGGGGGGGAGAGAGATTATGTAAGTAAAGTAAGTAGCCTTGCCGAGCCATGAGGCCCATAGGGCAGGAGCCTATCTCCTGTTTCTGTAGCGTGAGGCAGCTTGATGTACAAGTACACCCCCTGGACATGACGCTAGTATGTCGCAGGGACTTTACTATGAAATCATAGTAAATCAAATCAAAGCATATTGATTTTCATTTTAAAACCAAACTATGGTTGTTGTTACTAGGACTAGATAAACTCCTGGGTAACCAGAAAAGTGGTTATAGATGCTTTGGAAAATGGCCTGAAATAATAAGGAACAGAAGTACACTGTACACATGATTTGAGATGTGAACATGCTTGAACAGACATTTAAGGCTATCAAACTATTACTATCTTGTGGATGTCATTAGCTCTGGTCCATTTATATAGCCTGATTCGGTCTGGCTTATTAGCCAGGCTACCATTTATAGCCTCTATGGGTAGGGCTTGTTACAACCATGTTACAGTAAGACAGAGTAATGTTTGTGTTTATAACGGTTCCAGAATGCATAGATTTCTAATTTTCCATGTATTTCAGGGGTTTGAGGGGCTGCATGCTTCCACCCAAAACCACCCGCTGGTGGTGGTGATGATGATGATGTGAGTCGACTGCACTGTCTGCACAGTGCACACCCCCACATGATGCAAAGGCGGCATTCTGAGCACAATGTATTGAATGTATGCAACAAGCAAGATACGGACACGAAGCGAATGAACCAACGCTTACCCAAGATTGGCATCAAATTCGTCTCCTTCGATATCAACATCAACTTCGTCCGCCATGTTTACTATGGATAATAACATAAACAACGGAACAAGACAGAACCACTCGGTGAAAACAGAGGGGTCATCTCCAGACAGCGACGTCTGCTGGTGGGAAGTTTACAAAAGTTGGCCAGAATGTTTTATTTTTATATTGGAATTCATGATACGCAATTAATTAATTTGGGGTCTATTTGTGTTTATTTAACAATTAACAACGTTTCCTGTTTAGGATCTCAAATCACCATTTGCAAACCCATGATAAAAAATGAAAAATCCATGGCTAGTAAAGCCTTATGCCTACATTATAATTGTATAATTATAATAACTATAAATAAATAAAATAAAACATTTAAAACACATTCAACATCTTCATTTTAAAAATAGTTCATATTTTAATCCCAACTGAAATAACAACAAACTGCGCGCACCGTTATGACGTCACCCCCACGCCCCCCCTCTCTGCAGATCTGTGTTGTTAATATTTGAGAGTACATTTGTCACAAAATGCCACTCCCCACAAGGCCCACATCCCACTGTGCTGCTTATCGTTGTACGTACGCTGCGAAAGACGGCAAGGAACATTGTGTGAGTCTTCACAGCTTTCCCAAAGACAAGATCTGGAGAAAGAAATGGGAAAATGCTTGTTGTGGAAGAGTACGACTTCCCAAAGAACCGCGTCTTTGCTCTCGACATTTTTCTCCAGATGCGTTCGAGTCGTTTGGTCGAGCGCAGCTGGTGAAAGAGCTTACAGGCGCTGCTGGTGGTTACAGGACGAGCCTCAAACCAGATTCCGTGCCTACTATTTTCCCTCACAAGGAGTCGGTGAAACAGGAGGAACCTGAAGACCAGCCAGACATGAGTAAGTGTCACCGCGGGGCACTCTTTCATTCATTTTTCTATAGCTTCAAGGTTTTAATTGTCACGTAAACATACAAACTATCAAGGATGAATCTTGTCTTACTGATTTTGCTGCCAAAACGGCCTTTCCTCTCTAGCTCCTTTACAGGATCTCCTCACTGGTCAACAAAAACACCTTGAAGACCTTAACAGGAGCCCTCGTACAAGGCTTCTTTGACTATACATGCACCTCCTGGTACCACAGCACCTCAAAGGCCCTTAAAACTAGGCTCCAGACTTCCCAAAACAAACTGGTCAGGCTCCTACTTGGCCTCACCCCCCGAACCCACCTCACCCCTGCCCACTTCGACAGGCTGGAATGGCTTAGGGTCGACGACAGAGTACAGCATCTTGCAATGGGTCTGGTCCACAAGATTCGACACTCCACCAAGATACCCATGTACCTGTCTAGATACTTCCTTAATGTTAACGAAGTCCACACCCACAACACCAGAGGGAGTGCAACGAACCATGTACAACCCAGATTCGGCACAAACAAGGGACTAAATTATTTTCGCTCCTATGCCACCAAAATGTGGAACGCCCTACCAACAGTCATTAAGACATGCGAATCCCTTGACTCCTTCAAAACCGCTCTCAAAGGGCACCTACGGATGGCTGCAATTCGAAACTGGCCCCCGTAAAATCTGAATCCCCCCCACCCCCCTTTTTCCCTCACTATATGTTTCTTTTCCCTTTTTACCTCCATTATGATGAATTCCTGTTCTATTCTTTGTCTATATAGAAGTGTCTATTTGTACGTCTCTAAATGTTTTGATGAATTGAACATGGTGGACCCTCTTGTAAACACGTGTAATGCTTAATTGGGTCGTCCACTCACAGTTAACAGCCTTTGTATTGAGTTTGTGCTTGAAATGTACTGTAATTCTGCAAACTGTTAATAAATATTTCAATCAATCAATCAATCAAACGTAAACATACAAACTATCAAGGATGAATCTTATCTTACTGATTTTGCTGCCAAAACAGCCTTTCCTCTCTAGCTCCACCCAAATAGTCCACTGAGTTATATAATATTGTACACTAACGTCTCAACATGTAATGGATAGATAGATTGCCATGCGTTGCTCAAATGTTGCTGACATTTGTATGCTTTGATGAAAGCATGGATTTACATTTTAGTAATCTAATGACTATGTTTTTCTGCTCCTAGACATCCTGCACATGGTTGTGTGTAAAGATGAGGGTTCTCCTGAACAGGAGAAGAGCCCCAGTCCGCTCCAGGAGGAACCAGAGCATCGGCATCCACACATCAAAGAGGAAAAGGAGGAACCAGAACCTCTACTCATTAAAGAAGAAAAGGAGGAGATACTTATAAGACCAGAGGAGCCTGATGAGTCAACATTGACTTTACTAGCAGTGAAAAGTGAAGCTGATGATGAAGATGTCTCTACACACTGTTCTGAAATTGAAGTCGAGCTTGACTACGACTCTGAAGTCACTGAAGACGGTGATGATTGGGAGGAGGAGACCAGTGGAGGTCAGTCAGTGTTAAACACAGGGATAGGAGTGTGTGGGAGGGGGGGCAAAATTGGGACAATAAAAGAGAAACCTAAGTATAAACAAGGGACTTGTTTGATGATGGAAGATTTTCAAATTGTAACTGTACTCACCATCTTTAACCTGTTTTTACCCTTCCCTCTTCTGCTCTTTCTCCACCGCTCTCTCTCCACCTATCCTTCTCTCCACCCCCCCCCCCCCCCCCCCCTCTCGCGCTCTCTCTCTCTCTCTCTCTCTCTCAGGAGTGAGGTCCCATTCTTCCCAGACTCTGACCTTCTCTTGTCCTGAGTGTCAATACGCCTACGCATCTCAGATCTCCCTCCATAAACACATCGAGCGGAGCCACAGTGACCTCTTCCGCCAAATGCTGAGGAATGGACTGATCACCCGAGCAGCTCGTCAGAAGATCTCCAACTCTGTAACTAGGCAGACTGGAGGAAAAAAACGTTTCCCCTGTACACAGTGCGACAAGAGTTTCAGTTGGTCGAGTGAACTGAGGAGGCACCAGCTTATCCACACTGGGGAAAAACCTTTCAACTGCACACAGTGCGACAAGAGATTCAATCGGTGGTGGGGACTGAGACAACACCTGCGTATCCACACTGAAAAACCTTTCCACTGTACACAGTGCAACAACAGTTTCTGTACACCAGCTTCTCTGGAAAGACACGAGTGGGTCCACGCTGTATACCACTGTAAACATTGTGACAAGGGTTTCAGCCATGCAGGTGACCTGATAATACACCAGCATATACACATGTAAACCGTCTTTGAGTACTTCGAAAAGCACGATATATGTTCCAGATATTATTATTAAGACCTAGTTCACCTGCACACCGGCTATCCACAGCTGGAGAAAAACATTTCCACTGTAAATGGGGTGAAAAGAGTTCTAATCAGTTACATGCTCTGAAAAGACTCCAGTGCATTCACACCAAGGACCAAATTAATTGGCTCTCTGGGAGGATCAAATTAAACAGCTGTATGTTGGCAGGGAGTTGGATAAACAAAGCAAAATATGGATGTTAATACATCTCCTGTTAACGGAGTACAACATTAGGACATTTTGAAGACATTCCCCAGCTCTTTTGTTTTCTTAATTTAAAACTTGAAGTGTTAATGGTAACTAGGTGGGGGAGAGCATAGACATAGAGCAACAGACTAACCTCATGCTTCCTTTTATGCATGAGGAGTCCAAGCCGCTTCTTTGCACCTGAAAGGGGGGAGTTTCCCTAGTTGGACGTAGCACGTGGAAGGAACACGTTCCCCTCCATCAGGCGCCCCGGCTGGCCAAGGGGAGGCAGTTTAGAGGGGGTGCACACACAGGTCCAGCCTGTTCGTCCGACATGCGTTGGGCCGTATTTGATGTAAACGGTTACGGCATGTTTTTTGTGAGGATACCTACATACCTCCCCAGGATGACAGGGTTAAGGAATTAAAATGTGATTGGCTTGACGTGACAATGTGACACAATGCTGTACCCCCTCCAACTGTAGACCTATATTATTTCTCCATTTTTATATTATTTTGACACTTGCTTTGGCAATGTAAACATATGTTGTCTCATGTCAATAAAGCTCATTTGATTTGAAATGGTAGGCAAGTTCCCCACCATTGGAAAGGGGTGATGTGCTCATTTATCTCCACTTGGTGGTGCTAACGTGTTATGATACAACAGAAAGAAGCATTAATATCTTGTGCAAAGCTTCCAGGCCAGCTACTCCAAGTAGCCTAGTGTTCAGGCCAGAAGACTTTTTAAAACAGCCCAGTTCCATCAAGTATGATACCATGGCCCACTAACAGCTTTAAAGTCTATGTATCAGACACACCCCAGGGTTAAATTGGTAGAATATACTAATGTCTATACTTATGGAGAAAGGCTTCAGTGTGTGCAATTTAGTCTAGTGGAAATCAAATCACTATTAGCTATTCTAAAATTGACAGTCCATCTAGTTAGTACAACTGACTTAAATGGCTGTAAAATTGTTGTGCTTCAGTTCTATGACTAACAGGCACATTGAAGATGCTATTGTTGAACCAATACTATTATTACATATCAATTCCCAGGGCTCTCTGGGGCCCAGAATGCCAACCTGCTTGCAACAGATTTCAAATTACAGTCAAGATTACATCATACAAGAATGGGTAGGAACAATAACACTGGCACTGCTTGCTCTCATGTGCATTTTGTATTTCATCGCAGTCCCTTACCATTTAGCCTAAGACATAGGCACGTGTTTGGTGTGTTACATTGAATGACAGTGTTAACTAGAAATGCAGTCTGTCAAGGTGCCAACTTGCCCCTTGCACACAAGTAGGCCATACATGGCCTACTTGGTTACCACGCGTTGTGAGTTGAGTTGGAGCAGCTACATGTATCCGTGCGCCTTTGCAACGTCATGTTGCTGGCTTCCTTTGACAATGAATGGTAGACTGCATTATTTAATCTGCCCCGTGTGAACGCAACATACATACATACCCAGCCGATCACCAAACGTAGAGTTACGTCATCAAGAATGGTGGTCACTTATTGGCCGGTGGACAACACCGACATACATACATACATACCCAGCCAATCGCAGTACTTGCGCTCTCTGCTTGCGCAAGTAACAAGGATATTCTCAACTGTGACTCCATATATTGGGTCCTCACTATGAGATGATGACACCATCTTCTCCACTCCTGTTCTTACATACAGTACTACAAACTGGGCATGCTGCTTGCATACAAAATAAATGCAGGCGACAGAGTGAAAGACAACAAAAAGTTTTATTTAGAAATTCACAGTTTCTAATGGCACTACAGTTTTTTTTTTGTAGTTACACTCACTCCTGCTCAAAAATACTGTGCAGCTCTTCCACAAGAGTGATCACAGAAAAGAGACGGAGAGAGAAGAAAGGAAAGGAAAGAAAAGGGAAGCTTGGAAAAAGGAAGGTAGCACTTGACATACACGGTAAAATAGAAAAACAAAAAGGCATGAGGAGTTATACAAAGTGCACACTGGGCTCCTAGGGTTTCTCACCATAGGATTTTCTCCCTCTTCACCATGTTAATGGGAGAAGTAGATTTAAAAAGTAGTCTTTCTCTCAACACACAGACGACAACGTAAGAGCATTTAGGAAACACGCTCACATGCATACATGTTTGCACACTCAACAAATTCATACACATTCAAAATAAAAATAAACAGGTCATGATCTGCTGGGTGTGGGGAACAATACCGAATCACATTAATATATTGTGTTCCGCTATCACATTAAAATATCATTTTCCTATGCGTTCCCTTTTTACATTAGTCGATCGACTCGTGTCCAAACTCCTCAGAAACCACAAACCTTCATTCAAGGTGGCGCAAACATGTACCAATCGAGCAACAAGCCACTGAGCAAGTGAGCGAAGTGAAAGTTTAGATACATTGATGAACAGTAAAATCAGCAAAGTGACTGTGTGTGGTGGTCCAATAAAGAATGTCAATCTCTCAATGGGAACTCAAAGTGGTAACTGAAATGAGGGTTTTCACAGCCAGAGAACAGCGTAGATGACATGAATATAAGAAGAGAGGGGGTGAATATGTAGAAGAGGAAGTTAATATGTAAAGAGAAAGGGGGGACCTTAGAGGGTTGTCTTTGGGGAGGTAATTGGGTTCTAAATGGGAGTGTGATGTATTTAGATTGCAGGTTGTAGACCCATCTCTTTGTCTCTCTCTAAGAGCCAGTTATTGAAGCCAATCCAACATAGAGAGCCAGTCAGAAAATATCTGAAATAGTCACATTTGCAACTCCTCATGCAGTCTATTAAAATGACTTTTCTTTGTCAATTTTAAAGGTAAAGAGGTAAAGTTTATTATACAACACAAGTACGCCAACAGGCACATGACAAACAAGACAAAAAATATGCTAACAAAAACCCAACTTTAGACTTTTTCTTTTTTTTTCATTACTTCCAAGTGTCTAAAAGCTTTAACACTCCAAAAGCAGCAGTCTCATAATCCTCCTTATTAGCTTCAGATGTGTGGCTGGTCGTAAGGTAATATGCTATTATTTTGTCTTTTGTGTTATGAGCAGTTTGCAGGACAAGTGACTGATACAGCATCCTGCCTGGCTAAAAATGTCTGATTAAGATGCACACACCAAGTGAAGAGGTTTTGGTGTTCAACAGATTCACAGACTTGACTGTCCAACCGTTTTCTAGCAAAACTGTTAAATAAATTAGAAACACATAAATACTGTGTGTGAACAAGCCACCAGGAAAACCATCCACAAGAACTAGACAGTACTGGTAAAGTGTACTTTATCACTGGAAAGTACATATATTATTCTGGACACACACACAAACACATTCCTGGGACACTGCAGGTCTGGGTGACTGGGACACCAGCGTCTGTAGCAGACAGTATACCAGAATGATACATCTGTATAGGCATTTAAATAAATAAATAGATAAATAAAATGGTATCTCAGGCCCCTCTGCCTGTAGGGTCACAGGTATGTGTGTCTGTGTGTGTCCGTGTGTGTGTGTTTGTGTGTGCGTGCACACACAAGTTAGTGAGACTGTAAACATTAAGCAAGGCTAAAACGTGGCCTTTGAATGCCACATTCTACCAGCAATGGGTTGTGTGCTGCATATCCTTCCAACCACACAGACCATCATCTCAGAGCATCATGGCTCATTTACACATATAAATACAACAACAGGAAAAGGCAGGGCTAATTCAAGTCTGTTTATCGTGGTTTAACCTGACTCACAGTTACAATTTCCACCTTTTATAGCATGCGAAACCTTCTTTCTTCACTAGATGTGCATGAATGTTTTGTATCTACACAGTATATGCATGAATGCAAGTCGTTTGGGCCCAGCCCAGAGACGACTTTACAGAGGTCTGCCTGATAAAGGTGAGCATATCTTTGTAAACTAAGAAGGATAACAAGACTGCTTCCATTTGACTTGCGAGGTGGGCTGAACAAACAGAGACGCTACACTGAACACACAGAAACACAATCATACTCCTTTAAAACCCCCACAATTTCTTCATTCAGCTCTGCTGGCTAGGCCTAGAGTAGACTGGCTGACAGAGAGATCGAAAGAGAGCAAGTCTGGCGTATACGAGAAGTCATCACTCTGGTCCCATACAAACAACAACTGTCATGTTAGTTTGCCACAGAATGAGTAAACGTAAAGAAATGGAGGACAGAAGAGAAGTGGAGTAGAGAAGCAGTGTATTCTGCTCCGTCGCTCCGTCATAATGAAACAAGTCATCCATGGGAGCAGCTTGGTACTGTACTTGTCCGGGTCCCTGAAGACGCAAAGGGACGAGAGATGGAGCTCTCCTCACCGTGCTCACTGTTCCCCTCCATCCCCCCAAACGGTGATGGAGCGATGTGCTTGTCCAGTAATACATCTCATCCACACTACAGTGGGGCTATGTGATTTGTATTGAGGTTCCACTCCCCACCATAGTGTCTGTCCATCTGTCTGTCTCTCTCTCCAAATAAAAAATAAATGAGGTGGGAGGGGGGAGGGGGGGGACAACAATCCTTCCGAAGTCTTGATTTCATCACTAAAAGCTCTAGAACTCATAAAAAGGCACATGACCATAAGGGGCCTCTCATGGGAGGGTGTGTGAGTGTATGCGTGCGTGTTTGTGTAGTTTTTCAAAGATAACGTTTAGAAGGATGCTGAGCTAATGTTGCCATTGCAACCGCTTCAGTTCTACGGCACACCTGGGCAGTGGGTGCTCATGGGAAACGTAGTTCACTGAGAGGCATCTGGGCCTCATCTCTTAGCCACTGGCCCGAGAAAGTCTGCTTAGTCTCCGTTTAGGGGCGAGCGTAAGCTTGTGTACATTAAGTGCCTGAATGGTGTTTAGAGTGGAAACACGCGCCAGTGGTGTGTCACAGACACTGTGGGTGTGTGCACATGTATGTGTGCAGTGCACGTGTTCAGACAGGTCCGTTGACAGCTGTCACTCCTATGGTCCCGACGCTGATCTCCTTGTTTCCCTTCATCAGCTGCTGCAGGCTGGGCAGGGAGCCCATGCCGTCCCCCCCTGCAGGCACAGAGGAGAACTGCAGCTCCACCTGTCGAGACTTCCGCCTCTTCACCGAGCGCTTCTCCTGACGGGAGAACTTGGTGGTGGGGGGAGGGGCCTGGGGGGAGGGGGGAAGGGCGTGGCCGTTGCAGAGGCCCGAGGAGGGGGAGCCGGGCGAGGGAGGAGGCAGGCGGCTGGCGTAGGACGACTCCTCGGAGTGGGTGGACGAGCAACAGCTGCTGCTCCTCGACGGGAACTCCTTGGAGGAGGAGCACGAGGAGGAGAGCGACGACACCTCCTCCACGGAGGCCTGGGGGGGCGGAGGGAGGGGCAGGGGAGGAGGAGGAGGAGGGGGAGGGGGAGGAGGAGGAGGCAGCAGCAAGGGAGGAGGACAGGGGTAGAAGCCGTTGCACTTGGGACCGCCGTTGGGCAGCGCAGCGAAGGAGGGCTCCAACTTCAGAAGCTCAACCTTGTCCACCGATTTCGACTTGCCGCGTTTTTTCTACAGGAGGATGAAGGTCAGAGAGAGAACTGATCAATACAAAGGTGCAGAGAAGACTTTCACAAATAGTATACAATATGGTTTTAAGTGCTTTTGCAGTATACAGTCAAATCATAAATTAACAGGATTATTAGGTTGTCTCAGTGAAGATGAATTTTGTCTAAGATGAGGTCACACAAATGGGTCAGAGAAGGGTGGGAGAGAGTACAGTTGGGAGGTGATGGAAAAGGAACACACCGATATATAAATATTGTTAACAAGATGGAACAAGTGACCAATTTAATTACCAACCCTTCTCCTTCCCTGTGCTGTGCTGTGTGCAGTTTCAAGACCACATTATCAGCAAATAAGTGGTTAACAGGCAATGTACAATGTGGGGCTGAGTATCAACACTAATATGCAGCATCCTCCCCCTTGTGCTTAGATTAGTGGTAGTGGGTCCCAAGTTGACTGATAGTTGGGAACCAAAAGGACCCTTATGGGCTTTTAACTCAAGAGTGTACAGATTCACCCAAAAGGGTCCATTTGGTTCCATTTGTACGTTAACAATTAACAATGAGCGTATGTAAATTGGGGTCCCAGGGATGAAAAAATAAACTCAAATGGGGGTCCGTGGCCTAATATAATGCATATTATAAACTCGTTAAAACCGTGTCTTTTTAGATTTTAGCTGCATATATAGCGACATGTGTTTTTCAGAAAACTATTAGGATTTAAAACAGTGGTTTAGAACAGTAGTTCTAAACCACTGTTTATATTTTTGAATAGATCTTTTTGTATCTTGAAAGTGTTTGAAAAACGCACAAATCTTCTCTTCTGGGGGTCTCTCTGGCACAAAATATTTCAGATGGGTCTCTCTGGCACAAAATATATATCCAGGGCAAAATATATCAATTTGGGGGTCCTTCATGGCACAAAACGTTTGAGAACTACCGATTATCTGCCTCGTGTCTTAATGGGTTAACCTGTGGTTTGAATCACTGGCTTAGAGACACTGTATAGCTCACATAACTAAGGGAGGAGATTTAGGCCCCAGCATTGAGACCCCACCCTGCAACTGACTGACCAACTGACTGACAGACAGATTTAGGCCCCAGCATTGAGACCCCTCCCTGCAACTGACTGACCAACTGACTGACAGACAGATTTAGGCCCCAGCATTGAGACCCCTCCCTGCAACTGACTGACCAACTGACTGACAGACAGATTTAGGCCCCAGCATTGAGACCCCTCCCTGCAACTGACTGACCAACTGACTGACAGACAGATTTAGGCCCCAGCATTGAGACCCCTCCCTGCAACTGACTGACCAACTGACTGACAGACAGATTTAGGCCCCAGCATTGAGACCCCTCCCTGCAACTGACTGACCAACTGACTGACAGACAGATTTAGGCCCCAGCATTGAGACCCCTCCCTGCAACTGACTGACCAACTGACTGACAGACAGATTTAGGCCCCAGCATTGAGACCCCTCCCTGCAACTGACAGACAGCAGAACACACAGCACCTAAAAGTCCATCGTTAGATGGTCCTAACAGCAGCAGGTTGGAATGGTCACTGTACCTTTTTCTCTGGAGAAAACCTTAGAGGTTCTACAATGTACAAGTCATCTGGACCTACTGAACAGGGGAGAGAGGGGCCAGGTTATTGATGGAATGGTCAAACAGGAACACAAACATGTCACAAGCATGAAACGACCTTGCAAGTAGTAGTAGTATTATAAATGTTACTCCTGATTTGTAGTTTCGCACCTACGGTGTCTTGCATCGAAAATAGACAATCTACAAGCTTCTAGATCAGCTATTTTCTGTGCGATACACAATGTGCAGCCAAGTATAAATCAAGCTTTAGTGTTTCAATAGCCTAATCTCAATTTCAATATAATTTAAACAGTGACACTATAGCACATGTCCCTGTTGGAATAGCCGAGCTACAAGCATCGTGACAGGTCGTGAGCTTGTAGATCTTCTATTCTTACAAATAAAATATGTTGTTCTCGCCGAGAGGAGAGGTGATCGCAAATGGTAACACCCTGGATTCAACGTTTTATTCTTTTCACTGAACTTGAAAATGCAGTTACTGCGTGGCTTGTTATTACTACTTGCAAATGTCTACCATTGGCCAGCCCAAAGCATTATTCAGCATTAATACTACTTTAGACTGCACACGGACACAAGCTGGCAATGACAACAAGCTCTCAGCCCCAAGGGCAAACACCCGCACCCACACCCACCACTTCAGGGAGGGCAAACGATAGGCAGAGTTTTACATTTCATGAGTGAAAGGATTTTATTATTATTTTTGGACCTTTGCAGCAGCCACTCCCCACACTTGGCACATGAGTCTCAAATGTCACTTTCCAGAGAGAGAGAGAGAGAGAGAGAGAGAGAGAGAGAGAGAGAGAGAGAGAGAGAGAGAGAGACACACAGAAAGAGGAAGAGCAAAAAGGAGGCTGCAGCCTAATTAATGCTAAATGTATAATTGGTTGAAGGCCGGTGTCGTCTTGTGCCAAAAAGAACAGATCTACAAGCTACAAACGTGCTCACGTTGTGAGCTTGTGGATCTGCTAGTTTGGGGCATGCAACACCAGCCCCACAATTAAATCAGGCATTATACTCCAATGCACGTGGTGAACATCGGTATCACACACCGATTTCGTAGCTAAAAATGCGATCATGTCTGATGTCACTCTATCTTCGTTAAATGACACCTTTGTGCAATGAAGTATAAATTAGCCACCTGAGTGCCATTGCAGTAGCATTGCAGTAGTTTGATGCACGTTGTCTGGAACGGGGGTGTTATGTACTATGTAATTCATCTGGACTCTTAGTCTTCATGCAGCTTTGGCCGATAGTAGATGAGGGGGATAAACACAATAGACGGGGACAATATTCAGAAGGAGAGACAAGGGTGTGTGTGTTCATACCGTCTGTAGTGAAGTGAAAAGACTTGGAGCGAACAATCGGACAAAACTCCCTGCGCTTTATGCTCATATCGTCATAAGCGGAGAAGCACCTGAGAGAAAAGACAAAACGGAGAGAACACACACACACACACACACACACACACACACACACACACACACACACACACACACACACACACACACACACACACACACACACACACACACACACACACACACACACACACACACACACACACACACACACACACACACACACACAGTCTTTTAGACCAGTGGTTTTCAATCTGTGGGCCGGTGGACCGTGAGATGTCGTCACATTGATAATATAGCATTAATATAAAATAAATAATAAAGTGCCATGGTATTTTTTTTAATCTAGGACTTGAATTATACTAGGTTACTTCCATTGATCTAAGACGGAACACAATCAATTGTTTGAACGTTAAAATAAACATGCGTTTATTTCATTGCCTGCTTTTGAGTTCAAGCGGGCCATGATCCAGAAAAAGGTTGAGAACCACCGTTTTAGGGCTGATTTTATGTATTATTTTTAGACCATCCTTCCAACCAATGACAGGCGGGGACAATACATAACAGCGCAAAGGAAGCAAATGACAAGTTCCTCTAGCCTATGGCAGGCCAGTCTGGTGCATCTCAGAGGCCTCTAGCCTATGGCAGGCCAGTCTGGTGCATCTCAGAGGCCTCTAGCCTATGGCAGGCCAGTCTGGTGCATCTCAGAGGGCTCTAGCCTATGGCAGGCCAGTCTGGTGCATCTCAGAGGCCTCTAGCCTATGGCAGGCCAGTCTGGTGCATCTCAGAGGCCTCTAGCCTATGGCAGGCCAATCTGGTGCATCTCAGAGGCCTCTAGCCTATGGCAGGCCAGTCTGGTGCATCTCAGAGGCCTCTAGCCTATGGCAGGCCAGTCTGGTGCATCTCAGAGGCAGGACAGGTTACATGAGAAAAGGAGGGTACGCCGTAGTCTGAAAACCCACCTTTTCAGACTCCATCATGGCCCATAGCACTTACCCTACCCCCTTAGATAGCATTTATGTAGATTTAGATATTTGATACAGACTTATAGCATGTTATGTAGACAGCACTATAATTGCATTGTATGTAGTCATAGCACATCATAGTACATATGTATAGCATAGTATAGTATATATATATATAGTTTATATGTATAGTTTCATTATATAGATATTCCACTGTTACGTTCTTAGCTTACGTTTACGTTACGCTTATGTTTCATGATAAATGCTTTTTTATGTGATTCCCATGCTTTTTTGTTCTTGCTTAATGTAAATCGCTCTGGATTAAGAGCGTCTGCTAAATGCCTAAATTGTACATTGTACAACAGGGTACAAGTAATAAGAGACTGTCGCTTATTACTTGTACCCTGTTAATAAATTAAGGGCCTAAATTGTCTGAGCTGCCTCAGTGCCTCCTTTTCTCATGAAGCAAATGACAATATCAGCATTGATGGGATCCACCCTGCCTTCTATTGTTAGAAAGCAGGGTATTAAAAACTGGGCGGAGGCCGGAGGGGGGTCATTATAGAGAGGAATGGAGAAAGCTAAAACAGTGATCTCTCAAGAAATAACGGTTGACTCACGTGAATGCCAAACAGTGTTTCTAATTATACGTATCACACTTTGTTTGTTTGCGTGCATCATTAGGTGTATAGGTGTGCCTGCCATGCATACATACCTCTTGGGGCTGGGATAATGGTTGCTCTTGGGCAGGGCAGCGGGGATGGGCTGAGTGGTGGGAGGGGAGCTGCGACAACACTGCAGACACAGCAGCAGACCCAGAGACAGACACAGGACCAGCGACACCACCAGGTAGCTCTGCCGGTCCGACACCTGGGAGGAGAAACACCCAGCAAATTGAAACGTCATACCGTTGCTGTCGGGCAGAACCATCAAAAGCATCAAAAGTAGCAGATCTACAAGCTCTAAATACTTACAAACTTGCCTGTGTAACCAACCCAACAAGGCTCTCAACACCTTGGGGGCTGGATGAGAACAGCAGGCTCTCCGAGTAAAACTACAGTATTATTTTCATGTATCCTATAGATGTGTCCAAGGTTATCTTTCAGTTCCACGGGTAGCACGAGAGACTGCAGTATTAATATCTCCAGGCTGAGTCAGAGCAGCTAGCTGTAGTACTAGTGTACTGTGTGTCAGTGTTGGGGCTTAACACAGAAGCAAGGCACACAGGAGGATGTGTGTCGCCATTGTTTGCTCCGTCTCAATTTGACTTTTGATTGATTGATGGAATACTTTATTAGCAGTTTGCAAAAAAGGGTACGATTATAGAAATGGTGCTGAAAGGACAACAAAAAAAGCCCTGAGGGCTTATTTCCGTAGTGGTCCTGTGTATTCAATTCATCGAGACATGCATTCTATTGTTGATCATCACCATCATCATTCCCTTCTGAAAATCACACTCCTGTGAAGTGGGGGCGCCCACTGTGGCTGCCACATGACGTCACGAGTGGGGTCATGTTTCTTTTTGTCTTCTTTTTGAGTGGTGCAAACCACTCCAACAACTGGCTTTGTTAGTACCCGTGTGTGTGTGTATGTGTCCCCAGAAAAATGAGCATGGTTACTATGGTCACTGACATTACGTCAGACCACAGCTGATCAGGCTATATAAGACCTTGCACCACTCAGTTCACACGGGTGTGATATACTTTATATACAGCTTTTGTCCCCTCACGTCTCATATTTGCCATTGACAATGAAAGGAGAAATTAGGTCATATGTACCTCAAATATGACGTAAATTTGCCATTGACAATGAAGGGAAAATTTACGTCATATGTAGACGAGCGAATCGGCTAACCTATCACATGAGATGATGTGTGATGATGAATAATGATAAGAGCGCCCCTCACTTCACACGGGTGTGATTCTTTTCCATACATTAAAGGTATGGAAGGGGCGCTAATATATTAAAGTCTAACTCATGTTGATTAAGTGATGTAATGGTCTGGCCCACTGTGGTGCTGAGTGAGGTAGGTCAGTGGGTGGTGTATGCCTGTATGGTACCTCTCTCTGCAGCTGGATCATTGTTTCAGTGAGGTTGAGCATCAGCTTGGTCACGTTCTCCAGCTGACTCTGCAGAGCATGAATGGAATCCGTCTGCCTCAGGTCCTGTACACACACCAAAGCAGAATGGTTATCCAGCCATCATTCTACATCATCTCAAGCTGATAAAACTATGTTTGACTGTCTGCAGCTCTAACAGACCTGCTCCTCAGCGATACGGGAGGTGTTCTGCAGTTTAATGATGGTCTTGTTAAAAGCTCTCTGCATCTCCTCCATCTGCTTGCGGTACCTGAACCACACACACACACACACACAGAAACCTCCCATGAGATATGTGGACTCACAGGTACAGGAGAACTGGTGACATACTCGTCAGCACTATAATACATTAAGACCTGAATCAGTAGTTCTCACACCTTCAATACTTTTCAAAAATGTTCAAAAATAGATTAAATAAATAGAAATTATAGAAAATTTAAATAAAATAAAATAATAAAAACACTGCCCCCTCACATATTTTAAGGACAATAGTTATTTGAAATTACAATGGGTTTGTATAGGAAGGGGTTGGGGCAGCTAAAATGAATATCAGATATCTAAATACTAAATCAAGCAACTTAAAAACTATCTAGGGTGTTCACAAAAGCCAGAGTAGACAGTAAAAAAAAAAAAAAAAACACGTTTGAAAGTGAAATACCCCTTTAAGTGCAAGCCTTAACCTTATGTGATTTGTTTTAAATCAACAGCTAATGTGACAGAGGTGTTCCTGGCTTGAAAGGTATAACAACGTATAGGTATTTCAGGTCTAAATGGATTAAAGTGTCTTGAAGTATTGTGATTGTAGAGTTGTTGTTCACCTCTGGCTGAGTTCCTCCAGGTATCTACTGGACAGACTCATGTTCATCTCCAGGGCTTTGATCCTGTTGTTGAGCCTCATGAACACGCTCTCCTTGCCGGCGGAGCCGTGCGCGGCCCCGCCGTTCCCGCTCCCCATCCCCCCGCCATTGTAGTCCCCGGAACTCTGCAGCTCCGCGTAGAAGTCCGTAGCGATCCGGTGGATATTCCCGTTGCCGTTGGCGCTCAGAAGGAGATCGTCCACCGAGTCGTCCCCTCGATGGGGCTCTCCGGCGTGGGCGAGCGAGTCACCCTGCTCCCCGTGGGCCGTGTGGGACGCCTGGGGGCTGTGTTTCTGCGACTCCCCGGCGCCGTCCGAGGCAACCCTGGTGGGATCCACCAGGATCCTGGTGGGGTCCACGTGAGAGTCTGGCTGCTGTGGGACGGCCGTGGGCAGCTCGGTGGGAGGGGGGATCATGTCTGTGGGCTTGGTGGCCATGGGAAGAGGCTGGACCGGCTGTTCCGTCACGGGTGGAACCAGGAGGTCCGGGGAGGCCGTCTCAGAGGCCAGAGGTTGGAGGAGAGAGCTGGGGCTGGGGGTCGGGGTGGCACTGCTGGCCTGCTGGGTCTCCGGCACCGGGAGCCTCTGGAGGGTGGGATAGGGGTGAGGGTCCAGGGCCGCGTCCTTAATGGGAGGTAGGTCCTTCTCCTCCTGGGTGGGAGTGGGCCGCGTCACGGAGGCGTGGGAGAAGCTGTGAGGGGGGATGGTGGTGGCCCTGCTGGGTTCCAGCAGGATGGGTGCGTTGGTGTCGGGGGCGTGCTCGCCTGGGTGCTCGCTGGCGGCATGCTCCTCTGCAGGGTGCTTGCCGTCAAGCTGACCTTGGAGAGGCATCTCTGGTGGCGGGACGCTCTCCGTGAGCGGGAGGGCCTCCTGCTGGGTGGGCGTGGTGGTGGGGGCGGCGGGAAGGGAGAGCTGCGGAGGAGGTATGTGTGTGAGCACGGGGATGGGGAGAGCGTGAGCTGGGGGCGTGTGGGAAGGAGCGCTGAGCGCACTCCTCCGCCGGAGGCTGCGCTGCCGCTCCCGGGCCAGCCGCGCCGAGCACCAGCGATGCAGCAGCTCCGGCAGGGTGGCCATGCAGGAGAGAGACAGAGACGACAGGCCCGAGAGAGGACAGTGCACCTGGCTCTCCCTCCGTCTCCTCCTCGCCTCCCTCCTCATCTGCTCCTCCCGCTCCTCCTCCTCCTCCTGGGCGCCCTCCTCCTCCTCCTCCTCCATCAGGGTGACCGTGGACTGCCTGGACTCCTCCTCGTCCTCGTCCTCCTCCACCAGGGTGACGATCTGTCTCTCCTCTGACGAGTCGGGTGAGGAGGAGGGCGAGGAGTCTGCAGAGACGTCGGAGACCTCCTGGGAGACGGACTGTCCTACCTCTGTTGTGGACAATCTGACGGAAGGAGGAGGTACACAATGGCTTTACATGTTGTCGTGGAGAACGTTAACATTATTTTGTATCACTTTTCATCAAAAGGCCTTTCCATAAATACATTTTCAAATTCCCTTATTGGTCTTGTTTCACAGTGCATTATATCCTGTTTTTGTACATTATTATTATATGTTATGTCTTCAGTTTTATGTAAAGCACTTTGTTTTGATATGCACTCTATAAATAAACACTGTTATGTTGTGTGGAAGGAATCTCGTTTTGCATGAATGTTTTGCAAAAGAGACCTTGCAATGTTACGGAAGTCATATTACACTGCATCAGTACTGTCAGTATGTCTTAGTATGGTGTGTATGTGTGTGTGTGTGTGTGTGTGTGTGTGTGTGTGTGTGTGTGTGTGTGTGTGTGTGTGTGTGTGTGTGTGTGTGTGTGTGTGTGTGTGTGTGTGAGAGAGAGAAACTACTTCTCACCCACAACACTAGAGGGCAACTGTGATCAGGTACTTCTACTACTACCACCTAAAGTGCTCATTCTACTACTCTGCCACTGAAACGTGGAAGGCCCTGAAACCATCCATTAAAGGTTGTGTAACACTCAAAATTGGATGGGAAAAAAAAACACTATCAGGACTCAGAAAAGTGCTATTGTATGTATTATTATTATAATCATCATCAGGAGACCACAAGGGGAGGTAAATGTAATTTGCTTTTGTACATATAGTTTGTATTTGTTGATAATTTTTTATGCTATGGTGATGAATTGAACACAATGGAAACATTCTTATGTCATCCTTTTGGCCACTTACTGTACCACTTTGCTGTTTACATTTAAAGTATTCAATAAAAAAATTTAAAACGTGTGTGTGTGTGTGTGTGTGTGTGTGTGTGTGTGTGTGTGTCTTACATAGCATCAACATCCAGTGTTGCTGTGGGTGTGATGGGGACCTCCGAGCTACCTGCCGTCTCATTCTGCACCCCTGTTGTCCCGTTGGCTAGAAGTAACAAAAACACTAATTAGAGTCAGAAGAGGGCTGGTGATATGTCGCACAGGCACGCACGCGCACACGCACACGCACACACACACACGTTGGTGTTCAACCTACAGGTTGGTCAGGGAACCTGTTCAGTGGGGAGCGCAGGGAACTGGGAAGTATAGCTTGTTCCTCCGCCTACGTTTTGCCCTCCCGGTTGAACTCCTCATTGTCACGTGAAAAGAAGCGGCTATAGCAACTTCAGAGACTGGACCAAAGAGGCGAGGCCAGCGGTGACAGGGGCTATACACAATTACACAGGGAGGACATTGGCATAAGACTACAACTTGGCAACCAAGTTGTTTTTTATCAAATCTTATGTGGCTGTTAGAGTTTAAATAGGGACACTCTGGGCCAGCTCTTTGTGGTTGTTGCTGAACCATATTTGGGAAAAGGCAGGAACAACACTTAACCGGTCTAGTCCAGTTTACGTCTACTCACTCCCTCTCTATCTCTCTCTACACTACACTTTCTCTCTGTAGATAGAAATAAGTTAACAGGGGAACCAAGTTTGTCAAATGTCTTTCAAAACCATGTAAATCATCCTTAAATTCACAGGGAGAATAACCAGGAAAATCAACGCCAACTGTGTTTAGTTAAAACCGCACAGGTGATTTTACCGTCTAATTCTGAGTTATGGTGGTCTAACTGGTCTTCCACTAAAATTGGGGACAAGAGCGACTCGACTCCCTTCGGGGCGAACAGGCAGAGAAGAGCAAGCTTTGCGTCATAGGCCTCTGTCGGTCTACGTAACGACCCAGCTCCGCTCCTCTATCACGGAGCACAACAAAGAAAGACATTGTTCTGCGGAAATCTGATGGAGACCTCCTGCTGGCCACACAAATAAACATGTGGACCCTTTACGCACGCACACACACACACACACACACTCACACACACACTCTCTCTGAAGGCATACTGGCACACTGTATAGTTACATGTGCTCACAATTCAGGGGAGAAAAAAAAAATGACCCAGTTTTAGAAGCGAGCTAATTTAATCAAGATGTGGTTTCATAACGCTGGGAGAGGAGTGAACATACTGTGGGCAAATGGAGGAGGGGAGTACAGTTACCCACCGCGAAAGGGAGATGGACGCCAATGCCTGATTTATACTTGCCACCAAAACTAGACGATCTACACGCTCACACACGATGCGTTGTGAACTTGTAGGTGCACGACACTGATGCACAACTGCGTATAATCAGGCTTAACCTAAATCAACAGGGTGTCTAAAGACAAATCCAAGCATAAATCTTTACATCGTATCTATATATGGCCTGGCTGGTATCAAAGCTGTCTGACTCATTTCTGACTGATCATAAACAAGTGAGTCATTGTTCAACGTTGGGTGAACCAGTTATTTGCGTTTGACAGTTTCTGATGGCGTTGTGGGGAGCTACTGGCTGACAATGAGACTGGATGCCCTGGCTTGTTTGTCCTTGAGAAACACCAGGGAGTCTCCCTCATAGTAGATTCTAGGGTTTCCTATAACAGATGTATTGTATGTACGTACGCACATGCACAGTACAACAGCATTACGTTATTTTGAGCGTGCAGGTTGAACTTCTGAAAACAATACACTGACTGTAAAGTACCTTCTGTGGAGCATGATGGGGGAGACAACAAGTAGGAAAGTGTAAAAGTGTGTGCGGTACGCGTGTGCACTTTCAATTTCCGGACATGTTCCTGTTCCACATTACACAAAACTACTAGTTGGGAGGCAGAATTCTTTTGGGTATAAGAAGTTCAAGTTGTACCATATGCCAAGAGAAGAAGAAATGTTGACACGATTTAACAGGATTTCTAGTCAATATTTCCTGAGATTGAAACAAGCAACAAAACAAATTGGGTGCCGTGGTCAGTATCCATTTAAATTGTGTGTGCGTGCGCTTTATTTTGGCGAGTGCAAATCGTGTTATGTAACCGTGTTTGAGTCACAGTCCAAACTGCTGATTTATTTTTATTTTATTTTTTTGCTGAAATCAGCAAACAGCTTAGACAAAGTTTAACTGTTTGAATGTCACCATGCAGGCCCTTTAACAGACTATCAAGTGGCAGAGTGGGCCCTGGAGCGTTTGGGGTGAAGAGAGTAAAGTGCAGGGAAGAAAGGTTCAGAGGATGGAGCAAGGTAAACGTTTGAAGGAGAAGAAAAGGTCAGAGGAACAAAAGGTAAAGGTAAACGTTTGAAGGAGTATGACTACCATCTCTGTGTGCTCCACCCTCCAGCTCCGGCTTGCCCCCCAGCACATTGGCAGCAATGTTGTTGACCATGTTCAAGATAGCATCTGCAGGAAGACAAAAAACAAAACAAACACACCATTTGTTTAAGTACTTTGCAAGAAAGTGGTTCAGAGACGGGCAGGTATCGGCATGCACAAGAACAGCATTCTGCGAATACAAGCTAGCTCACGCCGGGTCAAATCCAGCGACCTCGGAACGCTCGCTACCAGTTATTCCTAAATGTAAACTCAGTAAAACAATGCCCAACCCTAACCTAATTCCTAAAAGTGGGGGCGAGGCTTCCGGTTACCCATTCTGCAGACGTGGTTCTCAGGGTTCTGTGAGGGGCTGTCAGGGGGTCCCCAGCTAAAATGGTTAATCGATAGGAACCAAAAGGACCCTTGTGGGTCTGTAACTCCGAGTGTGTACAAATGGATTCCATTTGTGCACTCTCAGAGTTAAATAAAGACTGAGGATGTTACAGTGTAGAATGGCCTAATCCATATCAAATTGGGGGTGTTTGAAATTTGCCAGGTTGAGAGTGAACTGTTCTAACTCAAATTCCCGCCTCCCTGCTTTCGACACGGCTTCAATATACATTACTCTTTCCCTTACTATTCATGTATTCTAGGAACTTGCCTTTCCCCTAATTCCAGCTCTCTTACTGCCCCCACCCCCCCACACACACACCTTTCTCCGAGCCATGCTGAAGAAAACCCAGTCTGTCTCTGCAGCTCTGCTTACGTTCTTACAGTAGACCAAACATTATTTTTGACCCCTGTGAAGGGGTGTGTGTGTGTGTGTGTGTGTGTGTGTGTGTGTGTGTGTGTGTGTGTGTGTGAGAGAGAGAGTGTGTGAGTGAGAGAGTGTGTGTGTGTGTGTGTGTGTGTGTGTGTGTGTGTGTGTGTGTGTGTGTGTGTGTGTGTGTGTGTGTGTGTGTGTGTGTGTGTGTGTGCGCGCAACTACATTTGTGTGCAACAAGGTTTCTAAGCCAATCACACGGCAACCTCTTAACCATAATTCTCCACCCCTCTCCAAATCTGGAAGAGAACACAGGGCCCCTTGTGTACGTGTGTGTGTGTACGTGTGTACGTGTACGTGTGTGTGTGTATGTGTGTGTGTGTGTGCGTGCGCGCGCATGTGTACATGTTTAATGCCATGTGGGGGGAAACAAACAGAGGGAACATACTTCGTTTCTGCCTCCAAGCAAATAAGTGTCCTAACTCTGGCTTATCCATTGAATACATAAAGCAACCGGTGTGATGGAGGGTGACACACCTGTGTCAGTGACAAGAGTGACTGCTTTGATGTGGTGTTGTTCACTCACACCCATTATAAGTGTTTTTGTGTCAGGTGTACTGTAACTGTACGTACTGGTGGCTGAGCCAAGCAGGTTCTTAGCGGCCTTGTCCTCAGGTAGTTGGTATCCAGGCGGGTAGTCTACGGAGGGAGGAAAACAAAGCCGCTAGTTAGACTGTGGCAGTATGTATGCATGCAGCACAACATTCTAGTTAGACTGTGGCAGTATGCATGCATGCAGCACAACATTCTTCAAGACTATTTTTATGTATTTGATGTATTACCATGTTTTGTTCTTGCGTACTGTAAATCGCTCTGGATTAAGAGGTTTGCTAAATGCCTAAATTGTAAAACAATTGAGGCTGGAACTTAAGCACTGAAATGCTGTAAAGCCTGTTATGAATTTAGGATAGGATTAATCAGGAAAGTAACCATGTCAAGTCGGTCATCAGCTAACTCTGATTTAGTCATTAATTCTACAGAGCTTCCAATACTGGGTGTCTTCGTTGAACAGTGCAATGAGAATGCTTGACGATACCTAGCTTAGCCGTCAAGGCTGCATACATGAAACTATATTTTCATCATTACATCATTTAGGGGCGCAGACAAAACAGGGTCTTACCAAAATCTTCATCCAGGTACTCCAGTCTCTCTGAGGGGTACTGGGAGTCTGCTATCTCGTCGTACTCCTCCACCATACTGGTGCCAAACACCCTGCACAGATTAGAAACATGCATTCACCGTTAGCTCGTCATGCACGATTCTCTCATCAGACGTCATGGTGAAAAAACATCCAGGCTCCACAGTCTACAGAAGAATCCATTATTGAAAAGACCCGGCTGTGCAAACAGACACACACCTTTAGTACTCCCTTTACACAGTACACACAACACAGACACACAACCTTAGTACTCCCTTTACACAGTACACACAACACAGACACACAACCTTAGTACTCCCTTTACACAGTACACACAACACAGACACACAACCTTAGTACTCCCTTTACACAGTACACACAACACAGACACACAACCTTAGTACTCCCTTTACACAGTACACACAACACAGACACACAACCTTAGTACTCCCTTTACACAGACACACAACCTTAGTACTCCCTTTACACAGACACACAACCTTAGTACTCCCTTTACACAGACACACAACCTTAGTACTCCCTTTACACAGACACACAACCTTAGTACTCCCTTTACACAGACACACAACCTTAGTACTCCCTTTACACAGACACACAACCTTAGTACTCCCTTTACACAGACACACAACCTTAGTACTCCCTTTACACAGACACACAACCTTAGTACTCCCTTAACACAGACACACAACCTTAGTACTCCCTTTACACAGACACACAACCTTAGTACTCCCTTTACACAGACACACAACCTTAGTACTCCCTTTACACAGACACACAACCTTAGTACTCCCTTTACACAGACACACAATCTTAGTACTCCCTTTACACAGACACACAACCTTAGTACTCCCTTTACACAATTCTTAAGTGTTCACTTAGCTCACAATCTTGGAGATAAAGCTTCAATCAGGAACTTATTTCAATGAATAACATTTTATTTTAACCAAATTAACTCATCCCTAATTCTGGACATGACAAAAATAGGCTGACATTCACTGAAAATAGGTGAGCATTTGCCAAAGAAATACTATGTATATAGTATTTCACTGACAACTGACAACGAAGAAATTACAATCTGTATTGTATGTAGAGTATATTAATACAATAAAACGAGTACATCTGCAGTTGCTTGGAGGTGGTCTGCCTTCTCTTCCTTCATTGAGAAATGCAGACCCTTGTGTCACTGTCAAGAACTAGTACACCCTGAGGCTCCTAGTGCAATGTCTCCCTGACAGGGCGGGATGTCTTATTGTAAAAGTCTGTAGAAATGGAGTCTCTCACGCAGGAGACCTGGGTTTGATTCCCGGGTAGGACAATAGGACACGTTATTGACTGCAGCTTTGTAAATTAACCCATTTTGACCTGATATCAGATTCTAAAAATGTCTTCTACATCCTGACAGTTTTCTGAAAAAGCTATGTTTCTATGTCAGTGGTTCTTCGATTTTTCAAAAATAGCAGACCTACAAGCTCGTAGCGCGCCACTCGGTGGCACGCTATGAGCTTGTAGATCTGCTATTTTTCAATAGCTAAAGCATAACATAATGCTAACACCAAAATGGGTTAACACTGTGGTTTTACTTTGCGGGGGAGTACATGGTAATGGGACGAATACACTGTGTTCTCTATCGCTATCTAAGGTAAATAAGACCCGGCCCACTGAGATAGAAGCTCAAGGCTCTCCATTCCACATGCCTCTTCATGTGAGCGTTCTTCAGCAGCTCTTATCTAACGTGAAAGGAACGCCATAGTACTTCAGATGCACGCACATCCACATTCTGAACTACGACCTCCCTTTGAGGGTTTTACAGCTTCCTTAACCTATGCCCACCTCCTTAGTCACAGAGGCAGATACGCCTGGCTGTCACTGTTTGTCAAGTTAATCTATTTTAGGATAACCTTTTTTTGTTGCCCTAATTTACAGTATACGGGTTAATTTATTTAACTTAGAAACTGCAATCATGTTTTAAACGTGATGCTGCCTGTCATGGCCAAGACACTGTTTTAATCCCTGCTTAGATGGTTAAATTAAAATAATTATTCAACACAGTATATCAGTACATACGTATATCATCCCAGCCACACACACGCACGCACACACCTAGCCTACAGAGCCAAGCAACAGTCCAGGCACCTTGGCTGGTAATCCAGTCTGGCAGTGTGCCGCGGGTTCGACTCCCGATACCAACGGCCTTTACTGAATGTCACCCCCCATCTCTCTCCCCATTTCTTGTCAGCCTACTGTCTGTTCCTCCATAAAAAATATAAAATAAAGGCAAAGGCCACAAAAAAAACATAAAATAAATAAATAAAAATAATCTCTTCACTTCACAAACGACCGACCATTTACATACTCTAGGTACCACAAAACACATTATCCATTAACTAAGTCCATTGTGCTCAAAACTTCTCCACAAACAAGAGTCTAATCTGCAAATTAGCACGGAGCCCTGTGTCGCAACGGCGACACCAGTTTTAGACGGGCCTTTTTTGTCTTTGTGTTGACCTAGAAACCCTAAATGCTCTGCGTGCGCGTATGCTTTCCATATGAGGAGCATTCCAGTCAACCCTGGCTTCGCTCCAGCACAAAACCAGGCTGAGGAATTACCGCACGGAGCTGCAGGGGATGAATAGGAGGGACTGTGTGTCGAAATGCTCCCTACGTGCAATCATGTAACCTGATATCATGATCAGAGACATATACTGGTCTGTAGCAGTGGTTAGATAACTCTACTCCAGGCCGCCACAACTCTCAGATGGAGTTGGACAGACGCATTCTGCAAGAATCACACTGCTGCAAATCGTTGCTTACAGACAGAGAGACAGACAGACAGAGATGTACAGAGAGACAGGCAGAATATAAAAGCATGAACAGAAGGTGTCTTTCTGTTTTTTCGTTTTGACATTTCACTAGAAGGGAACGAGAGCAGAGAATTCCCCAGCCAGCCAAGTAAAGCATGGCTCAGATCCAGAGAGAGAGACAGACAGAGATGTACAGAGAGACAGGCAGCATATAAAAGCATGAACAGATAGAGAGAGTGAACACTAGAGATCGAGAGTAAAAAGAAGGTGTCTTTCTGTTTTTTCGTTTTGACATTTCACTAGAAGGGAACGAGAGCAGAGAATTCCCCTGCCAGCCAAGTAAAGCATGGCTCAGATCCAGAGTGAACAAAGGTTTCCTGGAAAACCTATAGGCTCCATATGACTCCTCCCCCCGAGAGAGAGACAGACACACACACACTTCCAAGAATTACTGTTCACTACGGTACAGTATGAACTATGATTTTTGACAAAGTACTATAACAAAGTATTGGGACAAGTATTCATTTAAATAAAAGTGGATTCTGCATAAGTGGCTCCATAAGGAGTAGTTCACCCAAAACCAGTGTTGTTTTTGGCAGCACATTTTGATTTTAGTTTTAGTCATAGTCTCTTGAATAGCTTTAATTTAGTTTTAGTAACATTTTAGTCACCTGGAATGTCTTAGTGTTTAGTCTAGTTTTAGTCGACTAAATATCATCAGATTTTAGTCGACTAAATCTACAGTTGATTTAGTCGACTAAAATGTAATCTGTCGGTCCTCGATGCCGTCATAATGACTGATTTTACACTTGCTGAAAATAGCTGATCTACAAGCTCACTTGTGAGCTTGTAGATCGGCTATTTTCAGCATGCAACCAAGTATGAAAACATTTTAGTCTAGTTTGTATTTGTTGACAAAATTGTCACTATATTTAGTCTTAGTTTTAGTCATCGTAGCTTAGTTTTCATTTAGTTTCCATTTAGTTTTAGTCAGTGAAAAAAGGTAGTCGACTAACACTTTTCGTCTTAGTTTTAGTCGACGAAAACAACACTGCCCAAAACATGACTTATTTTCTATCAATCACACACCCCATGAAGCCTTGGATTCATGGAGATTTATCTGTTTTTGTGGCATTCCTGAGCCAATAATGTGATGACCTCGCGTTGCGGTGTCTCCTACCGGAGACGCTAGCATCTTTCCGCCGGTCATCAAATGATTGGCTTAGGAATGCCACAAAAACAAACAAATCTCCATGAACTCAAGTCTTCATGGGGTGTGTGTTTTGGGGGTGAACCACTCCGCCAGTGTGAAATCACAGTCAAATGACTCCACGGTGAAATGTGTTGTGTGACAGAGATATTTAGTCTAATAAAGCAGCGTGTTGTTTATGAATGCTTCAGTTCCTGGTATGCTCTCTATATTTAGCCACCAGAATAACTGCCAACCTACCTTGAAAGAAAGATGCCAGAAGAATTTACTTGGACAATTTGCCAGACATGTCATGGTCAGAACAAGATATGAAAATGCAGCGCAAGGTCAGACCAAGGCTAGTCCAAGCCAAGGCTAGATAGATCCTATGACGCACGCTTCATATAAATGACAGGATTTAGCCAAAAAGTTGTACAAATACAAAATGGTTCCCTTTGGCTGGTCTTACCTGATGAGACTGAGGGGACAGAAGTGCTCCGACCCGAAGTGAGAGAGAAGCTCAACCTGCGAGAGGGACAACAGCAACCAGTTAGGATCAAACAGGCATCATCCCCAGTTGTACAAGACACCAGTCCCAACACGAATTATTACCATTATACACCCACTCCAAAAACAGTCCATCAAACATGGGTTACGTAATCGTGAACATTGCCAAGCGTCGACAATCTCTGTCTGTACTCTATGTGTGTGTTATAATGCAATGGTTCCCAAACCTTTAATCTCTGTCTGTACTCTATGTGTGTGTTATAATGCAATGGTTCCCAAACCTTTAATCTCTGTCTGTACTCTATGTGTGTGTTATAATGCAATGGTTCCCAAACCTTTTAGCCTCGGTCTGTACTCTATGTGTGTGTTATAATGCAATGGTTCCCAAACCTTTAATCTCTGTCTGTACTCTATGTGTGTTATAATGCAATGGTTCCCAAACCTTTAATCTCTGTCTGTACTCTAGGTGTGTGTTATAATGCAATGGTTCCCAAACCTTTAGCCTCTGTCTGTACTCTATGTGTGTGTTATAATGCAATGGTTCCCAAACCTTTAATCTCTGTCTGTACTCTATGTGTGTGTTATAATGCAATGGTTCCCAAACCTTTAATCTCTGTCTGTGCTCTATGTGTGTTATAATGCAATGGTTCCCAAACCTTTAATCTCTGTCTGTACTCTATGTGTGTTATAATGCAATGGTTCCCAAACCTTTAGCCTCTGTCTGTACTCTATGTGTGTGTTATAATGCAATGGTTCCCAAACCTTTAATCTCTGTCTGTACTCTATGTGTGTGTTATAATGCAATGGTTCCCAAACCTTTAATCTCTGTCTGTGCTCTATGTGTGTTATAATGCAATGGTTCCCAAACCTTTAATCTCTGTCTGTACTCTATGTGTGTTATAATGCAATGGTTCCCAAACCTTTAATCTCTGTCTGTACTCTATGTGTGTTATAATGCAATGGTTCCCAAACCTTTAATCTCTGTCTGTGCTCTATGTGTGTGTTATAATGCAATGGTTCCCAAACCTTTAATCTCTGTCTGTACTCTATGTGTGTGTTATAATGCAATGGTTCCCAAACCTTTAATCTCTGTCTGTACTCTATGTGTGTGTTATAATGCAATGGTTCCCAAACCCTTTAGCCTCTGTCTGTGCTCTATGTGTGTGTTATAATGTGTTATGTGTTATAATGTGTACTCTATGTGTGTGTTATAATGTGTTATAATGTGTTATAATGTGTACTCTGTGTGTGTTATAATGCAATGGTTCCCAAACCTTTTAGCTCGAGACCCCAAAGCGAGACCCAAACTAGTGAAAATGGCCGATCTACAAGCGACGTGTGAGCTTGTACAATCGGCTATTTTAAAAGTACTTTTTCTCTCTAATTAATCTTTTTTTTTTTTTAATTATTTTGAAAACAAATGATGAATGAAATGAAAAGTTGTGAATTTTTGTGAATTTTATTATAATAATTTAAAACAAAATGTAGGAAATGTGGTCGACTACCGACCCACTTGTTTGGGAAACAGTGTTATAATGGATTCATCTTCCACATGCATTACACTATGTGTGCTGTGCTGTGCTGTGCCACCCAAAGCTCAATAATCCATATTATGCCCATTAAGGTGTGCTTTATTACACATCATATGCATAACCCCTGGCCAAGAGAGTTGGGCGCTACCTTTATGTACTTGATGAACATCTGATGTGAGAAGAGGACAAGGCACGGAGAAACAGAGAGGGGGGAAAAGAGAGAGAGAGTTAATCAGTAAAAGGTTGATTCATGCCACAAGCAAGTAGTATGTGATCACAGTTTGTCAAATGCTGTCTTAATAACAACTCCGTTCATACTATTCAAAAAAAAAAAAAAAAAGTAGGGTAAATGATTTTCTTTGATTAAAATAAGTGTAAAATAGCTCTATATTATGACAGTACTCATTGCTATAGAGTTCAGCAACAGGGGTCTCCATGTCCATGTCCAGTCCCCACCTCGTTTATAAAACAGAAAATGCATATTCGGGTTATCCGATCAGGATAGAGACCTCAAACAGGATACACATTAAACAAGTGAAATTAGAAGTGATGACACCAAAACATTTGCAGACAAATTGGAACAATCTGGAACACAAAGAAATGGGAAATCTGCAATCTCTCCTCCTGATTGGCTGAAGATGTTGTCACCTACCTGAAAAATGTATGTTCTGTTAAAAAGCTGGACAGGCAGGGATCCTGTTACTGAACAAACACTCTATAGCCATGATTACTAGCATACTACAGAGCTTTAAACTTTTAACAAAAAATAAAATAAAAACGTTTTTCTTTAACCACAAAATATCACTTACCCCACATTTAAGACTCTACAGGCAAGATACTAGCATCAGTTAAGGTGCAGTTAAGGTTGAACCCTGCATGGTTTACTTTAGGCCATCTTACGATATGATCATGACATGCCATCATGTGAAAAGGCTAAATCGTGATTATGCACCTTGTCAGACTGTGCAAGTTGAATCAAGGCCAGCTATAAATTATGCTACGAAAATAGGCTACGACCTACATCAGCCGATGGGGCAATGTTTTACCTTGAGTAAACAAAAAAGGAGGGGAGGACATTTTGGACCAAGTCTCTCCGCTTGGCAGAAGATTCCTTGCATTCCTGATTGTCTGATTGTCTGATTATCCGATTGTCTGCATGCAGGCAATCAGATATTAATTCTCCTTGATTAAACGCATTAAATCAATAAAATTGCTGCAGTAATTTCTCTGATAAAAGTAGAACTTTCTGGGAACTTCCCTGTATTTGTAGGTGTTGGTAGCTGCTATAACAGACTATCGTTACAACTATCGTTGTAGCTAAGCCACAACAATGCCACAACTGCCACATTCATACTTGATCGATTGTGCATGGTGACGCACACCGGAAATATCAGATCTACAAGCTCACACCACGCATCACAGCGCAATAGTGAGCTCAAAGCTCGTAGATCTGTTATTTTCCGTGCGTGTCCCTGACGTGCAACTAAGTGTAAATCAGGCATGGACTGTTTTTTTTTATCCCACGATTTTGTAACCCATCTTTCAACCCTGTGTCAATTATCTAATGTGATCCTGGGCTCTACACACCCTCCGCCAACCTAGTCCCCATATATGAGGGACATGGGGAGAGCAACGTTTCCCTGGACGTAGCACGTGGAAGGAACACACGGTCAACGCCGTCCTTGACCCTGTCATACAACCGAACACGTCAAAATACAGGGAACTATGTTGTTTCTACAGAAACTGATACTTTTATCTGAAAAATGACGGCAACTATTTTATTGGTTTCAAGGGCTAAAGCAAAAGAGCTTACAATTATGTGTATGTGCACTTTGTGCAGTCAATCTACGACATATTTTGCCACATTTTTGTTATTGAAAGAGGAGCACAAAAGACAGAAACACAGACACAAACACGGACAGGCGAAGAAGTCGAGGACAGACACGAGACATCAGAACAAGACATAACAGGTTTGCGTAGCTTCAGTTCTTTAGAGGCGACTTAAAAGGAGACAACAGTTTATGTAATCAGGTTATTTTCATGTTGTAACAGATCACACTGAATCAGATCAACGGCCACATTACACATCTAACACAATTACTACATCCACAGGATTATTAACATTACACTTTAAACACACAGCGAGCAGCCGAAGCAACAGCGAAGGGACGAACGAGAGAAGGAGGGGACAGTTGAATGCAATTATTATCCTAATTTGTTTGTAGGAACACTTCAAGGGCGAAGATCCACAAATGGTCAGCATGGGCATGGCTTGTCCATCCTTAATGCTCACAAAACACAGCTCTGTCAGAGACACAGCCTTACAAAACAAACACGTTTCTGTGTCCAGGCAAAGGGACCATTATACATGGATAAGTTACCATGAAGTCATGAGCGGGTCCCCTGAGCCATGTAGAGACTAGAGTATGTGTGGGTGTGAGAATGTGCCAGAGGACTAGAATGCATGTGATGTGTAGTAGGCCTCATACGCTTAACAACTAGGGGTGTACTGATGCCGATAATGGTCAATAGCAGGCTAAATACTCAGCGCCATTACCCATACCGCATCCACACACGGTTATCTACTTTTTGTTCTTGAACGTACTCATTTAGCCAGTTACTTGGCCAGAATGTAGGTGATTTGAGAGTATATAAAAAAAAAAAAAAAAAAAAAAGTATACTGAGAAGCATTCTGCCACATTTCGTCGACTGTAAAAACGACGTATAACTTTTCAGACTTTTCAGAAGACCCCTCTACCAATGAACTATACAGCATACGTGAATGTAGTGATCGGGGAAGCAGCGTTTTGCTTCTACGGGCCGACGGCGTGGAACAAACTCCCACTGTACTTTCGACAGGCAGCCTCTGTAGACATTTTTAAAGCGCAGCTCAAGACCCACTTCTACACTCTTGCTTTTAATTGATCTTTTAATTCTTTGTTATTCATGTCCTCACTGTATTGCATTACTGCTCTTGTTTTTTAATGTTTATGCCTCGCTTTTTTCTTTTTTTTTCTCCATTGCTCTGTAAAGCACTTTGAGCTGCATTTCATGTCATGAAAGGTGCTATACAAATAAAGTTTTATTATTATTATTATTATTAATTACACAGAAGAACAAGGCGCTACCTTCACATATTTGGCATAGAGCTGTTCGTCCAATGGGAAGCTCTGGACGGTGCGCTCGTCGCGGCCGTGGAATGTACCCAGCTTCACCCACTTGTTGGTTGGATATCTGTGGAGAGGAGAAGGATGGTGGAACAATAGTGCAGGGTTAGAGAAGAAGTGACAGAGAAAGAAAGAGAGGCTGGTTGAGGTATAGAGCGTCGCAGTCCCGCCCCCTTTCATGACGACGCCAGGCCCAGGAAATGAATCACAATGCATTTTTCCCATAGACATTTCAAAAAGTATTTATTTAAAGACCTTTTAAGCGTCGTACGAAGCCAACTCGAGTCGTGACAAATCATGACGACAACACACAATATTTGAACAAACAAATAATTACATAGAAGAAAAACTACTTTCTACTTTCTAATTCTTTGTTTGGCCCGAAAAATTCTGTTTGTTGTCATGATTTGTCACGACAAGAGTTGGCTTTGTCCGCGGCGTAAACGTCTTTAAATAAATACTTTCTGAAATGTCTATGAGGAAAATGAACGGAGAATCATTTCCTGGGCCCTGGTAGGGGGGCGGGACTGCAACGCTCTATACCCGGTTGAAACTAACGTCTTCAAGTGTGCAGTATTGTGAGGAGTGTGTGTGTGTGTGTGTGTGTGTGTGTGTGTTATATTTGTGTGTTATGTCCAGGGGTGCACTGGTCACTTCACCCGGCCGACACCACAGCGTTGCTCCCTTTTTTGAGGGAAGGATAACATGCAGGGCAGGCACATGCATAGATGCGTATGCACGCTAGAACCAGTTCCCCTCGATTCGCCAAGTTACCCAAATGGCTACTTTGCATTAACAGGTTTACAAGTGAGTGTGCAAATGTGTCCTCAGTCCTCATACAGCTTATATAAGCAACACAGCATTGTGTCTACAATAGTGCTGCCAGTATCCTATCTGCACGCAACAAGAATGCCTCAAACTTTTCAGTTCAGCTCCTATAATTCAAGGCATTCCTTGAGAAGATTTACAAAGACTAAAGCTAAAAAACTAGTAATTTAATTTCCTATACAAACATGTTTCCTACTATTAATACCCGTAAATCTAAGTAAAATGAATCACTGCAAATGTGGTGAGGGAAGGTGAGCGGTGGGGAATCAACATATGCGAATGAGCGAGCGAACGAGACAACAGCCCTCTGGAGCGAGGAACGGCTTTTCACCCCGATCCACTCCGCTCACATGCTCTGGTTGGTTGGTGTGTGTGTGTGTGTGTGTGTGTGTGTGTTGCATGTCAGTATACCTGTCACTGATTGACACCAGGAAGTCTTTGGGTGTGGATGAGAAGAGCTCAAAGTTAGCAATGTCCAGCTGCTTCACTTGAATAGGCTCACAGAGCTCTATGACAAACCTGGAGAGAGACACAGACAGATACACATCAATGAGTCATCAGTGCTCATGATTTTGGGGGCGTGGTGGAGGGGGGGTGCATCCTGAAAACCTACTTGCTAATGTAGCACCAGCTCAGTGGCCTTGTGGTTAGAGTGTCCGCCCTGAGACTGGGAGGTTGGGGTTCGATCCCCGGCCTGGTAATACCAAAGACTCTAAAAATGGGACCCAGTGCCTCCCTGCTTGACACTCAACATACTAGCGTCATGTCCAGGGGGTGTACTTGTACATCAAGCTGCCTCACGCTACAGAAACAAGAGATAGGCTCCTGCCCTATGGGCCTCATGAATCGGCAAGGCTACTTACTTATGTACAGTTTTTTTGCTTAGACAAGTTTTCAAAAAGTCAAATTCCAGCACATTTCAAGCACCTTCAAGACACCTGCAAGTTTGTGTGCATCAGTGGTTCAAGTAATTCAAGCATAACAGTTACATGATAGGTCATCCAATTATTGCAGTGGCCCGGGGGCGGGGCACAGTACGAAGAAAGAGCTGGGGCACAGTACGGAGAAAGAGCTGCTGGGGCACAGTACGAAGAAAGAGCTGGGGCACAGTAGGGAGAAAGAGCTGCTGGGGCACAGTACGGAGAAAGAGCTGGGGCACAGTACGAAGAAAGAGCTGGGGCACAGTAGGGAGAAAGAGCTGGGGCACAGTACGAAGAAAGAGCTGGGGCACAGTAGGAAGAAAGAGCTGGGGCACAGTAGGGAGAAAGAGCTGGGACACAGTACGAAGAAAGAGCTGCTGGGGCACAGTACGGAGAAAGAGCTGGGGCACAGTAGGGAGAAAGAGCTGGGGCACAGTAGGGAGAAAGAGCTGGGGCACAGTAGGAAGAAAGAGCTGGGGCACAGTACGAAGAAAGAGCTGGGGCACAGTACGAAGAAAGAGCTGGGGCACAGTACGGAGAAAGAGCTGGGGCACAGTAGGGAGAAAGAGCTGGGACACAGTATGAAGAAAGAGCTGGGGCACAGTACGGAGAAACAGCTGGGGCACAGTAGGGAGAAAGAGCTGGGGCACAGTAGGAAGAAAGAGCTGGGGCACAGTAGGAAGAAACAGCTGGGGCACAGTAGGGAGAAAGAGCTGGGGCACAGTAGGGAGAAAGAGCTGGGGCACAGTAGGGAGAAAGAGCTGGGGCACAGTAGGGAGAAAGAGCTGGGGCACAGTACGGAGAAAGAGCTGGGTCACAGTAGGGAGAAAGAGCTGGGGCACAGTAGGGAGAAAGAGCTGGGGCACAGTAGGGAGAAAGAGCTGGGGCACAGTAGGAAGAAAGAGCTGGGGCACAGTAGGGAGAAAGAGCTGGGGCACAGTATGAAGAAAGAGCTGGGGCACAGTACGGAGAAAGAGCTGGGGCACAGTAGGGAGAAAGAGCTGGGGCACAGTATGAAGAAAGAGCTGGGGCACAGTACGGAGAAAGAGGCAGGGCACAGTACAGAGAAAGAGAAGAGATGATGATGATGATGCTAGTTAGTCATCTTCACCAGGTACCTAAAGACAAGTACCTAAAAGATCTCAAGTGAGAAAGAAAACCCTTTCACTTGAGATCCAACCACATTCCTGGCGGTTTAAAAAAATAACATGCAAATATAACTGCCCTCAAGGCTTTCCGGCTCCTGTGAAGGAAGAACCCTGATAGACTCGTCCTGTCAAAAGTCCCCTAGAGCGAGTGAGAAGCATGTTTGCGTCAGAGAGAGAGGCGTGTGGGAGGGAGGGAGGGAGGGTGCTGGTACATGTGCTCTACGTGTGACTCACCAAATTTTGTTGCTGCAGGGATTCAGCATATAAAGATCCATGTTCTCCATTAAAATAGCAGAGGTACTCTGAAGAGACAAAGGATTGACATAGAAAGGTGTTAAGTATGGGGGTGGGTGGAATACATTATATTTGGCGCACCACCTTCAGGGTTTATGACACGTATAGTATGTAAGTGTTACATAATACCTGGAATTTAGTCACTTGACTTTGACTTGACATATTTTGGTTCAAACGTGGTTACATAATACTTAGAATACTGTGAGGCTGCCATGACAACTGAATTCCCCTTGCGGGATCAATAAGGATCTATCTGAATAACAGTCGCCTGCATTGTTTAGCGACATGATTTTCATCACACGGGGCAAACCGTCACCATCATGTTTTAAATTCACTGTCGCACATCACTGAAATTGTTTAGTCTATCAACAAAATTAACACCGTCTATAAGAGATCCTAAAAGGACTAAATGAGTGCTGGATGGTGTCCATTTTGAACCCATTTAGACGTCCACTTCGACAAAATTTCACTTTTATTTTATTTTTTATCATTTTTATCCCACGATTTTGTAACCCATTTTTCACCCCTGTGTCAATTATCTAATGTGATCCTGGGCTCTACACACCCTCCCCCAACCTGGGGAGAGCAACGGACTTGAACTCATGCTTCCTTCATGCCTGAGTGTCCAAGTCGCTCCTTTACACCTGACAGGGGGGAGTTTCCCTGGTTGGACGTAGCGCGTGGAAGGAACACGTTATTCCAACCAGTTCCTTTCCCCTCCATCAGACGCCCCGGCTGGCCAGGGGGAGGCAGTTTAGAGACCAGGATTACTGCATGTTTTTGTGAAAAAAGGATTCTAGCAGATCTACAAACTCAAAACATAGATCATCTATTTTTGCTAATTCATCGTAAAGACATATGCAGGGCTTAAGTGGTTATAGAATGCCGGTTTGTTTTGCAAGTGGGTTAAACATTAAGATGTCCTCACGGGCAAACAGAAAAAAAAGACTTGTGTATCGTCGTACCTTGGCTTCATTGTTGGCCGAGAGTATCTTTGCGCCACACTCCACGGAGGCGTAGTTATTCTTGAAGTTTTTCTGGACTTTCTTCACAGGGTGGGGGCTGCCATTGGTTGACGTTTGGAGAGACTGGCCTAAATTAACACAAGAAACGGGGGCGTTAGAGCTGTCTGTGTGCAGGAGATTTATGAACTAGGTTATGTAAAGACATGTCATCACCTTCCTTTAGGGTGAATAATATACATGCAGGAATTTATCACTGATGGCATCGCCTCTACTGTCCCCTCCAGGCAGTGGCGTGCACAGATAGACACTAGGTGGTGCTAGAGCACCTGCCCTTTGCCCTCTGGACAGCAATGTGCCCTTTTCTTTTGTACAGTGAACACTGTACAGTATGTGGACCATGGTGATTGATCAATTCTTGATAAAAAAAGCTTCTAATATATTATTTATGCACCAAAATCTATAAATCTCACACTATTACCCCTTTTGGGCGGGAACCCCTTTTGGTGTTACCATTATGTTATGCTTTAGCTATTGAAAAATAGCATATCTACAAGCTCATAGTGCGCCAACGACTGACATAGAAACATAGCTTTTTCAGAAAACTGTCAGGATGTAGAAGACATTTTCAGGTCAAAATGGGTTAAGGCAACCGGCCGGTTCCACGTGCTGCACATGGTGCCCTTTTTTCACTTGAGCACCTGCCTGTGTCTGTGCACGCCACTGCCTCCAGGTATGTGTACTCAGTTATGCACAGAATGTAGGTCATCTATGGGTATGTCAAGGTAATGTTTGCAAATGTACTTGCTGTACCCTTTATGTCACAGCACTGATAAGATGTTCTTTAGAATGACACACACACACACACACACACACACACACACACACACACACACACACACACACACACACACACACACACACACACACACACACACACACACACACACACACACACACACACACACACACACACACACACACACACACACACACACACACACACACACACACACACACACACAATTTAAAAACCTGGTCGTCTGGGATGCCATGTGACATCTGAGTCCCAAGTCTGGTATAACTGAAACGTATTCAAGATTTTACAAAAAGGGTATTTTTCTGCCAATGTGCACAGCACACATGTACTATGTAATATGTGCGTGTGTGTGAGAGAGAGTGAGAGAGAGAGGATGTAATGCAAATTGTAAAGCATCTTCGATAAAAGGTGAAATGCAGAACATACATATATGAGCAAAAGTACAGTGTCTTTTAAAAGAAGGTTTATGGTTCACAAAATGAATGCTTCGTCAAAGCATACATCCTGGTGCGTGCATGTGCGCCCAGGCATATACTTGTCCGTAACAGTGTGTCCATGAAAGTAAGAGAAAGTGTGTATCTATGATAATATAAGCAAGTGGTATGTTAGGTAACCGTTTGAGTGTTCACAAGTGTTTGTGTCGCTAAAACCCTTTGATCAGGAGCCATTAGAGGCAGTGCAAAATGAACAATAGTCACAAGGTTACACAACTCACACACCAACACATGCTCCACTGACCACACACACACACCACCGATGCAGAAACATTAAGAGAAAGAGTTGACAAATCAGTGTGTGTGTGTGTGCGTGCGTACTTGTACAGTATCAAAGTGTGTGCAGTGTACCCTTACTTTTTTCCTTCTCCACCTCCACCTCCTTCTCCAACACTTGCTTCTTCCACTCGTCAAAAGTGGGGATGTCTTCTTTACTGGGCACTGAGGGGTCTCCTTCCTTTCCCACGCTGGCATCCACTGCCTGCAGCACACGCACACACACACACACACACGCACACACACACACACACATATCAGTGTTAATTTTGACAGAAACTCAGTCTTTTGGGGGGAAAAAAATTCCCAAATTTGTTGTCACATTTTAGTCATCTGAAATGTTTCCGTTTTAGTCTAGTTTTAGTCAACCATATATTATAAGATTTTAGTCGATTAAATCTACAGTTTATTTTGTGGACAGAAGTGTATTTTGGCGGGCCTTGATGGCGTCGTAATGGCTGAGTTTACATTTGGTTGCATGCTGAAAATAGCACTGCTTGTAGATCTGCTATTTTCTGAGCGCGACCAAACATAAAATGACTGGTCTTAGTTCTACTGGATCTCTTCTCCACTAGTCTCTCCCTAACATTTTAGTCTAGTTTATATTTGTTAACTAAATTAGTTTTAGTCATCATAGCTTCGTTTTTATTTAGTTTATATTTAGTTTGTCAGTGAAAGAAGGTAGTCGACGAACATTTTTCGTCATAGTTTTAGTCGAAGACATTAACACTTAGGCCGCTAGCATTTATTGAAAAATTAGGATCTAATTCACGCCAGCATTTTTTAAATTTGAGCTCTTATTTTGAAAAGCCGCCATTTCCGGTCCATGAGCAGTAGTCATAACCTAGGAAGCTACACAGAGCGGACAGGCCTTGTTTACCATCTGAAGCCAGACCGGAGCTCTGGAGAGCTCTACATCGTCCGATCTGTGCCGTCAAAGAAACGCTGTTTTGACCAAAATGCCATCTGGGACAAGGAATAGGAGATACAGGCGATTGAAAGAAATGGATAGAATGGATTCTTATGGCAACGACGATCTAAGATGGGCGATCCAGTGCTGTGCTAACAACACAGCTAGCTAACCGGCTAACGTGAGTAGCATTTTGGCTCAAGCAATCGAACGCGCTATAAAAGCTCAATTGCCGAAGGCCGTTGGCAATGGCGTTAAGCGTCAGTATCAAAATTAGGCTTCAATTGACTTTAATCGTCGGCAATGGCGCGCTAAGTGTTAACATACATATCACACACTGGTCTTGGTCTGACTTAAAAGCCATCACTATAAATAATAGAATCAGCCTCCTAATAGGTTTATCTCTTGACTATCTCTTGGAGCTACAAAGTGAGGACAGATAATCTAATATTACTAATGTTACTGCTATTTCTAGCAGCACTGAGTCATGGAGGTAAATTCTAACTCCTCACGCATAACGAGTCATGACAACACACACACACACTATATGGTAGGGTTGTGAGTGAATAGATGACTGGACTGGAAAAACATACCGTATAAGCGAGTTTGACACAATCTGCTCTGCATACTGAGATGATATTAACCCATTTTGACCTGAGATCAGATTCTAAAAATGTCTTCTACATCCTGACAGTTTTCTGAAAAAGCTATGTTTCTATGTCAGTGGTTCTTCGATTTTTCAAAAATAGCAGACCTACAAGCTCGTAGCGCGCCACTCGGTGGCGCGCTATGAGCTTCTAGATCTGCTATTTTTCAATAGATAAAGCATAACATAATGCTAACACCAACAGGGGTTCCCGGAACTTCCCGCCCAAAATGGGTTAAAAAGGGATGCAGTTTGTGACATAAAAGATACAAGCCATCAATTGCAGCCGTTATTAAATGGTCTTTAGAGTTTTGCACTAGGTGGATATTTGGTTATAAAACCTTGTATTGAAACTGCAGTAACGCTAGAGACAAATGCCATTCATAGCACACGGCTAGGCTAAGCTAGCAGCTAGTCGAATGGCCTCTGCAGCATTGAGGTGTGTTGGCCTGTGAGTAATGTTAGGTTGGATTATATAAAGCAACACTACTAGACCCCTATGAGCCTGCAATGACATCAACACAGAAAGCTGCTAATGTGAACACGTCAGACTTACAGACCGAAACAGTCTGACTATACCGCTAATTTCAGCACTCACTTTGTCTAACAAGTCCTCAACACCAACTGTCCATTGAGGAGATTGAAAGCAAGTACAGTCAGCTTTTGGCAGCTTAAACATTCATGTTCTTTGGTAGGGTGTGTGTGTGTGTGTGTGTGTGTGTGTGCGTGCATGCATGCATACGTAAAGTGGTTCATCTGAGCTAGCATCCAAGCAAAGCTCTGCATCCCTCATTAGATACGTGTTAGATTACGTGTTGTCTATGTTAACAAGCTCCCGCCCAAGAGTCCCGCCCACATTGTTAAAGATAATAGTTACACTGTCACAGCTTATATATTATGACTAGAGTTCTCAATCTCTGCCCGAACCCGGCCCGGCCCGACCCGGCCCGACATTTTCGGGTGGGGCCGGGCCCAAAATGCACGATAATTAGTCGGGCCGGGCCGAGCCTCGGGCTCTGTGATTTTCCGTGATTTTTTTTTATAATTTTATTATAACAAAAATAACAATTCTGTTGTTTGTGTAATGTATTTATTTAATATGAAGAGGGCTGAGCTGGTGAATGTTGGCGATTAACTTTTACAGTTTAGGTTATTATACTATATGTGACTGAAGGAGGAGGCGGCGATGATCAGCAGCAGGCAGCAGCGCACCAAAGTGACAGAATAGAACGGTGGTTGTTGAACTTGCTACCGCTGGCTGGCCTCTGGTTTGCCAACCAAATGAGCTGCTTACTGCTCAGCATCAACTATATAACTTAAGTCAACTTGCCATATGCTTAAATATTTTATAAGACCATCGATTTATCCGCAATAGCTCGTTTTGGAAACGTCGGGGCTTAACGAGACACTGCTGTCTCGTTGAACCCAGCTGGGTGAATAAGCTAAATTAGGCTACCTAATCAACGGTATAACTATGAAAGCGCCTGCACGTAATATAGTTACATGATGACCAAGCAATGTTACAGTCACACTGTATAGGCTACAGCTATTTGGTTTACAAATCGTATCGCAGCGCGCTGTAGCCTACAGCTATTTAATTTCCCCATCGTAGCGCAGCGCGCCTCGTTGTGTGCCCACTGCCCAAAATAAAAGATCTGCAAGCTGTCGACAGACTCGACACGCCATCGAGCGGCATGTTGATGGTTTGTATGTCTGTTCTTTTGGTTAGGCAACGCACATTACGCGTGGTATGTGGGTTTGAGAGGCAATGATTAATGTAAACTATACAGTAACCTAGTAGATTATAGCCAAGTTGACAATTGTCATAATATTGCCAGTAGCCTATTGGACATAATTAACCGCGTCACTTCAGAGGATCGCTGCTACTTTGATTCAGAAGATGTTTACTCACCCCTGGAAATTGCTGGAAACCATTAGAATGTTGAAAATGGAACATTATCAGCCAATTGACGTGAGTTACATAAATCCTTTATTTCGGCGACTAGACTATAAGTGCGTTCTCTGACACGGTCGTCTCGATAATCCACGGCGCCGCGGCCATATAGTGGCATTTTTCTTTTTCCTTTTTTTCTCTTTTTTTTCACTCGGGCTTTTTCGGGTTTTCGGGCCTGACATTATGGTAATTGTTAGGGTCGGGCCGGGCCTCGGGCCGACCCAGTTAGGGTAGGGTAGGGCCGGGCCTTAATTTTCAGGCCCGATGAGAACTCTAATTATGACCAATATAATGAATTGTTTCATTGAGGGTTTTTTTGGGCTTTTTCTTCCTTTATTAATAGGTTGAAAGTAGACTGACAGGAAATGGGGAGAGAGATGGGGGAGAAGACACGCGGAAAAGGCCGTCGGGATCGGGAGTCGAACCCACGGCACTCCGTCAGGCTGGCTCAGCGGCCTAGGTGCCCAGACGGTTGAGCTAACCGTCCAGGTCATTGAGGTGTTCTTGTACAGTATGTCAACAGAAGTGTCCAGCTGCTGGCACACCTACATTAATTAGTAAATGTGAAATGAACCGAGGCTGCTGTAGTGTACCTGCTCGTCTTCGTGTGGGTGGGAGGCGTTGGCTCCCTGGTCCTGATCCGACAGGCCACCATGGTCCTGGATCTTCTCCTGGTCCACAGCCTGGTGGTCCTCCACGTCAGGAGCAGAACCACCGGGGACCAGCTCTTCTGACGACTGGCCGTCTATGCTTCCCACGTCAATGCTACAGGGCAGACCGGGGGGGGGGGGGGGGGGGGGTAGGGAGAGAGAGAGGGTAGAAAGGACCGATGGAGAGAAGAGAACGGTGAGGAAACAGTCGATTTGAACACACACACACACACACACACACACACACACACACACACACACACACACACACACACACACACACACACACACACACACACACACACACACACACACACACACACACACACACACACACACACACACACACACACACACACACACACACACACACACACACACACACACACACACACACAGCTCATTGTATTCACCTGACAATATCAGTTAGTACTTGTAGAAAAGTAAAAAATAAAGTAAAAACTAAATAAATAATAAATAAAAAGCTTATACAGTAGGACAGGAGAGCAAGGCCAGCGAACGATTGGCTGAGCGTAGCAGAGGGAGGTGTGGCTTGTTGTTACCTTGTTTTACCCATCTGTGTTCCGATTGGCTGCTGTGGAGTGGAGGAGGCGGGGGGGGAGAGACAGAGGGAGTGGGTGGGGTCGGGGTGGGGGTGTTCCACAACTCACCTGGGAAATGGGCTGCCAAAGGGCGTGTTTTCACAGGTTGCCAGTTTGGGGGGAATGACCCCGCACTGCGAGAGAGAGACAAAGCTGTCTACAGGGGGGGGTTGGTCTCCAGCACTGGCAACCTCTAGAGGGGCCCACACTGCACTGAGGGAAAAGAAAGGACATACTGCCGTTTACCACAGCTCCTCCGAGAGAGGAGGATGGAAGGGAGAGATAAACGGGGGGAGGAGAGAGAGAGAGAGAGAGAGAGAGAGAGAGAGAGAGAGAGAGAGAGAGAGAGAGATGGGGACATGGAAGGTTTTAGGGCATGAGAATGTAGCGACAGGGAAGGCCGATTGAGACAGAAGGAAAGAGCAGGCAGGGGTCACAGTGGATACACACACAGTGAGGGACGAATGACGAGGAGATGGAAAAAGAGGGAGTTTGGGGGGGTGGAAAGAAAGGTAGGGAGGGAGTGAGAGAGATAGTGAGAAGTGGGGGGGGCGGGGTAGAGAGGGGATGTTGTAGAGGTGTCTGGTAGGGTAGCTGAAGAGCAGGGCTTAAGCTGATGACTGAAATGTCCTGGAGACGACGGCCATGTTGAAAATGCATTTGAATGCAACTGTAGACGTTGGTGTTTTCCGTACACCAGGGAGGCATCTCATCTCGACTAACTTTCCACCAATTGGTTAACCAGTGAGGGGTCCCATGTCCGAATAAGTAACCAATTCCACCAATTGTTTACTTGTTTGGGGGGGGGACCGTCAAAGTCCACAAGATCTTAAGATAAGGGCGGTGCGTGGGAAATCACCGAACCGCGCAGAGAGACTCCACAATGTCCGAGATGAGGACGAAGATATCACACCTTGAAAGTCCGAACCCAAACTCTTCCGTTTGCATTCAGGCATACTTGCCGGAAAAAGTCAGTTCAGGCATACTTGCCGGAAAAAGTCAATCAAATAAACAACTGAAAGGGAATAAAAGTTAAGCAACAAACAAAAACTCAAAGAAACAAACAAAAACTCAACAAATGCTAATCATTAAACCTAAATAAAATCTAAACTTAAATGAATGATACTTGGGGTTGAGGTTGGCTTTAACCATCATAAGAGGATCAGCATCACTCAATCATTTAAAGTGGAAGTGACTCTTATCTGCAGTTAAAGCCAACCTCTTCCAACAGCCCAGAGACCCTACCAGAGGGCCCTGGTTTCAGTAGTCCGAACGCAGCTTACCCTGTGTGGGGCGGACTGCTGCTACTGTGTGAGGTAGGTGTGTCTTGGTGCTCTTCTGGGTCTGGGAGCGAGGCCGAGCCGGGGATGGGTTGCGTGGGAGGTGGGGCTTCGTCGGGGAGCTCTGCCGGAGGTGGAGTCGGGGGTTCTGTAGAGCCCTGGTCCTCCTGGGCAGGAGGCGAGTCAGGGGCTGGGGTCTGGGTGGGGTTGGAGGTGGTATGGGAGGCTGGAGGTGCCTGGTCCTGGGTCTGTGTCTGTGTCTGGTCTTGGCTGTGGTTGTGGAGGTCCGAGTCATTGTGGAGATGTGGCTGGGGCTCTGGCTCAGCTGGCTCAGCAGTAGCAACAGGTACATGTTCAGATTCTGGCTCAGGTTGGACTTCCTCCTCCAACACCACCACCACAGCCTCTACTGGATTCACAGTCTGATGAGAGATGACACAAACACATTCATGGGTTCATAACGGATCAAAATAACTACTTGAGCTATGATTCTTTTTTACCCCCTTATTGTTTTTATCCCACAAGTTTTTTGTAACAAATTTTTTAATTTTACATCATAGTGCCTGAGCAAATAGACACAGTGGGCTATATGTGCGTGCGTGCGTGCGTGCGTGCGTGCGTGCGATGCCATGTGGGGGAAACAAACCGAGGGAACATTTAGTCGTTTCTGCCTCCAAGCAAATAAGTGTCCCAACTCTGGCTTATCCATTGAATACATAAAGTAACCGGTGTGATACAGGGTGACACACCTGTGTCAGTGACAAGAGTACTGCTTTGATGTGGTGTTGTTCACTCACACCCATTAAGTGTTTTTACTGTTAGCCTCACCTCACCTCACTTATTGTTTCGCATTTATAAATACTGATGGTTATGTGAAGATCGCTCATCAGCCCAGGTCTGTCTGTCTGTCTGTTACCTGTTCATTATCGTCTTGGTGTATGTGGTGTGCTGGCAGCTGTTCGAATACAGGTACGTCAGCTGCCCCCTGCTTCTCCTGTCCAACATCGTCTGCTATGTGTGATGCCCATTCTTCCACCGCCTGGATAAAAACAATTTGACAAACCGTCAGACACAAGCACAATATATACACACACTAGATCCACAAACACTTTCAAGATGAACAAACCAATTACATTATGCCAAAGGTTGAGTTTCTTCTATATACACCCTGAGGTCGACTTTAATCCGAAGATAACAGGCCATTTAGTTTAACATTTAAATAATGTGTTCAAAGAAGCAAGACGATCCAGTTGGGTTAGAAGTCACGAGAGGAGATCAAGTGCTTCAGGAAACACAAGCACACATACAGCTACACCTCGACACAAACGCAGGGCATAGAGTTTGCATCTCAAGTTGTGAAATGGCCTCTTGTTGACTGATGGGAGGGAAGAGACAAAGGCAGCGCTATTGTAACACTGACAGGCTGACAGGCCCGTTCAATCACCCTGGAGCGTCCGTTTGCTGCTGGCTGGCCAGCAAACAATGAGCCCCCTTCATGTGTGTACACGAATACCTATGCATGCACATACACACAGAGAGACCCCATTCATGTAAACCGAGGGGACTAAACCCCAATTATTTCTAGGCTACAGCACTAACACGCCTTCATTTCAATATGCTTTTTGCTACATTTATGCCACTCCACACATCCAAAACGGAGAAATACCAAATACCCCGACTGCAACAATTACATTTAGATATTCTTTCTTGAAGTTAGTCAGTCTCATTGTGCAGAATTGCCGATCTGCCTGTAGTCCTTTGCTGCAGACCATTTCTGATACTGGCACTGAAATCTTGCTAAATGTAATTAAACCACTGTCACGTGGATCATGGTTTCCTGTTCTTCCTTCTTATGTTGCCTACTCATCTTACCCCTAGACATATGAGTTGTAACAACCACACCTTTGATGATGTTTTATCTAAACCTTTTTGCCATCAAAACATTTGGTGAGCCATTCCCACCGTCAACTTCCTCCATGTCATCTTTCTGCAGCTCGGCGTGTCATCCATCTAAAGCTGTGATCACACTAGTATCTGCAAAAGCTACAAAACGCCCAAGCGTCGCCACTCGCCAGCTACAGTGTAGCTGTGTAGCAGCTACAGTGCTGCCGAGTCACACTGAAGTGTGTGTTCCAGCGTGTGTTCCGACAGGTGGGAAAATCGAGGAAAATATCAAGGCTTGGGTATTAAAGAGAACAGGGAACTGGCTGACAGCAAGGAATATTTCCCCCCATTACAAGCAGGAATTCTGTGGAGAGGGAAGGTGAGTCGAAATGGTTTAACAAAAACAAATGATTGAATGTTATTGAAACTCTGAACAACATGAAGCCAGCTCAACTTCTTTGTAGCGGATGTCAAAAGTGTCGGCCATTAGCCAGTATCTTCATGTAACGTACAGTGGAGTAAAAAAAAGTGTTGACAACCTATCAACCCATCCAACAGGGTAGGAACAGCTGGAATTTCATCCAGGGCGTTGCCATAATTGTCTTCGCCCATGTGGTCTCTTCTCCTATCTGTTCTGAGCCACTATAGGGGATTAACCACCACTTAACTAAAGACGAGCACTGACCTCGCATCAGCTCCACCCTCCCTTCAAGACCTTAATTTGCTTAGCTTTGGAACAGAACCCATAGACTGAGCTGAGATGGATACGTTTCCTGCTTCAGTCAGTCAGTAAAAGCCCAGAGGACTGACTGGAGAGCAGGGAGAACTCGCTGAACCGTGATCCCACAGAGCCGACTATGACCCAGTACTGCCACAGCCGGAATCACTCTTAGAGAGAAGTTGTGATGGCAAATCTTTCGCACCTTTTTCTGGCTTGCCATTGGAATTGTAGTACATTAGCGCTCTGTGTACGTGATCTGTGTACGTGATTTGTCACATAAATATCTAATGTGTATGTTATTAGGGATGCAGTATTAATCAGTAGCATAATCGGAATCGGCCATAAAAATGCCATATCGGTATCGGAACGGTCTCAAAATAATACAGATTATATAATCGGTTTTCACCAACAAGAAAATTAAAAATTAAAAACATATTCTACATTTCATTTGTGTACTCATCTCATTCAGTTATGAAAACAGACACTTGGAAAAGAGTATATGCTATTTATTTATTGATTGAATACTCTTTTAGACAGACTTTGGGCCAAGCCCCTAGAGGGCCTAGGCTTGTTTTCATTGTGGTCCTAATTTCATAATGGTGCACCCCTACATGTTATAATGTTGTGATAAAAACATATTTGATGGATATTGGTTACCTTAAAAAAGTATTGTCGTGCTGGGCAGAATCCCTGGCATATCAGGGAGGGTCTGATATGAATCCCTGGCATATCAGGGAGGGTCTGATATGCCTAAAAAGGGTCTGATATGGGCATAAAAACACTTTTATGTCATTTTAAAATAAATCACACCGTGTGAACTGAGTGGTGCAACACCTGACGGCATAAAGGCGTCCTGAAGCCTTCACTCCCGGCCGCTGTCCAAGAGCCAACCTCCAGAGTGGAGTAGGCTGGGGACAGTGCGCCCTCCGTGTGGAGAGAGCACGCACGGAGTAGTAATATCATGATGGCAAGAGTTGCTACATTTAATCCAGTTTGAGTGAATCCGTCTACTGAGCAAACCCTGTTTATTGCTAATCCTTTAGTAATTCTATATGTCTGAGCACCGGGCCACGGAAGCCTGCTTTTATGTCTGAGCACCGTGCCACGGAAGCCTGCTTTATGTCTGAGCACCGGGCCACGGAAGCCTGCTTTTATGTCTGAGCACCGTGCCACGGAAGCCTGCTTTTTGTACATTTAGTTAGATTAGATTAGAGTAGGCAATAGTAGGGTACTGTTGTCACTTTATTTTCGTTTGGTAGGTTAGTGTCTAAACTCAAGAGGTTAGTTTTAGTATGCTTTTGATTATTTCCCTTAGTTGCTCCGTGTGTCATTTATGTTTATTGAATACCTATGTAAATATATTGTTTTCCATTAATTTGTATGCCACAGAATAAGAAATAAACACCTTTTGGCATTTTACCACCTTGCCTTATTACAATAACCGTCCTAGACTCGGTGAGTCGTTACAGAATGGGGGCTCGAGAACTTAATTGGACCTAGTGGTTATATTGTTCCCTGTTTTTATTCAAGTGGCATACGGTTGTGGAAACGTTGTAGAGAGAGTGCTCCGTTTTTGACCTCAACAAATTTCGTAAAAGCCTGACATTGGCTTAGTTGGCGCTTGTGCAAAGAGGATTTAAATGAAAAAGCTTGCCATTAAGGATTCCAGTTCCTGAGGTTGCAGGTAAGGAAGTGCTAAAGACGGACGCTCGTTAGTCTGGTTTGGTCACTACATGACGACAGCCTCTCTGATGTACATGTCAGACAAGATGTGTTACTCCCGGACCCTACATGTTGGTTAGAGTTACATAGACTTAAGTAACCTCCCACACACACCTCCCTCTGCTAGTGCTAACGGAGCAGCTTGCATGACCCCAAATGAATGAATAGAATCAACACACACACACACACACACACACACACACCATCACCCTATCTGACACGCGCCCTTTTCAGTTTTGCTACTCACACCGTCACCACAGGCAGCCAACACGGCGATGTTATGAAATCAGGTTGCACACATGGCACACAATCTGTGCCATGTTCATTACATGCCGCAGTGTGATAGGAAAAAAGGTCATGCCATGATGGATAATAAAGCATTTTCCTTTTTCATGTCAGACTGTGCAAGTTGAATTGAGTCTACTGTTTTGCGTGTTTTTTCATTATATTTCTTTAAGTGGTGCAAACCACTTCCTTAACACCCTCCGCGCCATTGCCGACGATTAAAGTCAATTGAAGCCTAATTTTGATACTGGCGCTTAACGCCATTGCCGACGGCCTTCGGCAATTGAGCTTTTATAGCGCGTTCGATTGCTCGAGCCACAATGCTACTCACGTTAGCCGGTTAGCTAGCTGTGTTGTTAGCACAGAACTGGATCGCCCATCTTAGATCGTCGTCGCCATAAGCATCCATTCTATCCATTTCTTTCAATCGCCTGTATCTCCTATTCCTTGTCCCAGATGGCATTTTTGGTCAAAACAGCGTTTCTTTGACGGCACAGAGCTGACAATCTAGAGCTCTCCGGAGCTCCGGCCTGGATTCACATTGTAAACAAGGCCCATCCAGCTGTGTGAAAACTCCTAATTTAGGACTACCGGTTGTGGACCGGAAATGGCAGCTTTTCAAAATAAGAGCTCAAATTAAGAAAATGCTGGCGTGAATTAGATCCTAATTTTTCAATAAATGATAGCGGTCTAAGTGTTAAGTGAGTGTGTGTGTGGGTCCCTGCCTGGCTGTCTGGGTATGTGTGAGCACGAGAACAGCATGGTTGTAACTCTGTCATTTCTCAACCGACGCGGGGCGGCTCGCCGGAATCAGGCCGGCACCCTGGGTGCGTTCCTGTGGGTCTGGAACCCCACCACGGGGCACCCTGGGTGCGTTCCTGTGGGTCTGGAACCCCCCCACGGGACCCCCACACGGAGTTGCACCACTTACTTCACACGGGTGTGATTTTCTTCATAAATGAACGCTGGTGTTGACCGATATTAACAAAAAATACCTAAGGGCTCCTGGTATGACATTATTATTACGTAACATAATATTAATTACACTTATACACAGAAATGTGTCATATAATCCCATATGGGATGGGCCAAAGTGGCATGACACGAAAATAAATATTTCATTCATTCATTCACAGAAGAAGGAAAACAATGTTCCACCCACCCACACACATGTACTATAAATAAACAATACAGTGTGAATGCAGGTGTTTGTATTTGTAAGTGTACACCACACACAGCACAACAAAGAAAGACATTGTTCTGTGGAAATCTGATGGAGACCTCCTGCCGGCCACACAAATAAACACGTGGACCCCCCCCAACCCCCCCCCCCCCACACACACACACACACACACACACACCTTGTGCTGCGGCGTGGAGTCCTGCTCCTGGTGTTGGTCAAGTGGGTCAACGTCCCCAGCCGACTGACCTGGACCAGTGGAGATCTGCTCTGAACAATGCACATGTTGACTGGGGTACCTGAAGAACACACACAGAAGGGGGTACAGAACGTTAGCACGGCACACACACACACACAGTTAATGAAAGCACAACTGAAGCTGATATGCAACAGGAGTGTGCAGGAGGCGGACATGGCAGAATTCCCACAGTGATAATTAATCTCAGAGTGTGAAAATCGTTAACAAAGCACGAGAGGGAGTGCGTTAAGGTGAATAACATCCCAGCTGGCAGGTGCAGGCAGAGGGAGAGTTAAAAGGACGTTGATAGATGTGGTCGTGTGGCAAACAAGACCACATTGTGAAAGCCACTCTCCATCATGCTCGTTTGTGTGCCTATACTTCAACAATAAGTAGAAACCGGGGCGCCGACACATTTTTATGAGTTGCTAGTAAATATCCCCTATTTTAAATATATTATATAGATATATCTATATATCTATATCATACTTAAATTAAGCAAAGGTCTGTCTGTCCTATAGCCCACTGCTCCTCACTGGCTTGCCCAGTTGATCTGCATTTTGCACACAGACATTGGCCCTTTTTTCAAAAAAAATAAATCACAACTTTTGTATTTACGAAATACAAAAGTATTTCGTAAATCGTAACTAACTAACTAACAACTTCCATAAATAAAAACATTAAGAAGTAGTGAAAATAAGCAGAATATATAAGCTCACAACGTGGCATGAAGCGACCCGTTGAGCTTGTTGCCGTCTCAAGCGAACTTGAGCCATGAGAGACACCACAGAGGAGGCAAAGTGACCGCGAGAGACACCACAGAGGGGGCAAAGTGACCGCGAGAGACACCACAGAGGGGGCAAAGTGACCGCGAGAGACACCACAGAGGGGGCAAAGTGACCGCGAGAGACACCACAGAGGGGGCAAAGTGACCGCGAGAGACACCACAGAGGGGGCAAAGTGACCGCGAGAGACACCACAGAGGGGGCAAAGTGACCGCGAGAGACACCACAGAGGGGGCAAAGTGACCGCGAGAGACACCACAGAGGGGGCAAAGTGACCGCGAGAGACACCACAGAGGGGGCAAAGTGACCGCGAGAGACACCACAGAGGGGGCAAAGTCACCACGAGAGACACCACAGAGGGGGCAAAGTGACCCACGAGAGACACCACAGAGGGGGCAAAGTGACCGCGAGAGACACCACAGAGGGGGCAAAGTGACCGCGAGAGACACCACAGAGGGGGCAAAGTGACCGCGAGAGACACCACAGAGGGGGCAAAGTGACCGCGAGAGACACCACAGAGGGGGCAAAGTGACCGCGAGAGACACCACAGAGGGGGCAAAGTGACCGCGAGAGACACCACAGAGGGGGCAAAGTGACCGCGAGAGACACCACAGAGGGGGCAAAGTGACCGCGAGAGACACCACAGAGGGGGCAAAGTGACCACGAGAGACACCACAGAGGGGGCAAAGTGACCCACGAGAGACACCACAGAGGGGGCAAAGTGACCGCGAGAGACACCACAGAGGGGGCAAAGTGACCGCGTCGAACGTTGCAAAGTTCGCTTGGCCGACTCAACAGGCAGAGAATAGTAAATGTTCTGGCGAGAGCGTTTTTTCCCCCGACTGCCACTCAAAGTGGCAACTGGCCAATCACAGTGCATCCTTCCGCAAACCCGTGACCATTTCCATGGTCGCGTGCGTGAATGCTTATGCCTGTCTAGTAGTGTCTACAGTGCAATATTATGCACTGTAGACAGGTAGAAAGACTACTAGGGACTTTGTTCTAGATGAGAACAAAGTTCTCTTTGATCTCTAGTTCAGTATAACATCATGTGTAGAAAACATCAGTGCAGGACCTGCAGGTTTACCAGACATCCATCAATGTCCCATATGCGAGGAGGAGAGGAGAACAAGGAGAGGAGGAGTACAAGCAACATTATATCTGTCACTCAGACAATCGGGGCTACTGTAACAATGTTCCAACAGGCTTTGTAAACACAGATATTTGTCCTTGACCATATCTATCTCTCTCTCTTTTTCCTTCTGTTCAAATTTAGAAGTGCATAAGCGTCTTGGAGAAAAACCAAAAACCAAAAAAAACAGCCACCATCCTGTCATCTATTATACATTTGAAAACATGTGCCCAAGCGCACGCACAGGAACAAAAGGCACCAGCTACTACGTCACTGACACACTGCAACACGCTGCAACACACACTGCAACAACACACTAACACGACACAGCCTTACCCTCCGCGTCGATCCACGGCTATCTCCTCATGTCGCGCCGCACGACCACATTCAACAACACCCGCGTAAACACTGTCATTGCACTGCCACTAAAGCCGCCTCCCGTCCACACTCACAAACAACATCAATATCAATAATAAACACAAACACGCAACAAGCACCGACACCCCCGCCTAATTTGTTGCCAGGTCTATGAAAACTAGCCCAGAAAAAATGCCATTCAACACGCTACTTACAACTCGCTTACAATTCGCGGACCTGGCAACACTGCATCCTGTTTTCCCATTGGCTACGGTTGCTACAACACGCATTTGCACTGCATGATGGGAGCAACACAGCTTAATGTAGGGGTCACCGATTGCTGTGCTACATCCCCCTCATGTTCTCAGCACCCCCTTCGGCTACACCACACACACTCACCTACACAATTCTCCACATGCAACACAGGCCCCTTATTGGCTAGCCCCCTCACATGGCGAGCCCCACGCAGCCAGCCACACACACAACGGCCAAATATCGCACTGAGCGCACTGTGCAAATGCAATGCAAACTAATAGGCGAGTGTGCTTCGCCGCGGTATTTCCCAACGCGCCCATCTCATCGACACAACGCGCGCAGTCGGATGCCAAGCTCTTCCGCGATGTATTCCTTTCCCAGTCTCACCACACCACGGACTCATTGTAACCTCGCATCAGTGTCACTGCAGACACGTAATCACACTGTGGAGGATTTGTGACTGACTGACTGACTGTGTGTGTGTGTGTGTGTGTGTGTGTGTGGGGGGTTTGATTTCAGCATGTTTTGCAGTGCACACCATGGGACAAATCGCCTTTTCACCCCCTGCCACTGTGCCCACAAACGCATGTACAAGAGGAAAACAATCTAAACATTATATACTAACGTCAGCATCGGGCAGATTAACACACACCAGCGTTATTAGTTGCGTTTTCTTATTGAAGTGCCTCTGATTTGTAACTGTGCGTTTATGTCAGTCACCGCTGCGATCCGTTGTTATTCAGCCACCAGCAGCAACATACGCACGGACTGGAGAGAGGCGACGTGTTTCTCTCCCTTCGGCTCATGTAGCCCTCATTGTAACTACAAATATTGTTCCCGAAGAAACAATGTGGGGTCACTGCAATCCAAAATATTGTAGGCCTACTATAATGCAGTCAAGGTCCCCACAAAAACATACTGTTCTGCTCCATTCTCAACATCTTTTGGTTTCCAAAAACACTAACTTATTGTAAGTAAACCAAAACAGTAAAAAGCAGTTTCATGTGTGCTTATTTTAAATTAATTTAATTTGCTTTGATGTGAAAATAAAATACAACAAATAATAATAATACCCATCTGTTAATACATGTGAAGGGCACAATACTGGGTTTAAAAACACAGCTGAAACATGAAGTGGAGTCTGTCAAATCTCGCAATTTCCTTCTTCCCATTGCGCTGCAACGGAACTAGGATGAGCCGCCCGAAGGGCGGCGAAATTCTAGTGACATACATACAGTAGTAATAGCAAATTAACTAAGGTGTCCGCTTAAAGCTGCTGCAATATGTAACCTTCCACTGACTTCTACCCCGGATTTGAACCCGGTTGCCTGCACAAGTTTTTACCATTGAACTTAATAGAGCTTGCTCAGGGGATAAATTGAATCTTGACCTTCAGGTCAAAATTGCTGTCAGATCTTGTGTCTAGGTGAGACATGACCTTTGACCCAATCTAAATGTCTCAATAGAAGAGCAGGGAGACCAAATACAACCATCCCAATTGTACGTACAAGTTATATTGTATTAGCATACTCTACCTTAAAACATTGTATTCATTAAAAAGTTGCATAGTTTAACATAGATACTACATAGTTTAAAGTTACATAGCTTTAAGTCCAGAAGAGGAAACATGTACAAATAAGAGAAGAAAGCCCATGTCTAATGCACTCCGAGTTGGAATACATTCACAGACATTGTGAGACCTGAATTTGAAAACTCTACAGTGTAACCTTCACCTACATACAGTAATGCAAAAACGAGTTCATTAAGACAGAGGGGGGAGAGAGAGAGAGAGAGAGCGAGAGTGCGAGAGAGAGAGAGAGAGAGAGAGAGAGAAAGAGAGAGAGCGAGAGATGGAGAAATGGAGCAAAGGGGAGAGGAGACAAGGACAGGAGAGGAGACAAGGACAGGAGAGGAGGGAGGGGCATCAGAGAGGCAGATAAGGAAACAGAACAGATTGAAATAGTGACACAAGAGGGAGGAGGGCATAACAGGTTCTGTGTTTATCTTATCGTTGGGGGTAAAGGTAGAATGATGTGGAGAATGGAAAGGGGGTCTGTGTGTGTGTGACTGTGCGCGTGTGCGTGTGTGTGTGTGTGTGCGTGGTAGGGGAAATAGATGTAAGGTTTTGTCTGAACTCGCCCAAATTGCCTTGACAGTGACACCCAGCATGTTTGCTTACTCACTGCACTTTAACATACTGTTGCTCAACCTTTAGCCCAGTCATGCCTCAGTAGATAGCTTTAGGCACTTTCAACCTGCCATCCCTAATCCCCAATTTGAGTATGTCAGGTGAAAATCAAAAGTTCAAATATTTTCAGGGGCAGCGGTGGCCTAAGGGTTAGAGGAGCGCCCTTGTTGCCGAAAGTTTGCCGGTTCGATTCCCCGGACGGGCAGGAAAAATCTGGGTCGGGAAGTGATTGGTCATCACTCACCCAATACCGCTGAAGTGCCCTTGAGCAAGGCACTGAACCCCCAACTGCTCCAGTGGAGCTGCTTAGTGACCAACAGTATAAGACTGAGGTTGTACTGGTCAGCTCCCAGGTTTTAATGTGTGTGTCTGTCTGTGCGTTTCTATGTGCAGGGCGTTGCTGAAAATGAGCACTTAAAAGGGGAAATAAGAAATAAGACAAATCGCAGTCACTTCATGCCGTGTGCTGTACATCGGCTGTTTATTTAAAAAAATAATAATAATCTTGAAAGTGTGAGAACTACTTATTTAGAAGGCATTCGTAGAATCAGCCTCAGGTCTGAATGGGTTAAGTAAGTGTTGTGCCATGGTCTCTCGAGACTGAAGGCCGCTACTACACTGTCACTGGCAGATTGAGTTAAACAGAAAAGATCCATCTTGGAACAGAAAGGTCTCTTTAACACACACAAAGTACACACACACACACAGAGTACAGTGGGCCTGTTCTCACCAGCTCTTACCAAGTGAGGCCAAGTCAGGATACTTTCAAACAAGTTTCTTATTCAGAGCTGGTATAGAAATAGATTACCCACTTCTTGAATCGCTCTCAATTAGTTGTGGAATGTAAACTTTACTTTAACTACCACATGTTGAAATGTGCCTTTGGCCCCACTGAACATTTAGATACCGACTAGGTAGGCTACAGCAAACAGCGCACGATTAAAACCCCACAAGACAAATAGACAAAATAAGCTTTCCCTTGAACAGAGGGTTCAAGGGAAAGGCTTTTTGGGCATGTCATTTAGTCATTACAGGCAAAACAATTAAGTAACATTTAAAAGAATTGTTCAAAAATAGCAGATCTACTAGCTTTAGCTCATGTGTTGCGACCTTGCGATGCAACATGTTGTGAGCTTGTAGTTGTAATCAGCTACCTTTGTGAAACACTGTTATGCGATGAAATATACAGTTAAGTGGTAAGATTTCGTACTACTACTACTAATAATAACTAGAAGCTCGACCGTCCTCGCTCAAGTGGCACGAAAAAAAAGTGTGTAGTGCAGAAACCGGTGGCCTGTAGAATGACGTCACCATAGATGCGCCTCGCTGTTTGATGAAGTTGCGTAGAGTGGTCCTAATGGGCAAAAGAGGTGGCTGTAATGTGCCTGAATAATGCCTTCTGTACATTATGTGAAGACATTGAGGGTGAGATAATAAGCTTAGACCCAAGGCAGAGTACTTATGTAGTCTGGGGCATGTTGGGTGGCAAGTAGAGTGCTGGTAAGCTCGATCCTAGCAAACAGACACCATGTCAACCCTATTCTGATTCTGGTAGTGGGATAATTTGATGACCGGAGGAGTCTCTAGTAGATGGAGACTCAATGGAGACTCTGAGTCCCCTGCTGGAGACTCTGCCAGTCATCAAATTATTAGCTTAGAAATGTGACAAATTGATAGAAAATAAGTAATTTTTGGGTGAACTACTCCTTTAAATCATCTTGAAATGAGGGGTCATACACTGCCGCCAATTTTCGCATTTCTCCTCTGTAAATATAGAGATTTGTTGATTATATCAATGTGCAAATTAATAGTTGATACTAGTTGCAACTTGCAGGCCCGTTTACAAAGCCAAAACAACAAGTTAGTAACAACAGCTGAACAGCAGCTGTCGCCAGCGGCTGTCAACTCCAAAGACGGAGTAAGAGCCACTATAGAGGCTGCGATGTAGACGCCATGTGATCCTGAAACCTGATCACTTCACCTTGACTGTCACTGGACTGGACACACGTCACTGTCTGAAACACAGCAGCCTCACATATGAACATGCATGTCAGCACCATGCTGATGATGGCCCCACTGGGCACTGGCTATGCTGATGCACAGTCAGTCACACACTACTATACTTGTGATGAGGACAATCATCAACATTAGGACAGCAGTTTTATGAATACTTGAAACATTTTGGGCTTTTTTTTTGACAGTGAGTCTAAAACACTATCTAATATGTGTTATCAAGCAGTCTCTTCATGAATTCTGTCAAGATAACTTCAACAGTGACACATCATGACAAGTTAAAAAAAACAACAGTTAATTGCACAACTGTTGTGGCCAAGTCACCGGCGTGTTCTCCGCCAAAACAAGCCCTTTATAGTGTCCTTGGCATTTGGGTTTGCCTTTAGCTTCATGACCTCAACACCGGCCTGGTATGCTGGCCGGCGGGTGGCGGGCGCAATGCACACATCAGTGCTAACTATCTCATCTCCGTAGCACATGATCCAAGTATCCATCCCTGCTGATGTTGCAATGTGGACAAGTGCCCATATGCTTAACACCTTATGATGTACACTGTCCATAAGGGGCCGGACAGTGAGAGAGGGCTCCACTGAAGGAAACCCGAGAGCCCAGGCAACGCACAGATATTTGAGGGTGGGGGCGAGGTCCATAATATGAACCGTGGACACTGGCTAAACTTAGAGCCATAGCTTTGAACTACGTACCGTTTCAAATGTCATACAGTATATAGCATTAGGAAGAATGGGGGTTATATATGGTCGTAGTGGTGGTCAGGGGAGGGGGGGGGATAGGAGGGGTAAGTTAACTGGCCTGGGAACAGAAAACACTGGCGTCTGATCACATTTAGTCCCAATACCCAACATCCAACAGGACCTATGGTCCTACTATATATGTATACAGCAGTGGTTTTCAACCATTTTCATATCAAGGCCCATTATTTATTCAGCATTTGAGCCACGGACCACCATTTGATGAGATTTAGCCTTTCGACTCGGACCATAATATTTTGTTATCGTTGGATAAGATTCTGTCCACAATTCCATGCTGTATTGATATGGTATCATAGGAGACATAACAGGCAAACGATCAAAATAACAATTCTTCTACATTCTCCAATTGTGTAGTCTTCTTGTAAAGTAATCAATTAAGTCACAGTGATCTATATAAAAGGTTCATTTGGTTACCAACTCTCCATCATTTAGCTGGGGACCCTGTCTAGGACCACTGGTGGTTCCAATACCACTGGTTGAGAACCACTGTTATATAGAGTAGACATAACTTTAACCAATTTTACTAAAACACGGCATGCAACCCTTGCCCAAACCAGAACGAGGTATGGTGGTGAATCTACTTTTTCAGTTAAAACAAGAAAGTCGGGAGGAGTAGGACGGAGTCTCTCGGTGGGGGTTCCTCAGTGACAACACACAGAAATGTGTGTGGGTTGGAAATAATTGGCATAGCGACTAAATTGTGGAGGGAAAACGCGTAAAAAGTGAATGTTATGAGGCAGAGGGACGATCAGGAGGAGGATGTTAGGCTGCATTCCTGCTCATGTAGGTTGAAAAGATGGGCCGATCCGTGGAATAGCTTGGGGCTGGGCTTTGAAAATGGAAGTTCAAACAGAGGACCAGCACTTCTCAAACAAATCTCATTTCAAAACATTTTAACACAATCAGTGCCGGAAGTCCTTCAAAATAGGAGCTCTGGGGGGCCAGAACAACATGGCCGCTTTTACTCGGAAACCCAGGACCCGAAAACAATCCACTAAAAAAAAGTTTACTTTACATAGCTAGCTTACATTGCGATCGTTTTAATTTATACGATATATGATCCAAAAAGCTTTTTTGGGCTATTTGGCTATTTTATATATTTTTTTACTTTTGTTAATTTCAGATGGCCTTTTTTAATAACAAGTGTTGTCATAATCTAACCTGCTGTGGTAATACCCAAATTCACTCTGGCAGATTAGCCTCACTGTATCCCTGGAGGCTGGCAGTGTATCCCCACTGCCAGCCTCCTTCAATGACCCAGTGACACACATACTCCTTGGCTCCCCTTCAATCTCAGAATATCTCACCACACTTCACCCCCATTAGAGGTTAGAGCTTCACATAAGGTTCCCAATTATTATTGGGCTCATATTCCCGATGCCCCGATTTGACACATATATTATACGGCCAGTAGGAAGCAGAGAAAAGAGACTATTTGAATACGTAATATGGTTAATTTGACCTATAGTCAGAATATATAGTAGTATACATACTAGATCATTCAGTTGTTGAGTTCAGTGGTTGTAGAACGTATACAAACAACATAGAAAGGTCCATTCACTTATCAAACATTACCTGCTGTAATCACAAATAACAGTTCCATTAGTGTGTCACAAAGTGATAAGAATGTGATAAGATTCAGCCAATAAATATTTGAGTAGTGATTGAGAGTGTGCTTATTTGTATATAACATTTTCAGTTATATTTAGGGCTGCACATACAACAAATTAAACAAATACATTTGATCAGTTGTCACCATGCCCTCCTCTCCTCACCATTACACAAGAGATAACACATTGTACAACCCATCTACCCATCCAGCAGGCTCAGAGGCACAATAAGATCACAAAAGTCATCATTACCAATCTTGATTAATAATTGTAATTACAACATTAGGCACAAATTGGGCATTTTAGCCATAAATGCAGTACTGAAACGTGTCGTGTACAACTGTGTAGTGTACCTACATTATACATGATTTAAAAAGGAGGAGGTGCGAGTCTCACTCTCAACTGAACTTCTGCATCACTGCATGATAATATACGTTTACAAAGAAGGCCATCAGGAACATCTACAAGGTCACCTCTTGCCTACTGTATCTGCACTGGTCAGCAATGAACATGAAAACAACGTTTTATAGACTACCTGTGATGTCCTTCCTTTCAAGCTGAGGCCCCTAGGTCTCCCAATTTAACAAAATGAGGAACAGATGAGGTTTTGCTGCAACCCTGCACCCTGACCAGCTTCTGCAGGACTTAAAGAGGAATACCACTCCTTTTCAACATTTTACCATGTCATTAATATACCTTAGAGGTGTTGTGTGGAAACAATAAAAAAGTCCCCCCCCCCCCATTCTGTGTTTCCTAGAAAAATCATTAACAAAAAAATCATTAACATGGTGAATCACATCTTGATGACATCATCAAGATGTGATTCACCATGTTAATGATTTTTTTCAGACCTCCAGTTCTAGGAAAGACAGAATAGGGGGACTTTTTTATTATTTATACACAACAGCTCTAAGGTATATTAATGACATGGTAAAATGTTGAAAATGAGTGGAATGCCCCTTTAAGGAAAAGAAAGAAATCCATTTTATGGTATCAATCCATCTATCTAATCTATGCCCATTAATGCAACCCACTTTTTCTTTCCGACTGAAAGTCAACTCATCATTAACAAGTCAAATTACCCCAGTCAGTGCCTTGTACAGAAACTTGCACTGCTAGCTTTGCCTTGAACATCAAACTGTATAAGTGACATAAATAGGTCACATACTATAGGTGTTTGTGTATGTTGTTTAAGTTAGTAAGTCACATACTGTAGGTGTTTGTTCATGCTTAAGAGAATAGGTCACACAGAATCAACACTCCACCAAGAGCTAGCTTCTATAGTATAACAATGACAGATAAAGCTCTCTTGACAAACTTCCACCACACGACTCATGTGAACGAACATCTAAACTGCAGCCTGCTCGTCGGTCACAAAGCCCTGTCCAAATGATAAGTATTCAAATGGTGATTAAATCAAGCAGTGGTGCGCAATAATAGCATGCAAATGCCTTGCACTGTACTTGGTGCGCTGCCTGTACAATACATCCAACACAAAGCCTCATCTTTGCAATGAACTCAGATGCCCAACCCCCCTGTGCAGTGCACCCAGGAATGAATGGCTAAAGAGCTGAGTGTTGACATTCCTTTGAGTTTGGATGAAGAAAAGGAAGAAGATGGGGTGGTGATGGGGTGGTGGATGAGTGGGACGAAAGGAGCCATTTTGCGGGGTAGAAACTTGACCTAGTTCTTCTGAAAGTTATGCAACGCGCTGAGGGGGGATGTGAAGGCAACCGCAGCGAGAGGGACAGATAGACGTTAAGTACAGTAGTAGAGAGTCGAGAGAGACACTGAATTCAATATAGACACGGATTAAAAAAAACTAAATCACCCACGTTGAAGTGAGGGCCGCTCTTATCATACGTCATCATACATCATCTCATTCTGGCCAATCATTTAGTCATTTAATGTTTGTGTTTACACAAACACTCAAAACTGGCCATTCATTACCAAATACCAATGGCATTTAATGTTTGTGTTAGGACAAAGTTGGTGTTTACACGCACACTAAAAGCTGGACATAGGAGGGGCTAGCGCCTCTCAAAAAGTGAATGCATCATGTGAGGTATATGTTCTGCTAATAAATAAGTCAGTACCAGGCCAGCCTAATGGAGGATTCAGGATTCAAATTCAGAAATGGCAAAAGAGCTTGTGGATCTTCTACTTTCGATTTGTGTGACACTGTAGTAGTATGATACACAAATACTATGGCGATAGGAGGTTTCTGCCCGACAGTGTCGAAATGCCTGAGGCTTTACTAATGACTCAGCGGACATACATCTCACTGGATCCATACATCCTTTCCCTCACCCCGGCTCTGCTTCCTGTCCCACTTCAGAAGCACATGTACAGTAGATTCTCTCTCCGTTTCTCTGTCTTTCTCAGTAGTGCTCCCACTCAGATGCGAGCTCTGGCCTGTATCCACTAAAATATCAACAATAGCTGGAGGAGGTAGACAAGACGACAGTATATTATGCACAGTAACAGGCATACAAAAACAATTCTTTGCACTGTCCCGACTCGAACCCATTTTGAGTTCCTAGCCAATCCCCCCCGGGATATTTCCTGTTGGTTTTAGGGCCTTTCAGTAGCAGGGAACCGGGAATGATGCTACTGTATCAACAGGAATGTACTGTACCAACTGACTGGTACCGGACTCACACATGGTCCAGACAGAGCTGCAGAGAAAACAGGATGAGAGGGGCTTAAGATAAATACTATCAGCAGACATGACAGAGAGAGATGGCCTCTGATCTCATTTCATTGACAGGATGCTGCTGGCGCTGGCAGTGACGCAGAGGTTTGTGCCAGCCCAAGGGTCTTCTGCCATGACGGTGCATGTGCCATGACGCAGTGTTTGTGTATCTATCGTGTGTGTGTGTGTGTGTGTGTGTGTGTGTGTGGGTGTGTGTGTGTGTTTCCTTTATGAATAATAATGCTGTCGTCCTCCAGCAAATCAAGTCAAAGATGTGTGGAAGAGACAAGAGAGACGGACGACGGACGACATCAGAAGTGATGGTGACTCAACATCTGTGATCTCTCACAACTAGGGATCAAGTTTTTTTGCTCCAGGTCCCATTCCGATCTTTTGATTTTGAGTATCTGCCGATACCGATTTTTCCCGATCTGGTATTTATATAGAACACTTACGCGATATCACAATAGTAAAATATCCCAAATCACAGACGACATCCAGTCTAACATCATGATATGGATATAATATTGATACTAGGGATGTCCCCGACTCTGTGAATATGATTGCTGGAGCCCGACTCGTCTTTGTCCCTCATCCCCTTCTTCATCTCTCTTTGTCTCTGTCCCTCATCCCCTTCTCCGTCTCTTTGTCTCTGTCCCTCATCCCCTTCTTCATCTCTCTTTGTCTCTGTCCCTCATCCCCTTCTCCGTCTCTTTGTCTCTGTCCCTCATCCCCTTCTCTGTCTCTTTGTCTCTGTCCCTCAACCCCTTCTCCGTCTCTTTGTCTCTGTCCCTCATCCCCTTCTCCGTCTCTTTGTCTCTGTCCCTCATCCCCTTCTCCGTCTCTTTGTCTCTGTCCCTCATCCCCTTCATCTCTCTTCGTCTGTCCCGAGTGTCTCGTATGACTTTCATCACTACGGGATTAACCTGATTAATTAGGATTTCTTTACAGATCCCCTTCTCCCACACGTACCAACTGGGTCTTAAGCACAATGTCATGCTTCCGTGGCAGCGCTCAGATGTCATTACCTGTGAGTTGTGACAGGGAAGATTAGCCTGGCCTACATTCTCTGACATGGCTGGTGCAGCACCACACAGTACACCCACACCCCCACAGCACCTTTTGCCTGCCATGCACACTAAACACCTTAGTGTCCTTTAATTGAGTATTAAAATGAACCATCTGCCATCTATAGCGTGGGTTTGCTCTCATCATGGTGTGCCTAGCATATGATACACTTTAACAGGTTCATTAGTTCCTACTTAGGCCCGACCGATGCCAAATATTTGGGCCAAAAGCAGATTCCAATTTTGTCCTAGACCAAAGACTACCTGTGTTTTGACCAATATTCCTACTACTGAAGGAGAGGGACAGACAGTTTCAGAGGAGTTCAAAGAAGTGCCGGGTCGGGTGATGTCATCGTACTGGCTGGGTATATGTAGAAGAGTTCTGGCAGTACAATAAACACACGTATACTGCTGTGAGACAGGTGGGAGTCTTGTGATGATGAAACACGGATTAGAACTGAAGACACTACAAAGGTAATGGCAGCAGCGGATAAAAACACAAGCACAAGGAAAATTTTCCCTTTCTGGGATGAGCCTCATCATGTGCCTAGAGTAAATATACACACACACGCACTGCACGCACAGTCGCACACACGCCAAGCCAGAGGCCAAATAAATCCAGCTGTGCCTGTTCCCTCTCAGAGCCACGTCCTAAGAATAAATCCTAAAATTGGGCAGAGGATCCAGGTTGGACCAGAGCATTGCTTTCCTTTAGAAGAGCAGACAACCCAACAGAGACGAGAAGACAGCCAGAGAACGATATGCAAATAGGGGGGGGGGGGGGGGGGGGGGGGGACCGTTAAAGGGAGAGGATCCACGTTGGCAGTGGTGGAGTGTAGGGCAGGGCAATGTGCCAAGGCTCGCTTGTGCTTGCCCCTGAAAAAGTAGGGCAGCACATCGGTGATGGTGAGTTAGACAAAAACATTCCGCCAGCATGCTAGAGGCGGGGGGGTAGGGGCGGCAGAGCCAAAAAGCTAGCTGCACTGATGTGTGTATTTGCCTGCCCATGAGAGGCAGAGAATAATGTAGAGAAGGAGTCTGTTCCAAAGCCTAACTGATCCTCCATAATCCCCCTCATTGTTGCATCCCTTCGACAGCCAGGACACCGGTAATACATACTATTTGAAATAAAGAAGTCTCACACACAGATAATAATAATCAAGCCAGTTATTTAAGTGAACCAGACAGAATACTCGATGCTGTGCTCTTGAAATGGCCGACACAGCCTTGTTCAGCATGATGTTATCATCATGCGCCGCACGCAGCGCACTGCTATAGGTGTTAACATCAAAGTGGAAGAGAATTTAAAGGGTGGCATGCTCTTGAGTCTTTATCGGAGCATTTATCAACTTACCATCATTGTAAACACACTGGCACATGAGCCTATGACCTACCTACCGCTTCCTGTCTCTCACTGAGATTAGAAAGGCCTTGGGGCACTGATGGCTGGGTGGTTAAGCATAGTACCTACTACCACATTATATAAGCTGCTGATGCAGCCTGACAGCGAGTCCCTGAGACCGGTGGACCTTTGCTGCGTGTCACTGCCCAACTCTCCCCCCACTTGGACTGCATTTATATAGCACTTATGTAGCACTTACTACCTGTCAATCTACACCGTTATATCGAAATAAAGACAGAAAAGCAAAAAATAAATCTAAAATCTTTTTCTTTTTTTAAGAAAAAGGTTAAAAGCCTTGTTTGTATAAAATAAATTTTAAGGGTTCATATTTTATTAAAGTTATTTTCTTTGTCAATCAACTATATTATAAGAAAGTACCAGAGAAATATAAATGAAACCTAGTTAACACATCCGGTTGTTGTTTACATACAATAGGCCTACATTACACTGAAGACACATACAGTACACAATGCTGTGTGCAACTTCACTTTACTGTACCACAGAATTACAGCTTTTCAAAATAACAGGCCAAATCTGTTTTGCTGAGGCCATCTCCTGGGATGGATGTGTTTTTTCTCATGCAAAATGCAAAGGAATGCAAATTGGGAGTCCAACCATGCTGTGCATGTGTGGTCTACTCTGCAGAGAGAATCAGATTTTTGTTTAGATTATCACTGCAGACATGAGCTGTAGAAGAACTCTGCTGTTGTAGGCCGACTGTCGCCTACATGTATTTGGGTTTGGGCCCTTAAAAAACTACTATATATATTTAAAGAACTATACTACTAATCACACCAGGCTTCAGTTCATCACAGATGAGTGCAAACTCAAATTATGTCTTCAAAATGAGCAGTAAAACCACACTTAAAACATGTATACTTACAAACCAAACCAACAAATGATACAAACCAAAACTAACGAACATATCGTCTTATTACAAATAATTATGGCCCTGAACCTTATGTTACACAAAATGTATCCAAAAGTCAGATATCTTTTTGTGCACAGCTGCACTCTGGGACCTTACCATTTGCTTTAGAAACGGGTAGATTCATTGGTACTCCTGAGGAGGACAGAGTGTCTAGTGTGTGATTTGAAAGAAATTGAAAATTAAATTCATTTTTTGTTTTACTGCCTTCATTATATGAAGAATTAAGACATTATTTTGTAAAATGACAACCATCTGTGTTAACTTTTTCTGGTTAGAGGACTACAAAAAGCTGGAATTTTGTTTTAGGAAAGGTATTTTTGCTTTAGCAGACTTTTTATGCAAAGCGTGGGAAAAAAAAGGCAGAATGTTTTGTTTGTGTGAAAAAAAAGAAAAAGAAAAACTGTTTCTTGTACACAATGCAATACTGACGCAATGATTTGTATGGTGTGTCCTATAAGTCCATGTGGGCTGGGCGCCTTGGGTGCATGACACAAAAATAAAGAATCTATCCATCTATCTATACTTACATGTACAAACATGTTGCTTTTTTGCCATTGTTTGATTTTCTAATCTTCCAGGATCTGCATTTTGCAATTCCGGCCGAGTGTGTGTGACGCACTGAATAGAGTTTACATTAGACTCTCTCTCTCTGTGGTGCAGTACAGTTTGAACGAGCTGACACGCCTCACCCTGGAGCAGGCCTTCAACATGACACAGGCCGACTCACCAGGTGACACTCTGACTCATGTATGTGCAATCTCTAAACACAGCTACAGGTATATGAACGAACACACACACACACCGCGCGCCACACCGACACACCACGCGCCACACACCCCCCCCACACACACACACACACAGATATCCGTGTGCTCCAGCTCCTGGTTCCTGTTGATTTTCCACATTCAAAGAGCAGAGGTGATGGCGTCACCATCTAATCCCTGCTTGATTACTATCAGACCAGTTCCCACATACATACATACAGTATCTAGGAGCGCCAATGGAGGGCGAGGGCAGCTTTCGTGCGAGCTCCGCTACATTGTCATTAATCGTTCCTCTTTTAGTATTTTTTAGCGTTTCTTTTTTCATCTACATCAGGGGTCCCCAAAAGGTAGATCGCGATCTACCAGTAGATCACAAAGGCTGTGCAGGTAGATCACATGACATATCCCTAAAACATATCATTTAAATAAAATATATAATTTGGCATCCGACACTTGAATTAAGGTGACTTGATTCATCAAAAAGGTCAAACATCAGTAGCATTACAAAGTTAGTACATACAAAAACTAAAACCATTTCCATTTCCCCCCCTTTATTTCCCATTCCATGTCTGTTTGTCATGTTATGTAACTCCAGCTCTGCTTCTCCAAAGCCCCCTCAGGTAAAATGTTTAAAATCTTTCAGCAATGAGATCATATTTTTTTGGTGGGTAGATCTTGTTGAGCTGGTCATTTTGAAAGTAGCTCTCAAAAAGGTCTGGGCACCCCTGATCTACATTCAGAAGGTCTGGGCACCCCTGATCTACATTCAAAAGGTCTGGGCACCCTGATCTACATTCAGAAGGTCTGGGCACCCCTGATCTACATTGAAAAGGTCTGGGCACCCCTGATCTACATTCTAAAAAGGTCTGGGCACCCCTGATCTACATCCTAAAAAGGTCTGGGCACCCCTGATCTACATTCTACACTGTTGGGAGTATAAAGAGTTATAACAGACAGATAAGCAGTATAATGCACACTATACACTTGACCTGCTGCTATGATCACCCACCTGCACCTTATCTCCTATAGGTTGATCTCCTTTCCCCCTTGCCCCCCCACCCCCTTCTTCTTCCCTTTCTTTTCTATGGAAGAAACGATACAGGAATTTTGTAAATCTGTGATGCGAATCGGTGTGAATCATGATTCACACCGAGAGGCAGGGGAGAATAGGCCTCTATGGCAACTGTTTCTTGGAATTTGACACAATCACTGAAACACTGAAATAGTTCTACCGGTTTAAACAGTATTGTGTTTTTCTATCAGGACATGAGCCTCAACTATAAACCTTAAATGTGCACATGTACTGTACAGATTCAGCCTTTGTTAAAGTGACTGAGGAGGAGACACAACATGCAGGAGTAAGGCTATGGGGTGGTCAGTGGAAGGAGGAACAGATCGCTTCCTGTAAGCAGAGGGGACCCACACGAAGAGCCTATTTCTGGAACTAACTAAATCCCACATCCCCTCCTCTAGTCCTGGCTGCATGCTCTCTTGAACAGGACAATGAAATGAGAAGGAGTCAAAATAACAAAGGCATAGAGAGCTGCACCCCGGGGAGTTTTCAACCTTTTCCCAAAGGATTTTCAATTAATCTGGTTTAAAGCTCTATGTGATTATGTTTCAAAATGAATGTTTCCAACTTGAGACCACACTCCCCTCCCGGGTGATTATTCTTTAGCTGATCTGAGATCAAATGTATGCATGTCCAGCGTTATACGAATAATATGCCGTCAGGAAAACACCCATACGCCCTGACAGTACGGTGGTGTGTAAAAACACCCATACGGCCTGACAGTACGGTGGTGTGTAAAAACACCCATACGCCCTGACAGTACGGTGGTGTGTAAAAACACCCATACGCCCTGACAGTACGGTGGTGTGTAAAAACACCCATACGCCCTGACAGTACGGTACGGTGTGTAAAAACACCCATACGCCCTGACAGTACGGTACGGTGTGTAAAAACACCCATACGCCCTGACAGTACGGTACGGTGTGTAAGGAAAACACCCATACGCCCTGACAGTACGGTACGGTGTGTAAGCTGACAGTACGGTGCGGTGTGTAAGCTGTGACAGTGGGAAGCGCCCATACGCCCTGACAGTACGGTACGGTGTGTTTAAAGCTGTGACAGTGGGAAGCGGACCAGCCCCTCTCAGACCAGGGATGAAAAGAGGCCTGGGAACGCCAGTCCGGGCCCGCCGCCTCATTGACAGAGGATCAACAGACCCATGCATGTGTACTAATGACATCAGATAGAAAAGGCAAAGCCACTCGGCCAGCGTTGTCTGCAGACTGGGACACAGCACGCGTTTGCGTCGTGTGTATATACTCTGTATACAGGGGGGGGGGGGGGGGGGGGGGGGGCGGAATGCATGCATCAGCAGACACCGCAGGGGAACAAAAACTCATAAAACATTCACGTCCACCTCGGTACAGAGTGTGCCGAATGCCGATGTACTGATGAGTACATCGGCATGCATGGCACGTTTACTGTAAACAGGCTAATGCACTTGAGTGGCAGGCTAATGCACACAATAGTGGTGCACTTAGCTACCAAGGAAACAAATCTACCACTATTGTTCCCCACAAAACTGGCCTAAGTAAGTACTATGATATGCATATAGGAGACAGGCTTGGTGCCTTGACCATCATGCCGTCTGAATGCCGGCTTCCTCAAAAGTCAAAACGTGGTGCAATTAGCTAATAGTACACAATGTTCTTAACAGCATGCGTCCTGCGACAGACCAGCATCCCACGTGCACATGTCACATACGCACGGGAGCACAGTGAAGCAAAACAAAAGGGACGAGAAGAGGGAACTTGACAAAGAAAGAAGAGAGTATACCAGAGTGTAGAAGAGAAGTTGGCTGTGCTAGAAAAAGGTAAACATTCAAGAGCAGCAAGTGTGACGGGGGAGGGGAGGAAACAGAGCCTTTTCAGAAGGAGAGCAGGAACGGAGCCTCTGTCTGGGACAAGGAAGTCAAGAGCAAAGCCAAGTTAACCTTGGTTTTAGACTAGTGTGTTAACTTGGCCCATTCACAACTGTACTAGTTTAGCTTTGAAAACTTACAGCATGATGAACAAAAATAAATAATAATTATGTATACATATTGCATATCGAAATTTTAATGCGAGTGCTGCCCTAGATGTGTCACTGGGACTACATTTTTTGGGAGCGTTTTACCCATTGCTGCTGCTGGCTGTCTGAATACAAAAAAGGGAAAAAAAAGGAAAACAAGGTCATTACATTTTTTTACATATTATTGCTTATAGCAGCTTTTCCTTAAATGCAACTGAATGTACAGTTCTCATATACAGTAGTTAATGAAGCACAAAGCACACCCACTTACATTACTGTGCTGCTTACAAAACACTACAACAATCTCCATCCATAAAATGCTATTCATCACCTGCACAGTAAACACTGTAATTTTGCATCCAACATCGCCTGAGGCCACTGGCAATAATCCAGCTCTCACCTCACTCCCTTCAGGTCTCTTCAGGTAAACTTAAGTTTACAAAAGTTCATAAAACTACCTCCACTTGATTACACACACATCTGCTGGGACACTAACTGCACCAAAACAAAATAAGATAAATGCACTTTCAGAAAAACAAGACCACTACAATCGATTCTTTCTGCTGCACAATATAGTTATAGTATAGCAGAATACAGACAACGGTCTGCATGCTTTTTAACAAGTCAATTCCAGATCTCCTGATAAATTCAATGACTAGTGTAATCTTTACAAGGGTAGAGATGCTTTATCAACACAGCTCAGTCAGGCTTCCGACTGCTTTTTTCCCACGGCACCCAAGACACCAGAGCACAGCTGCACAGGTGACAAGAATATATGAAAGGGTTTGTGTCGACAGAAATTATTACCTTTAACCAAGAAATTACTGCATGTCAAAGCATGGGGAATCAATCAGTATCTATCTGCGAGTGTATGTGCAGCAGAGAAGGGTGTGATGGGGTGTGGAGATGGAGATATGATCTCCCTTTGCAGAATTGCCATGTCCTCTTCTGCAGAGTCAAGACTAGGTGTAAAGCTTATTTTAGCCAGGTCACAGTCATAGTCAATTCAACGCACATAGTCTGAGGCTGTGAATCACAAATACACCCTATTCCCATCGCACAGCGTGACTTGGTGGACTCAATTCAACTCACTCACACAGTCCGACAAGGTGGATAATCACAATTTAACCTTTTTTTCCCCCCATCGTGTGACATCCCATCGTGTGACATTTAATGAACGTAGAAGATGGCCACAATTGTGTAGTGTGCAAGCAGCTTTACAGAGGTTATAGGGAGGACGACTGTATATAGGTAATAACAGGGGAGAGCCAGTGAGCCAGTCAGTCAGGCATTGGGATCAGTGTGCCTGACCGTCTCCATGGCCAGTGGGCAGGGACAATAGTGAGCTCAACAGTGCCAGTCCAGCTCTGTCTCTGTTGATCAAAGCAGAGATGCCAGCCTGCCCTGCAGCACTGAGCCCTGGTCTACTAAAATAACACCACCACACCACACCAATGGACCCACACAAGTACTAAGCCTCCATCTTGTGAAGGCCTGCAGAGGGACAGAGAGAGGCACTTTGTCATTGATGAATTTAGAGTCTTAAAATGATATGAGAACAGAGAATCTCTATTCTCTGAGATACAGAGGAAACAAACAACACAGGCATCAACTAATATAACTAGTCACCATTGGACAATACTAGTAATTTGACATGAGTTGGGACTATGTAACAGCTTGGGAGTATACGTCTCCTTTCCCTATTGTACCAAAAAAAAACAAGGTTGCGCACAGGTGGTGAAAAACAACCATGCTATTTTCGTGCTCATACCCAGGCAGGCACACAGGCAGGCAGACAGGCAGCCAGCCACACACATAGCTCCGTAAACTCAAAAAATGAGAGAAGGACCACAAAATTCTATAGAATGGGGAAGCAGGAAATACGATGTCTCTGCAGAGGAAAGAATTGTTAGCAGCGTTTAGAAAACAAGCCAAAAGGACTTCCCCTCACAGACAAACTGGACCATGGATACACTACAGCTATGTATATATGTAATAAGGAAATATAATTTCCCTCACAGGTAATGTCAAAGTAGAGTACAACATATCAGGTATGATATGCTGTTTAAACTGCTTGATAGACCTATGTGTTATTTTATTTTGAACTCCCTTGAGTTGTAGCAACTCGTTTTCAAGGGCTGTTGTTGGCTCACAGTTTGTCCAGCGATAAAATATGTTATTTTAATGGATGTTCTTAAATGAGTGTGAGTTTAGAGTACAAACCCACACAGTGCACACAGTACACACAGTGCACACACACACACACTATACAGACCACTAATGACGTTGAACTTCAACTTAACAATTCAGTACCACTACTAAGGATACTCGGACAACTCATGAATTAATATCACAGAATTAATGTTACATTATATCACATGAATTAATATCACAGACACCATGGGCTCTATTTTCATCAGTGCTAAAACCCTTATCCCTAAACCTCTTTCTTTGCCTTTTTTACAATTTTGAAAAACATTAGAATTGTTCAACTAGCCGATCTACATCAACACGTTGTGGTGTTGTAGGTTGGCTATTTGAACTATTCAAAAGGTTTTTCAAAATAGTAAAAAACAGGCAAAGACGTTTGGGGATAAGGGGTTTAGCACTGATGAAAATAGAGCTCCATATCTTTTAGAAAGATCAGCATCACACACACATTAGCAAACACACTGCAAGGTTGGAAATGCAAGTTGATGAACCTGCATGGCTCCCTCTGACTGGAACTATCAGAATGTCACCGTGAAATGAGCAAGAAACAGGAACAAGAAGATAAAATCCACAAAACAAATCTTTCCATCTTTCTACTCCCACTTTCACAGGCCATTTTGCTCTTACAGTACATAAGAACCTCTCTAACCCATGTAGGTTAATTGAATAATCGAGAAGCAGTTGTATTTCTTATACATCAACGAATCAGCGTGAAAACCAGATTGTTTGTAATCGACTAAATCGATTAGTCTGATTAACCACTTAATGCAAGCCCTGTATAATACTTTGTTGTACAATAGTGGCATGCAAAAATAGCACGGCCATAATATTGTAGTAGTACAGTCAGACCTTGTCAGAGAACTGAGGGGCAGTTTTACAAAGTGTTCTATAGACTAATAAACTTAAGCAGTAGAACAGTGGGAGAGCAACAGAGGAATTGTGCAATGACGACGAGACAACAAACAGGAGGGACATTATCATAAGTGTTTATGGTAATGTCCCTGTGTAGGGAGTATAGGGACACGACACACGATGCCATAAATCACAGCAGAGCCATAACAGCCCAGAGAGCATAGATAGCTGGATGGTATGGATAGCTGAGAGGAAGTAAACAACTGGGGTGTTCGGTTTCCTGTAGGGTGGTGGTGGGCTGGCTGCGCTCAGATCAATCTGTGCATATTCCTAATGCTTGTAAACAGACTACAGACGGGACTACTACTAGTCAAAACTGACTGTAACTGACTGACTGGGCTCTCTAGCAGTTAGTTTCTACAACTGCATGTTTCCTTGCCATCCCCCAGTCCACTGCTGGAGCTGTGAAACAGTGTGCGGCCCCCTGTCGCTTTCTTTGTCTCTACCCTCGGCCCCCTCCAATGATTAACCCTATAATATCCCAGACAGTACACCCCTTTTCATATATTTTCAAACATTAAAAAAAAGGGGGAAAAATAACAACAATAGTGGAAATTGCAGCTCTACAGTACAAGCTCAACAAGCTTAAGCTTGTAGATCGGCTATTTCCACTATTCATATATGAAATATAAAGTTATTGAATTGTGTAAGTTATTTGTCATTATCTGCCCTGTGCACCTTTTGTTTACAAAGCCTAAAAGCAGAAATGAAATTTTCACACATGTCCCAATGTCCCAATGTTCAATAACAGAAACACAATTAAATCGTTAATCATCAAGTCAAATTTCAAAATGGTGACAGCCCTATACCCGTATATACCCTATATATACAGTATAGCCCTAAACCCCTCCCAACATCAGTAAAGCTGCTTATCAGCAGTACCAGAATCAGTGGAAGTGGACATCTGAATGCCCACTGCTGCACATGGCCATGAGAACAAGAAAGCTGTGCTTATGCAATACCACTGCAAAATAGGAAGCATTTACGACGGGGGCGTGACCAAGAGCTGCTTAACTAAGGGGGACCCTCTCTCTGCCTTTACCTTTACATTGCCTTGCTTGACTGCACTGAATCAGAATGCCTGCTAGTGTCTAGTGCCTGGTAGTATGCTAGTGCCTGGTAGTATGCTAGTGCCTGGTAGTATGTCCAGTTTGTCCACATGCAAAACATTTGACTTTGTGCATTACTAATACATAGAAGGGGGAACAAACATCTTCAGTTATACTCAAGGACACATACTGTATCAATGACATATTTCCAGCCTTGGTTTGTTCACAAAATGTGTGTGTGCGTGTGTCTGTGTGTGTCTGTGTGTGTCTCTGTGTGTCTGTTTGTGTGTGTGTGTGTCTCTCTGCGTGTCTCTCTCTGTGTGTGTGTGTGTGTGTGTGTGTGTGTGTGTGTGTGTGTGTGTGTGTGTGTGTGTGTGTGTGAGAGAGAGTGTGTGTGAGAGAGATAGAGTGTGTGTGTGACAGTGTGTGTGTGTGACAGTGTGTGTGTGTGAGTGTGAGTGAAAGTTAGCACGCAGTATCTGATACAAGGTCAAAGAGCTGAAGTAACTTCAAATTGGATTGATTATATCATATCTTACAAATTCATCTAACCTTCTTGGGATGATCCTTCTTTGGCTTATAATTTAAATAGATATTAAATATTTGAGTGCTGCAAAACACAGGATCATGTGGAGGATTGCTCAATAGCTGAGGCTGTGCATTCTGAACATGATATAGGAGCAGCAGGGACAAGGGAAGCTAGGCGGCAGCCAGGCCATATAGAGTAGAGTAGCTCATCCTAAACATCGTCCAGGAAAAGAAACAGGTTGGGCTGGGACGCTGGTGACGCGGGTGACGTGGGTGTTGTCTTACAGATCACTGTCCATGATGTGGGTGTATATACATACGGATCATATCCAAAAACAAACACAGCAGCCTAAAGTCAGTTATTCGTCTGTCAAACAATACGTGTCCTGTGATCAAAACAAAAACTGCTGGCACAGAATTTCAATACACTGTCTGGTATTGACTGAGGGAACAAATCACCACAACATTCCAAATATATGCTCAGAGAAATGCTCTTATGTTGTCAGGCTTGACCGATTATGAACTAATAGTAAGAGTGATACGGTAGGCTCAATGGCTGCTGCAAGCAGACAATCACAATTACATTATATAATAATTATTCTTCTAACAATCTTCAAGTGGCTGACAGATAAGCCATAGCACATGGACAGAATGCTATAACAGGCCTCTTAACTACAAGTATATCACCTCTTCACCTGTCCAAATGTGGCAATCACCATCAAGTGTCCATTGTCCAACAAGGAACCACACAAAGTACTCCGGACAGAGATAACTCAGTGCAAGCAATTTCTGGACTGAGAGAAGTATGTTGCAGAGAGAAAACTGCAGTGCTTAGTGCCATTACACTCTGGCAGGCATCTAGACACAAATGTATAATCTAATGGACTGGAAGATGTATGCATGTGGCAGCAGATGGAAAACCTTTAATCTGTAGAAAATGTCCCTTTGCACACACACCTACTGAAATGGACAGGTGTGTAGGAGGAGGTCACTCGGACCTTCATCAGGCAACATGATGAAGATCGGAAGAACTGAAACGTTCCATCTACATTAAACTACTCTTGCTATAAGTTTTTGCTCTTCTCAAAACCTTTAATCTTTGAAAGTCATGTTCACACTTCACACAAATCTTTGTAATATTCGCGTGACACCAACCTGCTCTTTGGGAGCAGTTAGTGGCTCAGTACCTGCTCAAGGACACTTCGACAAGAAGCCAGGAGGAACTGTGGATCAAACCGGGAACCTTCCGGTTCTTAGATGTCCACTCTACTTCCTGAGCCACTGCCGCACCCACAGATTGTGCACGTGTCCATACACTGGAAATGTGAACACACACCATCAGTGCTGCAGTGCTGATGTGAACAGCCTGGCCCGGGCTAATGTATACAGTCAGACTCCTGTTATTGGCTCTGTGACCAGTGGAACATTACCTACACAAACAGTACATACACTGCCGTGCCCTGCAATATAAAGATCTAGCTGGTTACTAAGTGACCAGAGAGCCTCACGTCTAACCTATAGAGGACAAAAGTCCATGCTTCCATTTCTGAGTATAGGTTATCCGATTATGGATTTTTCAAGGCCGATCCCGATATTTTCGAGAACAGGATGGCCAGAAAACTATTTTGTCTCCCTCTCAAAGATTCTGATATCCATAATTAATGTAGAGAAATATGCCTCTCTTGTTGCCAGGTGAATCATGACGACAACCTCACGATCCCTTGCCTCCAGTCCAGCCACCTTCTATAGGCCTCCTGAAAACTGATGCAGAAACTCTCAGAGCCTGTACTACTAGAAATGGCTGCATTGATCCCAATGTCTCCTACAGTATCAGTTCCTTCTGGGAGGTGTGAGAGTTGTCACTGGGGAGTGACAAGGTTAACGGCACGCAATAAATGAGTTTACATTAGTGATGAAGTCCATGCATGTTTGTGCCTGGCCATTAGTTTGGCTGTGGCTGGGAAAGTGAAAATGTGTACCACCACCAGCACAGCAAACATCTGACCACTGTTTTCTAGTCTGTGTCAGTCTGGCAATAGTGTACTCATCATTGCATGTTGCAATGTTGATCCAACTTCTCTATACATAATGGATCTATACGTTTTCTCACTTTTCTGAACAGTGAGCAGTTCCCTGTCCCTGCTTTGCTGCCATTACTGATGTCTTTGTGTGTTCCCCTTCCTTGTTCACAATCTTCAGACACAGACCAGGCTCAGAAGGCCTTAAATGCCCGCTTGGTTGAGAAACTATGACCTATACTCATGTTATGATGCAGAATCAAACAAACGGGTAGATTTTTCATTTGGCATGTATGCATTTCACAACAAAATATCAGCATTGATGGTTCAGTATTTAAGAAGAAAATATAAGCCTTGGGTGGCTCATAAACATGGACAACCTTTTTGCAATGCAATATCAGCATCGCTGGCTCAGCGTGAGTAAAGGTCTGGAACGAAAGATCATGCTAAGGGCTAATACAGCACAGAAGTACTGACACACTGTAAATGCAAATAAATAACAGCTAGGCTAATTCCTGTGCCTATACATTTAACTGTACATGTCAATATCTACACAAAGGTACAGGTTTTTCACCTAATTGACATGCAAGTAGCACATTGCCTTAAGTTACTGTAGGATACATTTGCGGCTAAAGCTGTTCTGTCATCTAGTCCAAGGAGAAAATCACACCTGTGTGAAGTGAGTGGTGCAACTCCGTGTGGAGGTGCCGGCCCGGTTCCTGCGAGCCACCCCACATCCGAAACGGTAGAGAAATGAGAGTTTACCATGTGGGGGTCTCTGGGAGTCCCCGGGGAGTCCCCGTGGGGGTCCCCGTCCCGAAACATCCAGACCCCCACAAACGCGCCCAGGGGGCCGGGCCGATTCAGGCGAGCTGCCCCACGTCCGAAACGGTTGAGAAATTACAAAGTTACTGTGTGGGGGTCCCTCTACTGTACCGTACTGTCACTGTACTGTACTGGCACAACCGAAATCATCATATATACAGTTAATATGTGCGTGTGTGTGTTAGGTTTGCGCACAGGTGGTGAAAAACAACCATGCTATTTTCGTGCTCATACCCAGGCACCCACCCAGCCACACACATAGCTCCGTAAGGGAGTGGTTGCACCACTCAAAAAATGTCTGCCTACTTTTGAATAACTTAGGGCAAATAAATATATGCCAATCTTAGAATTCTCAAATACAGTGTCATCTCCAAGTAGGAGTTGTCAAGAGAGACATATGTAGTTTGACACCCGGTTAACCACTTTCAACCTGGTTTGGGCATGTCATTCATTCTAGACAGAATTCTCAATATTTTCAGAAATCACAAAAATACCAGATATCACAATTGCATGCAATTACATGTTGTGAGCTTGTACATCAGCCATTCCCCTAGCCTGGGTTCCAGCCCATAGACCCTGCACACACTGTGCACTCAAGAGCAGGAGGCTCAGAGTCTGACAATCAGGCTACCTACAATCAGGGCGCCTATTCCCTAAGTATATAGGGCTTCAATTGCATTGAGAAACTTCTAGCAACATCTAGCAGTCTACCGGATTGGGTCACCTCCATTGAAACCAATTTATGTTTGGTATAACATAACATTCCAAGACCAACACCTTAACAGTGAGTTCAACAGATTCTGCACTTGCCATTTTTACTTATTGATGAAGACATTACAGAACACTAACCTAATCCATGTCATGATCTACAATACATATGAATATTGGCAAAAGATGAAGGGAAACTAAATGTCTGCCACTGAATAATGAATAAATGAATTATACACAGAAATTAATCTAAATAAACTAGTTTCAACCTGGAGAGGTAGCTCGTAGCTGTATCTTAATCACTCCGCCAGAGAAAGTTAACACATCATCACATGTCCTTTTTTATTCTCGAGTCCTTACTAATGCTAACCCCATGTATTGTATATGTTAGTGGTCGTCTTATAGACTTATAGACAAATCCACGACCACTGACAGCTGTCACCTCATATGAACATCTAGTGGAGAACATGCAATAAGCTGGCCATTTCATGAAACATATATGCATATCATATTACAATACATTGAAGTATTTGATTCCATTCAAAAATATGTTTCCATATTCCATTTAACATATTGCCCATTCCTGTAAAATAATTTAACTTCTAAGTGAAGGTTAGGTTCATGTTTCCATCCATCCAATACTAGTCAGCATGCTCGCCAACATTCATTGTATGAACAACACAAATGCAAAACACCAAATTGAGATTACAGAGGCTGCCAGTGAAAATATACCATAGTTATTAGTTGTATCATGAATACTTCAATAGCAGTCAACCGTTACAAAAGATATGGCCAAGAAGACAAGAGTCCATGTCAGCCATTCAATACCTACAGGTACCTGTACTGTTCTTTGGTTTAAAGCCAGCAATGTTGAAAACAGCTGGCTAGTTAGTAACAAGTTAACGCAATCACACAACACTGGGTTATAAGCAAGGCCAAACCACTCCACAATGTGACAGGCTGGATAGCTGGTGATGCGATGCTCGTGTTAAATGACATGCATCGATGTGTCAAAAGATGGAACAAGGCAAAACGACATGACACAAAAACAGTGACAAAACCGCTGTTGACGAGTCATTTCAAAGGTCTCCTTTTTGTCATAAATGTAGTGATGATGAAGGGTTAGGCGATTTAAAAATAAAGATGTGATTTTTAGCTTACCAGCACAGGAGAGCTACAATGAGGCACACCAACAAAACGCGCAACCTCTTCATTATCTTCCCGCGGGGACCAACATCCTCGCTCTCGGTGGGGATGTTTCTACTCTCTCGTTGGCTTTTACAAACAAACTGCCAACAAAGACTGTTGTGAGCGAAGGGCCTGAGCTAACTAAAAAGAAATAGTAACAAACAGCGAGGCTATGCCACTTGGAAGAAGTGGAGGTGTTTTAATTTTCATTGTGCGGAAAACCTCGCCGCCTTACTGCTCGGCCACTTCTCTCTAGTCTCTGCTGTGTAGATGGACAGCACACTTTTTGGCTAGCATTAGCACCGCTCCGCGCCGCGACCAATAGGATCGAGCCTGGATACGGACCGACCAATGGGGTAACAGCGCGTCGCCGACGTTTTCTATACATTGCAGCGCCTATGGAAACCCTGGTTCCGTCTCGGCGCTCGATGCTCAGATCCGGTCTCTAGTCCACCTACTGTATCCGGCAGTCAAAACCACACAAGTAGATCCACATGTGTCGTATCCGCTGTAGACCGCATCCGCCAACTTTGCAAAGCAAATCGGTTCCCAATGTCTATCAATGAGGAGAGGAGGATCCGTGACGTTTTTGAACAAAGCGCCGCCCTGTTTACCTCTTGTATCGAGCTGAGCTGGAAGCTGAATGCTGGCAGGACGCGTCATCTATTTTACTGATAGCCAGAGAAAATCGTTAAACTACTGCAATAATGACTAAATGTTGCTCAACTGACTGAGTCACTGATCGTAATAAATGTCCGAATGTACACCGTACGTTTCTTTCCTGTGATGATAAATATCAAATGATTTTAACAGCTGAGCAGCTGGCAGGGATCAGTGGACTGGAAGAACATTGTGTACTTTTTGCTTTGACATTGAAATCCCACCTCGGATTGTGATCATTCATAATATTTAAAGGCTTTCACCTGAGCAAAACACGGCTGCCTAAACCCAAAGGCTGCAGTTGTATCAGATGCTTCCCAGATCTTTTCTATTTGTGTAAATATGTATGACTGTCAGTGTCATGTATAAAACATTATAGTTCTATAATGATTGACAGAATTGTCATGTTTTAAATGTATGACTGACTGTCATATATTACCTTACCTTTACAGTTATATTGGTCGAACAATCTGTCATAACTCTATGGTAAGGTTATTATAAGTATAACACCCCACCATTGATGTTTCTTTGAAATATTAATTATACAATACCATAATGTTTATATTGATCATTTTGTCCAATAGTTTTTGACAATGTTGTAAATGTTTCTCTAAGTTAACATTAGAGTTTATTCTTTATTCTTGAACCCCCTTTCTATAGATGTAAAAAGGGTATTATTTGATCTATGCGTCTACTTCGGCACGAGACAACACGTACAACTCCATTTCCCAGAGTTCAATTCAAACAGGCGCCTGTAAAATGGCCTAAACAGAAATCTTTTCAATCATTTAATACAAAATAGGCTTAAAATTACCCCAATAAAACATGCCGCTAATTCTGCCATTTTAAAATGATTTTTCTATTTTTTTAAATTAATTATTTTATGCAAATGATTAAGTTCTAAACGGGCGGGGTCTTTCTTGTACAGCAGTGTTTTCCGAATGGGGGTGAGCTCGTGAGCTGTCTCGAACAGAAGTGAAGTTTTGACGAACACACATACCGCATATTTTCACCTACAACAGAAGACGAGGGTATTATCGATCATCAAAACCCCTTTTGGTCTGTTTTAAACTCTCCTCTCTCTCCATAGCTATAGAGATCCAGCCGTGTTAGTTTGAATTTACACCATGCAGGTGGCCAGGGTGTTTCTAAGTTTACTGTCCGTGTTCATCGTAGCTCTCCCCCCGGAGAGCTCCGTGGTCTTGGCCGCCTTCTCACAGTCTATGGACAGCGACTTCACTTTCACTCTACCCGCCGGTCGAAAAGAGTGCTTCTACCAGACCATGAAGAAAGATGCGTCCCTGGAGATAGAGTATCAGGTAAGGTCTTTAAGATGTGAATAACAACATTGTTATGACTACAGTATGAGAATGCAGTGTACAGTCTATGACAAGTTTGACAACACAACAACTATGTCTGTCAGCTCTGACAGTTCAGAGAGTCAAACAACACTTCATGCTTGGATCGAGACAATCATAGATGTAATTTATAGAATCAGATTTTTGCTTTGTATCTATGATAAGAAAGAAAGTTAGACTCGAAAAAATACATGATTACAACAAGGCTACAACACATAACTTTGACGTCATACTGTGACGTCATACTAAATTAAATAACACATTTTTTCCCCCAGTGCCTTTATATTCTTATTACTGATTCATTTGTGCATATCTATCCATGGGCTTAGAAACTTGTAAGAAACAGGTTATATTATCCTCCAGTCTTCATTGCCCTCATTGATAGAAACCAGTTTTGCCTGTCAGGGTGTAACTTTCATATCATGATTTGTGATATACAAATGTATGAAAATACGCTATGAATGCCAACGCAGCAACGCTTGTCATGTCTTGTCATGCTTAATGTATGCAATCATGACTACTACTGGTGCATTCTAAGCATATTTTGTCCCCAAATCTCATTGTTGGGACTAATATGAGGATGGACAAAATCAAGATGCCCCCAGGGGGGTACTTCAGGGAGAAAGCCTTTATCTGGCTCACTGGCTGTCTCCTCCATAGCCTATTAGGCCCACTGCCTGCTGTGCAATGGTTTGAAATCAGCTATTGAATCAGAACAACAGAACAAGAATGATAACCCAACTAGAAATTGTGTGTGTGTGTGTGTGTGTGTGTGTGTGTGTGTGTGTGTGTGTGTGTGTGTGTGTGTGTGTGTGTGTGTGTGTGTGTGTGTGTGTGTGTGTGTGTGTGTGTGTGTGTGTGTGTGTGTGTGTGTGTACATGCATGTTCGCAGGTTTTAGATGGTGCAGGGTTGGATGTAGATTTCTTGATTTCATCTCCCTCTGGGCATGTGCTGTACAACGACTACCGCAAATCAGACGGAGTACACACGTAAGTCACACACATAATCCGAGAGACTCTCTCGAAACACACACAGTCACACACACACACACACACACACACACAATCAGACGTTCGTCACACTCACTCAGCCACCCTGTTTCCCTCCAGAGTCGAGACAGAGGATGGGGACTACATGTTCTGCTTCGACAACACGTTCAGCACGGTCTCAGAGAAGATCATCTTCTTTGAGCTGATCCTGGACAACATGGAAGCAGAGGGAGAGGACCCCGAGGAGTGGAAGGAATATGTCCATGGGACGGACATGCTGGACATGAAGCTGGAGGACATCATGGTGAGCAGCCTAACCTATTTAAGGCCGATTCTACAAATGACTTCTAAATCAGAAGTGACTCACAATTTCAAAAAGAGCCAACGCTAAAATCTAAAAGGACACCGATGCTCATTGCTTTCCTGGTTTTAATTAGCCTGGCTTGGCCAGCCTCATAGTGGGGATTCACTGAAGATTCTTCCCCGCATATGAATCTTCAGTGAATCCCCGCTATGAGGTTTTAATGGGCTTACGGGTGATTTACACGTACTTGGTTGTGCAACACGCACTGATGCACAATTAAGTAAAAAACAGGCAGTGGCATCATATTTATGGACCAAGCATTGGGTTGGTATGTCTTGATTAGGGATGAAACTATTTGATTAATAATCGATTAATTTGAAGAAAAAAATGTGGCATGTTTCAATTATTCTACAGTATGTGAGTCATTTAGATTGATCATTTCACTCCTAGTCTTACTCTTGGCATTGTTGCTTGTCATCTAAATGTCGTTAATCACATAAATCGACAGTATACCTATACCTAGTATTCTATCTTTATTCAAAACAGTCTTCTGACTGTATTATCACAAGTTACAGGGGAATTGCTAGGCCACATATTGCGGGCAAAGGAGAATGTTGTAAAAATAGACAATGTCATGAACTCTTACCCATTTGAGTGAACCATAGTGCCCTCCTTCACTCCACCCCTACAAACAGACCTTATTTGTGTCAGATGTCACATGTGAGTCCAGTAACTGAACTGTAAGCAGGAAGTACATGATGGCAGACCTAGTAGGGAACGGCGAGTATAGTCAGGGTCACTGTCCAGTTTTCTGAAAAACGTATGTTGCTATATCAATGGTGCGCAAACTTTTTCATGTCAATGACCAAGTTGTTTTGGTTTTTATGATTAATCATTTTTATTGTTTTTCAATAAACAGGGTACAGAAAAAACGTTTGCAATAGAGACAAATACTTAAAGCAGAAAAAAAGAAAAACGGAAGGCAAAAGTGAACAACAAACAAACAAAAAATAAATAAATAAAATGAAAATAATGAGGCGATGGTTATTCAGGCAAATTCAAGTACAGTTCATATAATAGTCTGCTCAGTTCACATTTAGACAGTGCCTCCCACTTATCCCATTTTAACAGATAGTTGTCTGCTTTGTTAAGAAGTCTGAAGAACATGAGTTTTTCCAGTGTTGCTACCTGACCAAGTTGACTACATTCACAGAAGGGGCAGAAGAAGCCCTCCTTTCGCATATAATGAGTGGAGGATAGCCCCTTGAGATGCATCATCTCGTTTTAGAGGGGGTCCTCTGGCACAACACAATGAATACAGTACATAGACAACACAATGAATACAGTACATAGAACAATACATCAAGCATGACAACACAACACAATGAATACAGTACATAGACAACACAATACATCAAGCATGACAACACACAACACAACACAATGAATACAGTACATAGACAACACAATACATCAAGCATGTCAACACACAACATTAGCGCTGTTTGAGCGGGTAGGCTACCACCAAGCCACTGCTTACACCGGCTGACCGGCAGCAATCACACCAGCCCCGCTCACCACCACCACCACCACCCACGCTGGGGAAGAACCAGAGGTCCGTCCCTGTTGCTGCTTTTAATTGCATCCGGTTGGACTGTCAGTCTCTACAGGGACAATCGGGTTTCTATCAGCTATCGAGGAGCTACCAACAACACAGCTAACAAAATTCCTAGCTACTGGAATCACTTTGCAAATGATGCGCATAACAAGCATCTGTGGTATCTTGGCAAAAGAAATAAACAAGACTCTGTTTTGACACTTACATTACGATGCTATTATATTATATGACGCTTTTTTCCCTTTTTCTCTCATGTAGCCTAGGCTCCATTATATCTGGTGCAGTGCTTGTGGTTCATGAAAGTACAAAATAAAAGTGTATGTTGTCCTCATTTAGAAATCATCTAGCCCCAATACGTTCCCTCAGTCCCTACGCTTGGAACGTATCGGGGCTAGCAATCATCTAACTATCGTAGCCTATAACAATATAAGCTACAGCTACAAGATAAATAAACATTGTATTTTGGACTTTCGGTAACTTCTGTCTATCACTCTGCGGGGGGGTGCCTGGCCTGCCTACCTCGTTTTGGCTGTGCCTTACTCATAAAGAATTACTGGCGCCGTGCCTGATGAGAGTGCCCTCCTCCTGGCAAACAAAGTTGTTTTTGATTTCTTCATGTTCTAATGATAAACATTAATAACAAAACCGATGTAGCTAGTAGCTACAGTAGCAATAACACAATTGAGGTCATGCTATTGGCACTGGTGTTCTGATATTGTAGGCACAATGCCATATACCACAGATCAGCACAGCATACCAGTGCCTATATCTCATGGTGTAACACTCTCTCCTGTACTAAAACAAACGAGGAGACACGCCTGATTCATTTCAGAAGCTTTGTTTGTCATTTCACGCCTGATTTATACGTTGTTGTGCATCATGTGTCACGCAAACTTAAGCACAAATCAGGCATCAGATCTGCCCTTAGGGAGACTTTAGTAGTTTTCATCTGCTACAGCTTTGAATGGTTTTTTATTGCTGGTTAGTTTTGCATAATGTAGGCGGCCAGGCGTTAGCTCGCTGTGTATTCAAATCAAAATGTTACCTCCCATGTCTCCTCCGTTTGCAGGATACCATGAACAGCGTGAAGTCCCGGCTGGGGAAGAGTCTGCAGATCCAAACGGTGCTGCGGGCTTTCGAGGCTCGCGACCGGAACATCCAGGAGAGTAACTTTGACCGGGTGAACTGGTGGTCCATCACCAACCTGGTTGTCATGGTGCTGGTGTCTGCCGTTCAGGTCTACCTGCTCCGTTCGCTGTTTGAAGACAAAAGTAAAACACGCACGTAACCCGCACCACCCGTATGGGGAAGAGACAGAAAAACAAAACTAACGCACTAGCCTACAAATCTTGGAGGGTGGGAGGGTGGGTTCTTGTTACTGACCTGGGGGAGTCTTGGCTTGTGACTTTTTGACACAGGACCATAATGTGAACACATACACACAACAAATGCACAATGAAAATTTAGATGCTCATTTTCTAACTTTTTAAGGGAATGAGTTGAACGACAGACATTTTTAAGGTCCAGGGCATCCCTTCTTTCTCTGGTCTGTTGATTCACTGGTGTTAAAGGGATATTGGGAGACTCTGCCCTGGAACTAACAGTTGTCATTAGATGGCCAACCATAGAAAGAACGGAATGGAAGTCCCATCAGAACAGCCTCCCCAGGGGACGGCTGCACCATGTTTCTGCAAGTCCTAATAGTCCTTACTAAATCTAGTCATCATCACGTAAGTATGGTCACTTGGTCAGATGTCGCACCACACCTAAAGGACCACTTCACCACTTTTCAACCTACCTTCATATAATTGGTCCTCACTAATGTTCATGATAACAAATTTGTTCTACTCGGTCTGTCTCTCATAGGAGAGCTGTGGGCAGTTCGGAAACCTGTCCACTAGTGACATCATCGGTGGGGGATCCAAGCTAATCGAAACTGCAGGCTTTCTATTCCTGAAAAGTTGCAATGCGATAATGGAAGCCAATAAAAATCAAAATATGTTTTTAAGAATATAAAATCTGCCTAACGATGATGTCACTGGTCTCCTATGAGACACAGACTGGGTAGAAAAAAATTGTGGTATTGTTATTTATCATGAACATTAGTGAGGACCAATTATATGAAGATAAGTTGAAAAGTGGTGAAGTGGTCCTTTAATAAAAACAGGTTGTGCCAATCTTACTAGTTATTCCTGAGACCTTTCTCGTTTGTGAAAAAGGTTGAGCTGTACATTTTCATTAGATTTGTGAGGATGTTGATGTTTCAGTGCTGCTCATGATGCTGCTGTATAGAAGACGGTTTGCCACTGAGGTTCTGCTGAGGTGATACAAGCTTTAGCTATGATGACAATCACTACGTATGAGTGGTCCAACACTACAACTTCTAGTTATTACTAAGAACGCAGTTACAACATTATACATGTATAATAACATTTAGGAATGACTGACAATCAATTACCCTATTTGTAACCACACCAAACCTATCCTACCTATCTTAACGTTACAGTGCCTAGCCTTAAAGGGACATTTCTCAGTTTTTTTTACCTAAATCCTGTTGTGTTCTGATTTGAATATATAGTGTGGTAAAAATGTATTCTAAGGCATTTGTCCCACACTTTATGATCTCCTCACCTAAGAACAATAGGATTTAGGTTCCAAATCTGTGAAATTCCCCTTTACCTAAAGTAAATCAACCAACCCACCATGCCTAAACATAACTACATTTTCTTTAAAAGAAAGTGGCGACCTCAATCTCATTACTACAGATTAAGACACACATTTTACAAATCTTCTTTTCTGCTGTACTTCCTCGTAGAAAGTGATGTAGGAAATGTACGGTATTGTGAACATTTTTTAACAGAGCCAAAAATACCAACAGGCCAGTGGCCTTATGATGCATAGTCTTCCAATCCAGTCATAGTGTGGGAGGAGGATTGACTCTTCTGTCTGTTGCTAGAAGTGTTGCTATGACATTTACCATCATGTGTTATTGAGATGCCTTAGGTTTGAATATAGCTTCCAGCCTTTTGTGATTCTGTGTGGCCTTCAAATGAGTCAAATTGCCAAGAAAACACATTTTTATTCTAGATGGCACATCAGTCACACACAGTAAAATCTTCAGTGTTAATTCATCCATTTGTAACTCTGAGAGTGTACTCTCTTCTCTGAGGCAAATGAACACTGGGGATTTTACTGTGCACATGCAGACACGGCAGGTCTTCAGATAAGGGACCATGCCGTTAAAGCTGGGATAGGGGAAAGGAAAATGTGCCTTCTCCAGATCTCTGCAAATACCTCCCTACTCTCCTCTGCCATGATTCATGAGCTTGTGTTGGCTCAAATGGAAACCAGCTTACTCTCCACATCCCCACTCTCGACTGCCCAGCCCCCAGCTGCTGAAAAGGGGTGTCTGGTTACAGCCACCTTGCCCGTGGAGATGTTGTGCCTGCCTGCCTGCCTGTCTCTAGTAGTGACAGTAAATCTATGTTAACATCTCACCGACACAATGGAAGCTCATTGCCATAACTACATGGCTGCAAATACACATTCATGATTAATTTGCCGTGGTTTCTTGTTCTACTTTAAATGGCCATTTCTGGAGTATAGATTATAAGTAGTCGATGCCAACACAGGACGCACAGGACCTTGGCTTTTAGAACAAAATGCATTTGTTGTTTTGATTTATCCGTTATATACAGTTGCACCTCTGTAGCATGGGTTTTTGTCTTTTGTTTTGTTTTTTTGTATTTTTGCCTGCAACCCAAGATCCAGATCTATTTGTCAGTCTCCCTGTAGTCCAGCCTCATGGCAGCATGCTGTGTATGGGAACCTAACGGATAATTCTGCAACCTGTGTGTGTGTGTGTGCTGACATAATTTAAAGATTTATGTTTTAGAGGTATATTTCTCTTAATAGTTTCTGATACAGTATTAAGACACCGCTCTGGTCTGTGATGGTGGCATTTGAAGTTGTGATTTCTTTTCTTTTTTATTGTATTCGACAAATGTATTTAAAAACCCTGACTTGAAGCACCATGTCACCATCTTCTGATGAGATTTTGAGTTGCCCCCTGTACTGCGAAATGAAAAGTGCTAATGCCTTCATTAGACAAGCCATTTCCTTCTTAAGAGAGCAAAATGCTGTTTGAACAAATATGTATTGTTGTATTTAGATTTTACAGTTTTGAAGTATATCATAATTATGTTGCACTGACTATTGAGTCCTTGCAGTAACAGACACAGCCACTACAAAGATGTGGTGGGGAGGAGAGGTCACCCATTGTTTTACCTGTTACAAATAGCCCATTAATTACCACCTATACATTTGTTACAATTTTAAATGGTGTTAAATTCAAGGTACTGTATGTTGAGATTATCTATGTCTTATACTTGATGGGTTAATAATATGATTTATGTTCCCTTAAAGTGCTTTACAGTTACCCTGTAATTATTTTTATAATTACATAAATAAAAAAATCCTGTGGGGATTTAAACTTTTAGTTTATTGGAATGTTTGAATCAAAAGCCATGTTGTATTGAGATTGGAAATATAACTAATAATAATCATAATAACTTGTCTTTCTAACTCAATGGATCAGTAATGAGAATAAACTCTGTTAATATATTCTATAAATTATCTTAAGTTATGCTGTCTACTTTGAAATGTGAGCAAATTAAACAGTTATATACATTGTTTGATGTTTGTGTCCGTCCTGTTATGTTCCTACCTGAAACCTGAGAAGTGACATCCTTTTGTTGTTTTGTTCAGCTTGCCACGGTACTTACCTGCTCTGTCCTGCCTAACGATTCTGCCCTGCAGGGCAGAATCGTAGAAGCAGTAGAAGGCTATGGACCAGAGCTATGTCCTGCCATTGTAGCAATCTGCAACTCAAGTCACCAATGAGCTCATGACAATTCAGTGTCTGTTCACTGCTGTCAATGGTACAGCATAGACATTAGGTTTAGACATTAGCTGTTCGCAGTGATGGAAAAAGTACTCAATGTTTTACTTGAGGACAAGTATCAATACTGCAATGTAGATAATTAGATATACTACTGTAACTCTGTTACAAGTAGAAGTCCCATATTAAAAATGTACTTGAGTAAATTAAGTACAAACGTGTCGGTGTCGTAATCAAAATATACTTAAAGTAGCCCACTCATTGTCCCATTTCCCAAGTTCAAAATGTTTTTTTTTTTTATAGCTGATTTACAAGCTCAATGTGTCGCATCGTGGCACATTTTTTAGCTTATAGATCTGCTATTTTCAAATGGCCGATATATATAGGGCTGAAGTGGAATAATAATCAAAATCTACAAAGTAACTAGTAACTAAAGTTTTCATATAATTGTAGTGGAGTAAAAGTACAATATTTTCCTCAAAATGAAGAAAATAAGTATAGTACAGCTCACACCTTTTGACAAGCATCACAACAAATACATGGCTGCGCCACTGCCTAGGCCCTAGGCTACTACTAGCAAACTTTTATACATCCGCACTCCAAGTTCATTAATAATCTGGCATAATGGATTTAATGGACAAACAAGGGACTAAATTATTTTCGCTCCTATGCCACCAAAATGTGGAACGCCCTACCAACAGTCATTAAGACATGTGAATCCCTTGACTCCTTCAAAACCGCTCTCAAAGGGCACCTACGGACGGCTGCAATTCGAAACTGGCCCCCGTAAAATCTGAATCCCCCGCCACCCCTTTTCCCCCTCACTGAGTCACTGTATATGTTTCTTTTCCCTTTTTACCTCCTTTATGATGAATTCCTGTTCTGTTCTTTGACTATATAGAAGTGTCTATTTGTACGTCTCTAAATGTTTTGATGAATTGAACAAGGTGGACCCTCTTGTAAACAAGTGTAATGCTTAATTGGGTCGTCCACTCACAGTTAACAGTCTTTGTATTGAGTTTGTGCTTGAAATGTACTGTAATTCTGCAAACTGTTAATACATATTTCAATCAATCAATCAATAATAATAATAATGAATTGTATTTGTATTGCACTTTTCATTCACAGGGAATCTCAGAGTGCTACATGGTTAAAACATATCAATCAATGGATAAGTGTTATCCAATAATTAATCAACAGGGGGCGCTGCTGTCACATTCATGGCTGGATCCATTCTCACGCCTCGTTTCCGGTATCAACACTTGGATCGAGGATGAGCTTGTGGTAACGACCCGATTTACCCAGGTAAATAAAATGCATTTGGACTTTCGAGGGGTGTTACTGTTACCTATAGTAAACGTTTTATATATAGTTATTTTGTGGTGAATAGCATAATGTAAGTGATTTTACTTTTAGCATTAGCCGGCCCGGGTAGGCTGTAGCACTGATCTCTCTGTTGAATGGAACTGACAGACACGGAGCTGTCAGTGTCAACGTTGCCCGTACGTGTCCGTTTAGTCCTGTCACTTCTGTGTCTTCACAAACGACACGTGTCCTTACTTTAGAACTTCTGTTTTTATATTAAGTGTTTTGGGTTGTGTTTCTCTTGTTGATGTCGAAATGACAAATGACACGAAAGCTCAGACTATTAGCTAGCCCTGGATGATTGGATCAAGACTCTTTTATACAATACATGATCCAAGGCTAACTATTCGCTAGCATGCTAGCGTCCAGTCAGGTTTCAAAACTATTGTGAAGGCTAATAAAGTTGTTTCTCTCGGTATGCCCAAATATGGGCATATTAATATGGAGATCACTGACGTCATAGTATAAGGTTGCAGTGCTGTTATAAGTACACTATTTAAATGCTAAAAGCTGTATGTGTCTGTGGTCAGTGTGATGGGAGCGGACAGTACCCCGGGTCCAGACGTCCCATGGCGGAAGGTTCTGTGGGAGCGCCAGCCGTTCCCAGACAACTACGTGGACCAGCGCTTCCTGGAGGAGCTACGGAGGAACGTGGGCATCCGGCAGTATCGCTACTGGGCCGTGGTCCGGGAGGCAGGGCTGGTCGCACAGCAGCTCTCCTGCGTGGCCATCTTCCTCACCCTCTGGCTCTACATGGAGCAGGGTCTGCTGTCCCCAGGGGCTCTGCTGTGGACCAGCCTGCCCTGTGCCCTGCTGGGCTACGGGCTGTACCAAGCCCTGGGGCCGCGCGAGGGCTCGGGCGGTGAACCCCGCACACCCCTGGCTGACCTGCTGAGCGCCACCATCTTCCTCTCCTTCACCTTCGGTTTCTCGCCAGTGCTCAAGACGCTGACGGAGTCCGTGAGCACCGACACTGTGTATGCCATGTCGGCCGTGATGCTCCTCGCTCACCTGGTGTCGTTCCCTTACGCGCGGCCCTCACCCCCGGGCAGCCTGTCCCTGAACGCGGCTCTGTTCTCCTCCGTGTGTCTGGCGTCGAGGTTGCCCGGGGCTCTGCACACCTTCGCCATGCTCAGCTGTGCGCTGGTGGTGTTCGCCCTGTGGCCCTGCCTCCTGCACAGGATCAAGGAGCACGCCCCGGGCCAGTTTGCTTGGGTGTGTGTGGCGGTGTGTCTCGGAGGGGTAGGGGGTCTGGGGTTCAAGTGGCTTGGGGGAGCGGTGCTCCTGGCCCTGGCCCTCGGGAGTGTGACCCTGCTCTGCCCCCTGCTGCTAGTCAGGCTACAGAGACACAAGGACAACATCCAGGGGCCATGGGATGAGGCTGAAATCCGGGAGGACCTCAGACACTTTCTGAACTGATAGATAACCATCCCATACAGACATTTAATGACTTGAGTGAGCCCTATTTTATACTATTTTTATACTCAGAAACTGCTTACAACACATCGTGATCTTGCAGATCTGCTATTTTCCCAACAGAGAGACGACAGGTGTAAATGGGATTTGCTGAATTTAATAATGTAAAATGACACTTTTTTATTCACCTTCTATATTTAATTATTTAATGTTTACCTTTTATGGGCTGCCCACATTTGGGCACAGATGACGTCATCGGCTAGCTAGACTCTTAGCGAGTCAGCCAAGCCATCTATAATAAGGTGAATGGCACCGGAACTGGGCTGAAACCTTGCACAACTTAGTAATTTACGTCATAGATGCGTCACAGTTGACCGGCCACACGAAGGTCAGGATCCACACCGTTATTTTAACCAGTCTTGTTTTACAGCTCAAGCTGCTACTGTTTGTGGCATTGACCTCAATGTGTTGTGCTGCTTATGTAACCTTTTCTCTGTGAGAACCTCATGGATGGTTTGTCAGCCAACACCGAACAAGGGCTTTAATTGTGTTGCAAAAATGTGTGGCTAAATACTGAAGATGTGATTTTAACTTTCTGTTTAGTTTTTGTCTTTGCTCTTAATTAATGTGTCCCTTTTTCTCTCCCTATTTGTTGCCTTTGTTATATAATCAGTTGAGAAATAAGACATCTTACTTTGATTGCACTTTGTTTCCTGGTCTCTTCTTATTCCATGTGTACACTATATAATTGTGTTGAGGTATCTAAAGAGCACAGATTACGTTTATCATTCACCGGGCCGTACTCGTCAGCTTTGCTCTGTGCTCTTAAGATACACAACAAATTTTGATTATTTGGTGTGCACAACGAGAAACGAGACCAGAAAACGTGACATACAGTACCTTATTCTTATTTTCCTGGAGCGATTATCTGACAAAGGTCCCAATCATTAAAAACTGTGTTTATTCTTAAACTGGTCCAGCCGGCTCTCATTGACTTCAATGCATTCCATTGAACTTCCGGCTCCAGTTTGACTTCCAGTGCGTCTAGCGCTATTGCTATTATCATGTTCCCCCTCTATATTTCCCTGCCTCACGTGTATTGCAGACCCCTACAGTTGGTCATGTGGGAGAGTGTGGACAACCATGTCTCTCATACACATTCATTTGTCAACTGCTTAAAATAGCAGCGAGGAAGTTTCACCCGAGGACCTAACACGTGTGTAGGAACACTTTCTCTGCATCGCGTTTGATTAAATGCCAGTCTAGCTTTACCCCTGTGCCACCTGGATCTTAGTTTTAATTGGGTTTTTGTGCAATAAACATGGTTTTGACTTAATAATGTCCCTGGTGTAAGTTGGATCATGATCTAACTGTGGTTAATCACAAATGGAATGTACTGTGCCTAAACATGAAGTGATTTGAGTATCATAATTTTGTTAACAAAGGCTAAATATTGCTTCAAGAGAGTAATGTTAATGCCATAGTGGCCACTAACGGCACTCATAAAAGGACTGACACGAAATCACAATCGTGTGAAGTGAGGGGCGCTGCGCTCTTATCATACAGTGTACACACAAACACTGGGCTCCAAAATCACACTAGTGTGAAGTGAGGGGCACCTTTGGGGGGCACCCACTACATCATGATCATAGTAAAAAGTCCATAGACTTTGCTGCCACATGACGTCACGGGGGACACACAAAGCCTGGCATTGGAGGAGCTAGTGCCACTCGACTATAATACAGATTTTTGAGATTCAATGCTGTATGGCTGAAGTCTGGTTCCCTATTTTACAACGTTTTGGTCTTTTGACCAAAACGTTGTAGAAAAAGTTGCAGAAAAAGCGAGCTAGAATCTCAAGAGGGGGAAGTGCACTGGATTGTCTGGTTGAGTCATTATTAGGAAATTATTAGCAGTCAATGGACCATTGGTTGCATAACAGTGTGATGTATACACACGCGGGATGCATAATAGCAAGTGTTACAAAAGCAATAGCCCATTTCCCCACCCACCCAACCAACATAACAGTGGTCCCCAGGTTGATTCTAAGTCACGGTGATGGTCCCTCGTTCACAATCAGTTAAAAACCTCTGCTATAAAGGACTGAACAGGAGGCAGATACTACTTGGAGGGAGAGATTGAAGAATGATGCCACAACAGTGGGAGAAAAGAGAGTACTTTATCTTAAAATATACATTTGAGGGCAACTGCTTTCGCTGTGTTACTTTAACTTGCACAATGAAAAACATGCATCACAGCAAAAGGGATCATAGTAGGCCCAAGACAAGATTTTGAATATATGAACATTCAGTGTGAATGAAATGTATACTGACTTATAGAGGCATTTATCATCATTTGTTTGTGTTAAGACACCACTCTGGTCTGCAACAAAGTATTGAGTGATACTGTACTAAAAAACCCTGACTTAATGTACCATTTCGCCATCTTGTGGTGAGAATGTGAGTTACCCTGTGGTGCATAACAAAACATGACATATTTGAATATTTAGATTTGACAGTTTTGCAGTATATAGGCCTACTACTGCTGACTATTGGAAGGGTTCCCACACTTGTACATGCCAAGGACCACAAACACGCATAGCCTCTGAGTATGGCTATATCGCAAAAAAGTGAGCTCTCAATGCATCACATTGAGAGCTTTTAGATCAGATTTGTTTTTATATTTCTTATACATTTATTTTAGTTAAAAAACTCAATTGCCCTCCTGTTGCACCCTGGCAGTCCCTATACGTTTAAAGCCTGTGGACTATAACAACATTGGTTTTAATTTATGAAAAAGCAAACTACAATGATTGAGTTTCTGGTTCATTCCTCATAGCTGTGTTTGGTCTCCTTGGCTACAAAATCATCATATAGGAAGCCCTGGTAGACCTTTGGTGCTGTCTGTGACAGAATGTTCCATTGTTGTATAAAAGGTCCACATGTACAAGTCACCTCCGTGCCAATGTGAATGCCAGGAGAATAGAAACATGGTCCATCCATTT
>NC_136812.1:14708014-14785514 GCF_951216825.1 Electrona antarctica
GCTGAACTCACTCTGCTGCCTCTCTGCTGCTGAACTCACTCTGCTGCCTTCTCTGCTGCTGAACTTCAGGGCAAGTGTGTTTTCCCTCATTCTGAGGAATTTCTGCACACTACAGCCTCGGTTGCTTTACTATAGGTTTGAGGAGTTTCCTGAGGTTTTTGATTACTGTCAGACAGGGACAAAACCGCTGCAATGACTACCACACACACACACACACACACACACACACACACACACACACACACACACACACACACACACACACACACACACACACACACACACACACACACACACACACACACACACACACACACACACACACACACACACACACACACACACACACACACACACACACGCGCGCGCACGCACAATATGCAGGGGAGAGAGAGGAGTAGGAAGGGGGGGGGGGGGGCGCCATCGGACAGACTTTGACACATTCCTGGCCGATGGCTCTAATACGATCTCCCCTCTTTCTCTCCCCTCAACCCTTCCAGTCCAATCCTTCTCTCTCCCTCCTTCCTTCTCTCTCCCTCCCTTCCAGTCCAATCCTTCTCTCTCCCTCCTTTTTGTGGTGAGTCGAGCAATTCTTTCCAAACAAGAGCAGCCTCATCTCTGATCCAAGCTCTCTGGCTTTGATTAGCTGCTTAATGAGCCTGCCGTCGGTATGCTGCGGTTTCTGCATATGTGTGTGTGTGCATGCACACACGCACACGCACACACGCACACACACACACACACACACACACACACACACACACACACACACACACACACGCACACACACGCGCGCACACGCACACACGCACACACACAGTTTGCTCGGAGAATACAGCATAGCATAGAATTATAAACAAAGCCCACATGCTCTGGTACAATCAGCCAGGCTATGGTTTAACTCCAGTTCCTAAACACACACTCTCTTTCTATCCCTCACACACGTACGTGCGCACACAGCGCACACAGCACACACACACACACACACACACACACACACACACACACACACACACACACACACACACACACACACACACACACGCACACACACACACACACACTCATAAACTCTCACCATGCCCAACCCAGCAACCCTGTCCTCAGTTGCCTGGCACATACCCACAAACAAAACAACAAAGGAAGACGCGCCCTGGTTTCCACTGAACATCTTTGAGGATATAAAGATAGAACGAGGAGAGGTCAGGAGGACATATTTTACGTTAAGAAAATTCAAAATGATTAAAACAAAATATTTCAGGAATAGCAGATGTGCAAGCCAACTACTTTAGCTGGGGACCCGTTTTGGTGTGTGTGTGTGTGTGTGTGTGTGTGTGTGTGTGTGTGTGTGTGTGTGTGTGTGTGTGTGTGTGTGTGCGTGTGTGTGTGGCGTTGGATGTGCGTCTCCTCTGAACGACGTCCCTGGTGTTCAGGAGTTGGTGCGTTTTGGAAGGCGCTCCAAGTTGAAACTCATCTCAACTTTAACCATGAGTTAATGTCACCCCTCTGGTGGACGGACCAATCAAGTTGCGAGAGAGGAGGGACTTTACGTTATACACTTAATTACTTCTATGGGGAACATTCGCCAAAAACAGCCAATCTACAACTAAGCTCATAACGTTAGAGAGTTGGTAGATTTGGTGTAACTTAAAACCGTTTCACTGAGACTAGAGGGTTTAAGTGGTTAGGCTTTGTATCGCCTAGCAACAAGAATGATGTGTTGTGCCTTGTGCTCTGGTCTCCTCTGTGTACTATAGCGACACACAGTGTTTTATTCTGAAGGGGAAAAAAGTCACCTTCTGTATGTGTTCATGGCCTGTGCAGCGGTTCCCAAAGTGGGGTCCGCGGACCCCTAGGGGTACGCGACGCATAACCAGGGGGTACCCGAAATAATTCCCAGATTATTATTTTTTTTCACTTTTTTTAACATTAAAATTATGTTTATCTACGTGGTCTTTTCTGCCAAGTTGCGCAATAAACGTATTTTTTGTGTTGTTCATTGTGTTTCTCCCATGTTTGCTTTGGGCCAATAGCTGACATGATTACTAAAACTACAACATCGGTCAACCTGTCGAGACCCCAAACAGTAACAGCAGGACGCATGCTGCAGAAACAACAAAAAGACTCAGGACACTTGAAAGGTTTCTGCGGCCGCTTCAGATGAGGGGGTACCTGGAAAAATGTCTACCCCAAAAGGGGTACCTGGTCCAAAAAGGTTTGGGAACCCCTGGCCTAATGGATCAATCGTCAAGGCTTAACACATCAACGTAGCTCGTTATCAAACAAAACAGGAGAGAATTCTCATTCATTCATTCATTCATTCATTCATTCATTCACTCATTTATTCATTCAGTTCCTCAACACTTTTAAATCTCTGATGGATGTTGGCAGTTGACGGTTTGTGTGGGTTGATATCTCGTGAACACACGCACGCATGCACGCACAAACCTGTGTTCTGTGTTGAAGATGGCAAAGCTGTGTTTGCTGGACATGAAGCCCCGCTCCACATCTCTCAACTTCAGATTGTCCAGAGGAAGCATGAACTTCTTCTCCTTCTCCTGAGGGAGAGAGAGAGAGAGGACAAAAATGGAGGGAAGGATGAGGGTAGGTGGAGGGATGGAAGGTAAGAAGAAGATTAAAATAGGATACTATAGCATACTATACTACTGCAATTTATCTTGGAGAGAGAAGATGTAGAGATGTACAGATACCTTTTTTCCTTCCCGCTACCCATAACTTGCGTATCGGTCCGATCCACAGTGTGTAATAAATTAAAAAAAATCTAGGACAGTGGTTCTCAAAGTGGGGATCAGGACTCTCGGGTTCCTTGAGGGGGTTCCAAATGGACCCTTACAGTTATGTAACTCTGAGAGTGTACTAATTGGACCCGTAAATGGGGGTCCTTGAAATGTAAAGTTTGAGAACTAGGACGTTTTGATCTAGGAATAAATATAAATGTAAAAATATATATGAAACAGTAGCAACGTCAACTGAAGCATTAGAAATCCAAAATAATTGATTGTTGTAAATGACATATGATCATGTGGTATGGACTGAATGGCACAGACTGACATACTCGCTGATACCAGCATTTTAGGAACGAGTCTACTTAAATATTGACAGAAAATCACAGCACAGTGATAATATGATACATTTAGAAAAATATAATTAGACAGCTCTAGAACGTGGAGGGAATTCTGCTGGAAGAATATTACCAGATATTTCATAACTCCAAAAATTACAGCAAGAATGCAGTCTAAACAACAATCATGCTGGAGGTTATGTGGAAGTATAAATGTTGACCACGAACACATATTTTGGAATTGTCCTAAAATAAGTAAGTATTGGGACGATGTATGGTCAGAGATAAAGAAGATACTTAGCTATGAGATACCTAAGACTAGTGTTGTGCTGTATCTAGGTGATTTGTCACAGGATAATACACAGAGAGAAGATATTTACCTGGTCAAAGTGTTATTGGCAGCTAGTAAAAAAGCAATTACAAGGCGATGGTACAAACCAGAACCCCCAGTTTGTGAGCAGTGGCTGAGCATTGTGGAGGAGATATTTGTAATGGAGAAACTAACTCATATATTGAGACTACAAGAGGAACTATTCATTGAAAAATGGGAGAAATGGACTGACTATAAGGATCAACAAAACGACACCAATGTTAATAATGATGGACATTCATAAATGGACTGGAATATGTTGTATATTAATGATGTATCTGAACCCTTGCACTGTAATTGTCATTTTATGTTTTTTATTTGTATGTCTACCTGCAAATAAAAATTAAGTTTAAAAAAAAAAAAAAGATATAATTATAACATCAATGAGCACAGACAAGAAAATGTCCAGGACAGTGTGAGTGCTAAACGAAGGGAGGGAAGGAGGAGGAGGAGACAACAGAAGGTGTAGAACACTTTGCTAGCAAAGCTTGTATCAAAATAGTGTGTGTGGGCCTTACAGCCTCCCTGACTGTCTGACTGGCGCACATTAACAAGCCACTAACAACGAGAGAGAGAGAGAGAGAGAGAGAGAGAGAGAGAGAGAGAGTGGCCATACGTCTATAGTCTGTCATCACCAAGTGAACGTTATGAATGACAGAGAACAGTTGGAGGAGTCATGTGGACAGAGTGAGGAGGAGAAGCAGGCTGCATGGAGGCAGGGGGGAGCACAAAGAGCGAGGGAGGCAGAGAGAGGGAACGAGAGAAGGAGTACAAAAAAAAAGAAAGGGCGGCAGGGTCCACATGTGAAAGTCATTACTCTGACTCAAGCTCTCTAACACAACATTTCTCCTAACGGGGAGCCCACCCCCCCCTCTTTCTCCTCTCTTCACCAACTTGCTCCCCGTGTTCAGGAAGGAGACTCGGCCTGTGAAGCTGCTATGGTGACAGTTTGTAGCATCCAGGGAAGGGTTGGAGAAGGCACAGAGAACAGGAGGGAGGAGGAGAGCAGCAATGGCCCTCACTAGAAAAAGAAACGAACCGAGGGCATTCCGTCACTAAAAAAAGCTCAGCTGTGGTCAGTGTGTGTGTGCATGCGTGTGTGCATGTGTGCGTGCATGTGTGCGTGCATGCGCGTATGCGCGTGTGCGCGCGTGTGTGTGTGTGTGTGCGTGCGTGCGTGCGTGCGTGCGTGCGTGCGTGCGTGCGTGCGTGCGTGCGTGCGTGCGTGCGTGCGTGCGTGCGTGCGTGCGTGCGTGCGTGCGTGCGTGCGTGCGTGCGTATACTGTTGCGGTAACCGACGGTGATGTGAGTGTACTGGTACATTTTGGTCTCCCCTCTCCCAGTGCTCCCCTGAACCCTACGACTCTCTTCCTTCGTTCCTCTTTCTCTCTCTCCCTCTTTTTTTCCAGAGGGGCCCACTTCCTGTTACAGAGGCTGAAAAAAAATGACAGAACGAGATTGGCGCTTGGACAGCAACATCTGGTATCGCTTTAGACTAGAGAGAGAGAGAGAGAGAGAGAGAGAGAGAGAGAGAGCTGGGAGGAGACTTGCAGAGAGTGTAGCGTGTTCTTATGGGGTAGAAATATAATGTAGAGATCAGGAAGAGAGGAAGAGGAGGGATAGAAGAGGACCGGTGGAAGAGAGGGAGGTGAGGTTCTGCTAAAGAGACGGGTGGGACGAGGAAGGGACCTGGAGAAGATGTGGAGACGACGAGGCAAAGTGTGGAGAAACTGCAGACCACTCCAAAGTTGATTCCCCAAGGGTCCCATCAACCCATATATGGCTGCTAAGGTCCTCCCTAGCCCTCTCTCCCTCTCCCTCTCTCTCTCTCTCTCTCTCACTCTCTCTCTCCTTATTTCCTTACGCCGTCCCTGAGTGAACGTGCAGATCCGGAGTCGAATGAGCGAATGTGCCACGTCAAGACTGGATACCGCCGCGCCTCTGGACAGAGCCCCGTGGACGTCCCATCGACCAACATGCACCAAACCTCACCGGATCGTGTGTGTTTGTGTGTGTGTGCGTCGGGGCTTTGACACCAAAATGAGTGGAGGTCTGCTGCTGAACCCATCGCCCTGCCACCCGCGACCCCAACCAACCACCACCACTGAGACGGGATAAAAAAAAGAAAAAGAAAAAAAGACACAAAAAAGAGAGAGATGAGACATGGCACAGACGAGGACCTTTCTGCCAACTTTGCCAAGTCCACCCTACGCTGACTGACCTGAGAGCGGGACTGATTCCGCTGAGAAACGGTAAAAAGCTGAAGAAAGTAGGATCCTGCTCCGTCATCCCAGTGTTCAGACTACCTGTTCAGGATACTACTGGTGTACAGTAGTCTGCACATTGGTTAGACTGTGCAAGGAAGAGCTTCCACCGCCGACACGGTACATGGACGGCTAAGCGGCGCAGGGCGCAAGAGTCTGGACGACACGCAACATACACAGGCCTGATTTATACTTAGTAGTGTGACGGCGTCCCACGCTGAAAATAGCTGATTTACAAGCTCCCACGATATGTCACATTGTACGCGTCGTGAGCTTGTAGATCGGCTATTTTCAGCACGGGACACCGTCGCGCGACTAAGTACAAATTGGGCATCACACGCACACGCATGTTCTTCTTAAGCTACGGGGAAACCTAGTTTTTTTTTGTAACTCTGTCAAATGTTGAAGTACAAGAAAATTATGTAAATGTACATACTGACTGACACTAAATTGGATCTCTTCGGTTGGCATGAACAAATTGCCTGTTACGTGTAATGTTTCTTAGCTTGGGTCTAACATCTGGTGCTTGGTGTATTATGTTTTAGGTAGAGAAGGTATGAACTAACTTTTGATTCTTCCTCCCCCCAGTGTGGCCCTCACACCGTATGGGAATACGTATGGTTCTTGTTTAGGCGTCTCAGTTTTTATGGGCCTGGTATTATCTTATGTGGCCTCAGTGCAAAGTAATTCTTGAATAATGTATATAGACACCATGGCACCACTTTTGAATGTGTGCATGTGCACGTGTGTGCGCGTGTGTGTGTGCGTGTGCGTGCGTGCGTGCGTGTGTGCGTGTGCGTGTGCGTGTGTGTGTGTGCGTGCATTCTAGCGGTGTCAGGGTGGTCACGGAGAATCATAGATCAGTGCTGCTGTGTCTGAGACTGTCTCCTCTCCCCACAGACTAATGGATCTGAGATATGGAGCAGACCTGACACACACACACACACACACACACACACACACACACACACACCCACACACACACCCGCTGACCCACACACCCGCACCCGCACACACACACACACACACACACACACACACACACACACACACACACACACACACACACACACACACACACACACACACACACACACAAACTTGAGGTCGGGGGGGGGGGGGGGGGTAGAGTGTATAGGCGCGCAAGTCGTCTGTTTTTCTTCAGGCTCTACGGTGGAGTCCTGGCAGTTGAGGGGGCGCAGGAATGTACGTCTGCTCAGTGTTGTATGGAGATTCAACTCTGTAAACTATTATGGTGCCCGGCCCGCCGCTGTATGGCTAAACGTTGCTGGCCTGTATGGCGGCCGATGTTCCTGCATGAAAATGAGTTAAGAGCAGTGGTTCTCAAAGTGGGGTCCCCGGACCCCCAGGGTTCCTTGAAGGGGAGATCTAAATGGACACTTGTTATGGGTCCATTTGTACCATAACTCCCAGAGTTATGGTAGTGCTAGAAATGGTAAAAGTAAGAGAACCACTGAGTATTGGCTAAGGCTAACTAGGGGGAAAGAAGGGGTATTGGTGGATGGATGGAGGTGAGGGGGAAGAGGGGGGGCTATGGGGGAGGGAGACTTTGGAGGAGTGAAGAGGGGGGTCGGGGTGGAGGGAGAGTCAAAGGGGGAGGTCTGCAGTGTAGAAACAGCCATGTGGGATTTCTCTGGGCAGATCTTGGAAGCTGGTGTTTGGACAAAGCCTCAGATTTTCCAGCCAGGAATGTGCACAGTCCCAGGGAGACTGCCAACCACAGAAAGACAGAGAGAGAGAGAGAGAGGGAGAGGGAGAGGGAGAGGGAGAGGGAGAGGGAGAGGGAGAGGGAGAGGGAGAGAAAGAGGGAGGGAAAAGAAAAGAAAGGAATATAGAATCAGGGAAAAAAAGAGGGAATGGCGAGAAGAGTGAAGAAAGAGAAAAATGCAGGGGGGGGGGGAGGAGGTAATAGCAGAATAAGTAAAGTCTGTAGAGGTGGGGAGTGTGGGTGGAGGGGAGGGGGAAGAGCGGGAAATGCAAGAGAGAAGAAGCAGAGGTTTGGCTTGGTTCTGAGGCCTAATGAAATGTGTAGAGGTGTGTGTGTGTGTGTATGTGTGTGTGTGTGTGTGTGTGTGTGTGTGTGTGTGTGTGTGTGTGTGTGTGTGTGTGTGTGTGTGCACGTGTGTAACTTTGTGTGCGCGCATGTGAGTGTGTGTGTGGGTATGTGTGTGTGGCGGGGCATGCAGATCAGATCTGATCTGATCATTAGCGATCATATGGATGACTAACATGGCTGCGGGGCACAGACAGTGTAAACACATTGTAAAGAGGTGTCGAGCCAATCCAAATTAGCATCATGGCATCCTAGCAGCAGGTCCGGTACCAGTGCTTGATGCTCGTGGTTAAGCATGCATCCTCTCACATCAACATCTGCAGAAAGAAAGCCTAATCCCATTACTCTGAAGCAGATATGTGCTTGTGTGTGCGCCAGCATTATTATTTGTTGCAGATGTGCAGTGTGTGCGCGTGTGTGTGCGTGTGTGTGTGTGTGTGTGTGTGTGTGTGTGTGTGTGTGTGCGTGCGTGCGTGCGTGCGTGCGCGTGTGCGTGCGTGCGTGCGTGCGTGCGTGCGTGCGTGTGTGCGTGCGTGCGTGCGTGCGTGTGTGCGTGCAAGTGTGTGTATACTGATTGGTAACTGCTTTGATAGAGAAAAGAAATGTAGGCCACGGTGTGCGTGCGTGCATGCGTGCGTGCGTGCGCGTGTGCGTGTAATGAGCATGCCTGGAGCTGTGTCTGGGAACACCGCGTTCAAGTGATGCAGTGTTTATGTGAAGAGTGACCATGCGTCTGTCTGAGTGACTGTATATTTTTTCTCTGCTATTTGCAAGCCAGTTTGTTTACATCAGACTCTGTGTGTGTACTGTATACTGTATATACAAGTCTGGGCACTGTAAGGCCTGTGCAGCGCATGGGTGCATGGGTGCGAGAGTGCGAGTGCGTGTGTGTGTGCGTGCGTGCGTGCGTGCGTGCGTGCGTGCGTGCGTGCGTGCGTGCGTGCGTGCGTGCGTGCGTGCGTGCGCGCGTGCGCGCGTGCGTGCGAGCGCATGCGTTTCAGTTTGGCTTGGGGCAGCTCCAGCTGTGTCAGAGTGAACCGTTCCAAATGCCTGAACTCCCAGAAGAGGAAGAAGAGGGGGAGGAAGGGGAAGAGTGAACGAAGAGAGGGGGGGAATGGGGGGGGCGAATGGAGGGGGCTGGTGAGAGGAATGAATGGGGGAAAACGGAGGGGCTCAGTTTCAGGGCCCAGGTGCTGCTGGGAGAGAAGCGTGTTTAGTTGAGGCCACGCTGTGGCCTCAACTAAACACACTGAGCTCTCATTAAGAAGAGGAGACGTTTCAGTGGTTAGAAAGAACAATGATAGTTTGATACGCTGCATTCTGGCAGACTTTTATACAAATTGCTCAATAGTCAGAAAACACCAAACTCAACATGGTCCAGTTTGGTCCACCCTATAGCAGCATCACAAACGTGAATGTATGAACCACCTACAGTACATATCTGACATACGGGTGCACACGTTGCACAGGTCCATGTTTGCGATGCAGTCACTGTGCACATACATGTGTATGATTCCTATTATGTGTCCCATTTCCTCTGACCTCACTTCCTGCCTATATGACAGCGTTGCTGTGCCATGCTGAGAGTGTTGTGGTGTGTCTGCCTGTCTACACTTGCTGTGCAGACCTTCTGCTCCTGTACAGCAGGCACAGACAGGCAGACAGATGGCAGCCCCGCTGACAGACCGTCAACCAATCAAAGCGGAAAACACCCAACTGGAACAACCTCTTCCGGCCGCGTACTTGGATATAAACCTGGACGGAATGCTCTCTGGCGATAATGTGTACCAATTAAAGTTTTTTTTAAATGTGTTCTGCGCCTCTTTTGGACGTTTCTCTGCTTTCTGATTCATTGTGCCGTTTCAAGTAATATGTACGTGTATGTGTGAAAATAAACTTTTATCACAGCCTGAAACACACTTGTATATGTTTAATTGTGTTCATTTTCTGCAGTTCAGACATAACAATGTCTGTTAATGTTACAACGTGTATTGTGTGAGCATGAATTATTAGAGAGAATAATAAGAAGCAACGTCACCAATATCCACTAGTTCTCTATCTCTAGGTCCCAGGTTCAAATATGATTATTTTGGGGGGTCCCGACCTTAGAGTATATATGAATAGAGACGGCACCCCAGTTCTCCTCCCATCCACTTGCATTAAGTTGCTCTAAAGCGCATGAGGTGATTTCACTCCTCCTTCCGGGTAGGAACAGAGTGCATTCTGGGATGGATTTGCCCCAAACACATGAACGCGCTGCCGTTGACTATCATTGCACGCGTTCACGTGCGTTCACGTATGAAACAGCGTTCACGTGTCATCGTGAACGTGCACAATGATAGTCAACGGACCAGCGCGTTCATGTGTTTGGGCCCACGCTGCAATACCAAATTCGGCCACTATGTCCATTTCGCCCCAGGGTTTCCTCCGGGTGCCGTCTCTATTCATATATACTCTAAGGTCCCGACCCACAGGTTGAGAACCACTGAGGTATAGGACACCAGCTGGTTGAAAAGTAGTACTGACTGGAGCTCATAAGCCCAATATCTCTCCTGTCCAAGAGGACAGGAGACAGTGGTTGATGCAATACCACACATGCCCTCTAGGGTCATAACAATCTCTTACCATTTCCTGTCAGTCTACTGTCTATAAATAAAAGGCATAAAAAAGCCCCCAAAGTTTACACTGGATTATACCGTGTAGTGAAGGCCTCACCTCGTCGTCCTTATACCAGGACAGGGTCTCTGCAGAGAGAACGAACCAGTACTCCTTGGCTCCCCCCTTAATGATGCTGATGTTGCTGATGGTCAACCAGCCCTTGCGGATGACCTGCACAACAGAGGGATGAGGGGGGGTCAGCTCCAGCGGTGTGGACAGAATGACTTAATGAGAAGCTAGAGGGGTATTCTTTTAGAAAGTTCTCCCAGTGGAGACATGCAGATGCAGGCCAAGGTAAGCCGATCGAGACGGTAGTGCTGCACAGTAAAAATCCTCAAGGCTAATCTACAAATCGTCACTAGTGAGTGGAAACCTTGTATGTCCAAAACAAAACAAAAAATAAGTTGTGTTCCAATTTGTTTTTAGTAGCCAGTGCGGCTGGTCAGATTGGAACTTCCAATGGATCCAATGTCTTCCAATGGATCCAATGTAGTCATCTAGTCACAAGCTCTTTTTTCTTTTTCATTGGTTGAATATTTATACAACCACTGTCACTGAAAATAAATTATATAATAAAATAGCTGACCAACTCACAACTAGCGTAAATTGGCTATTTTTTGCAAATTTTGTGTGACACAGCTGGGTATTCATTTACGGGGAAAAAAGAGAAAAACCATACAAACATGGAGATACAGTATAGGTTTCTGCCATCAGCGACGAAATTGTTACATTGACATTTTTACTGTGGCTAGAGGACAGAAGACAAGCAAATAGACACTGAAATAGAGATTCCCGAAAAGCTGGTTTGGATGGGTTCTGGTTCTGTTCTGGTTTGGATGGGTTCTGTACCAAAATATCTGCCCAAACACACAAATACAATTCACACATTAAAATGCATTACTGCATAATGTTATGTTTGGTATTTTGAGGCCAGTATACGTCTGTACTACTCAAGTAACATTTTAATTACAGGACTTTTACTTCCAACTGTATTGTGGTATTGTGGTAAATCTGAGTACTTGTTCCACCACTGAAAGTGTGTACATAAATAACACATCGTTCTGTCGGCTGGAAACCTTGTATATCTGTTACTTTTCAGAAGTAGCATACCTACAAGCTCAAAACCCGTACGCTTCGCGACACATTTCAAGCTTGCAGATCTGCTACGTACGTTTGATACTTTTGTGTGACACCGTTAGTATCATCAAGTATAGACTCTACTTGATGAGTCTCTATTAGTATAGAATCAATTAGTAGAGATTGATTTACGGAAAACAGAAAAAGTTAAAAACATGGAGAGAAGAGGTTTCTGCCCAACAGCGGCGGCATAGCGCTTGACCTGCAGGGCTGGAGGGAAAAGACCTGCAGGGCTGGAGGGAAAAGCGGTTAGGAGATCAGAGGAAGGGTGAGCATGAAGGAGAGTGTGTTGATGAGCAGCTGCTGTGCCTGACCCGTCTTCCTGGGTTAAGTAAGAAACACTTGGCCTCCTGTGTGTGTTTATAGAGCGGCGGAGCAGAGTATGAGTGCCGTATATGCGATGCAAGTCTGTGAACTGATTGTGATTGATAAGTAGAGTGTTTGTGATGTTAGGCATAGCAGACGGGTGGCAGTGATGGAAAAAGGCAATATGAATGCGGCTGCATGGCCACAGTGAGACAGACAGCGGTGACAGAGTTGGTGAGGTTAGCAGTGGTCAGCGGTGTGTCAAGGCAAGGTTAGGCGTGGCAATCGTGGACCAAAGCGCTTTTTAAGTAGGGGATCGAACGTGGAGCGAATGAGCGAGTATAGGCTTTTAAGAGAATGGTCTCCTACTATTAAACGTGAAGGAGGAGCCATACCACCCTGGAATAGGAGAGAGAGGAAGGAGTCATTTCATTTGTAAAGATGGAGTGCCGGTATCTTTGTACTTTTTCTGTTTTGTATGCGTCTATGGAGTTAACATTACTCTAATTCTAATATACCCGCAGGTGTGTTTACAATATTCAAATATGTCTTCCCTGTGTATTTTTGGTTTCTTCCTGAAAGCTGAAAGCCTTTGAGCCAGAAGGCCCAATCGAAAATACACATCAAAACCTGACATCAAAACCTTAATCCCTGCCCTGACCCCTCCTCCATTATCATACAACGACAGCTGTGGGCGAGGTGGCGTCCCACCTGAACCTGGGTGGGTGGTGAAAACCAGGTATACTTAATGAACTGGTGGGTGTGGCCACATAAAAACATAATTTTAACACTTTCTGTACATTTTAAAAAATAAATCTTCCTCTTAGTATAATAATAGTACCTGATGATCATGTTTAAGGTGGAGGGGGGGGGGCTCTCCATTTTTTATTTACACTTAAGAAAACCTGAATAGTGGATATAGCTGATCTTCGAGCTCACAATGCATCGCACTGCGAAGCGTTGTGAGCTTGTAGATCGGCTATCTCCACTACTTTTTGAACATTCAGTTTGGGAACATTCAACATGGAAACGATTACGATGATATAATGATATGCAAAATGATTGCGATTAGGCGATGTAATAATTGTGACAGGCCTAATCTTCATCATGAATTAAAATTCCTGATGGAGATTCTCATGTGATTGAAACGTTGAGACAATAAACAGTGAGGAGCTTATTTACTTGCCAATGTGTGCAGACCTTATTTTTGTTTGTATGCCTTGTTCTATCCAGGCCCACGGTCATGGAATGATTTGCAGGAATGAGGGATAAACTCAAACTCAGTCAAAAATCAATTCCTAGGACATTGATGTACTGCATATCAACATCTGCCAGGCCCACATTTCCACTGATTAAACATTTGGACCACACACAAATCTCCCTATTATATGCAGATGTGGGTGGGGAAACTGCAGCTGTCTACAATCAAATATTAGCATGATGTTGTGCAACACAGAGTATGTATGCCCACAAAGAAATACCCATGATGTCGATCAGATGTAGCAAAAAACATAATGAAGACCTTGTCAAAGATGCATGATCCATATAGATCCTACCTAAAAACATACCTACTGTACAGTACTGACTATGCGAGTATGCGTATTCACTGTGTAGGCCGAGGTAAATCACTATGTATAATACAATAATTCTTAAGCTTTTCTTGGCTTCAGTACTGCCTTTCCATGATTTCTGAATCCAAGTGGCCCCTTTATCCATTTACATTTTGCATAGAAAACTGCAAGAGAAAAACATAGCTAGCACATGAGTCAAAACACACGTTTTGAACATTGTAACATTACAAAGAAATGGGGGGGTGAAAGAGTTGTAATTAGTGGCTCCCGAGAAGATATATTATAACGCTGGCCACAACATTTCAGTAAGTTTAAATTTTCTATGACATAATTATGTTCAGATAACGTTCAAACAAGTATGGCTTTCTATTCAATAAAAGTTGTTCTGGTTAAATAAATGTTTGTTTTTAGTTCAATGTTTGTTTTAAAATTGACAATGAAGGGAAAATTTACGTCATCTTGTCCCCAACACAAACATTAAATGCCATTAACAAGAAAGAGAATCGGTCCCGAGACTACCTCCATCAGCTCCCGGGAACGGTACGCATCATTCACACTACCACAACATCTGCCAAGTGGTCCCGAGTGCACATGCGGGACCATAGTGTGAATCTGCCCTAAAGGTCAGCATGTATTCAGCAGCATTGCAACCTCACCTGGTTTTCAAAGGTCTTCCGGTTGTTCCCGTTGGTCTTCTGCTGGGCACTGAGAGAGAGAGAGAGAGAGAGAGAGAGAGAGAGAGGGAGAGAGAGAGAGAAAGACAGACAGACAACCTTGTGTTTTGTCTCTTTGTTTGTGTCACATTGTACAGCATCATACTCCAACAAGGGGATAATGAGACGTAATTGAAGAATAACTAACTCACTTAGCAAAGCCAATAAAATCATCATGATTGGTGTTGATGTAGGCAAGTTGTACATCAATTAACAGCTGGACCTGAACAGGACAAATGTACAGTAAAACTGGTGCTAACCCAATATGATAAACATTGGACAATGGACACACTACACATTGATTCCGAAACATTGTCCAAAATTGAGTGTGTGAACAACCTGCTCTTTGCATTTACTCTCTTTTTCCCGGATTTCTGTGGTCACGATTCTCTCTGCCGCTTCTCGCAGTTTGGGAAAAGGACTCAGCTTTAGAGAACAGATACCAGACATTATATCTAAGGTGTTTCGACATGCCAACATGCACATGCATAACACAGTATAGATATACTATTGCATACATTACATACAGTACGTACACACATAGTTTCATACCATGTTGGTACACTGGCGCACGGTGACAATGAGCTCTTCAGAAACCATGTCAACACATTTAATGCATGGCATGTTCAGAGTTTCAATCTGTCTTTTCACAATAGCTTCAAAGGCCGAGTCAGGGGTGAACAGGCCTGTCCTATGGAAACAGAGGCAAATGGAGGAAAAGGGACATAAGAAAAGAAACAAAAGTGAGAAAATGAGACATATAATGGTCTAATAACAGCAGCATGGCCTCCCTGTCCAATCTTGAACTACGGATATGTGTGCATTGTGCAATTTGTGAACAAATCTGTACAAGTCACAATGCAGTGTTCAGTGGCGCACAAGCACTACGTAGGCTTGTCATGATCTATCTATGCCTCATTTGGACAATTAGAAATAGCAATCTTTACAAATACTTCAATAGCAATCTTTACAAATACTTCACCAATAACGACAAAAGTGCTTCACAGATTCAGTTTTACTTTTACTTCACCTGGCATTTCAGGCTTTCATGGTTGAATGTGATTATGTTTTGTCACTTTGTGACATCATGCATGTAGAGGTATGAGCTGGGATTAGTTTACATTTGGGCGGGACATGCATACATATCATAAAAGTGTTGATACACGCATACAGACACAACCTGTTCTAGAAGCCTTGGTTTATGGCCATGCCATCTGGCTGCAATGAATGAATGATAAATAAATACAGTTGTGCAATTCTTAAAAATCCCACATAGCCAGTTAGCCACACACCTGACACCGTGGGTGTTTCTGATAGCGTATGTGATCTCCCGACGCAGTTCGGTCTCATCGAGATCAATCTGGAGACAAGCACAACACATCATCAGTTAGGGACAGGCAAGGACGTGGGACGCACGCACGCACGCACGCACGCACGCACGCAATGTGAAATGGGACATTTTACGCACAGCGGGTACTTTTACATTTGGTATTTTAAATATACTAGTGGTGCCCGTTGGGCACTGACCTACTTGGAACGATGCAAGTTGGAAATGCATGCCACACCCAGTTATGTATGTCTGTGTCCCTTTTATGCCCATATATGGAGTTCTTTGTCAGGCATGCCCAAATACGGAGTCTATGCAGATGTCAGAATGATGTCAGAACAGGCCAGCTTCATATATGGAGATATAGGGGTGATCAGGTCCAGAGTCCGAGCAGAGGCCTTTTGTGGCGGTTCTGGACAACCGTGGGTCCGACCGACTCGACACCGGGCACTGCACTCCCTGTGGGGGTGTGGAACGCATGTGTTGAATTTGACGGTTCTCGAGTTATGTGGATTACAGACGTACACCGTACATATGGAGTTCTGTGTCAGGCATGCCGAAATATGGAGTGTTGTGATATCAGAACAGGCCAGCTCCATATATGGAGCCTGGGCAGGGGCCCTGTCCAGAACCCGGGAAGAGGCCTTTTGTGGCGGTTATGGACAACCGTGGGTCCGACCGACTCGTTGTACCCGTCTCAGAGTACCCGTTCCACCCATCTGTCTGTGTCCCTTTTATGCCCATATATGGAGATGTCTGTATCTGTCTCTCTGTGTCCCTTTATTCCTATATATGGAGTTCTGTGTCAGGCATGCCCAAATATGGAGTGTTGTGATCTCAGAACAGGCCAGCTCCATATATATACATGGACATTGATCAGGGGCCCTGTACAGAGCATGGGCAGAGGCCTTTTGTGGCGGTTCTGGACAACCATGGCTGACTGACTCGACACCGGGCACCCCACACCCCACTCCCTGTGGGAGTGTGGAACGCGTGTGTCGAATTTGAAGTTGGTGGGGCACACGGTTCTCAAATTACGTGCATTACAGACAAACAGAGACGTGGTGCATTTATATAGATGATTAGATGCCAATACCTTTACTCAAGTAAATTTGGAATACCAGACTTTTACTTGTAACAGAGTGTTTACTTTCTACATTATAGTATTGATACTAGTGAGGAATTCTTCCAGCCCTGCAGACACACCTTAACCAGTTCGTAGGGGAAGCGTTCGTGGAAGATCCGGTTGATCTTGGCTCCCCCTGACAGCTGTGCGGTGTCTACATTATCACCAGACCCTTCAATGAGCTTCTCAAAGGCAATCCCAAACTTTTGGATTAACCTGGAACACAGAAGCAAATAGGCTCACTCACGTCTGTAAGGCACAGTGTGACCGATTGAGAAATTTGACCAACACAGTAAAGTCCCGGGTCACTTTATCCATTTGTAAATCAGGTGGACATTCACATACAAATAAAAACATCACACAGTGACAATTTCAGTAAGTGACTGACTGTAGCAGTGCCTTGGTCTTGCGTGCGGGGTCATCGGGTGTATATTGTCTGTGGATCTCCGCCTCTTTGTCCAGGGCCAAGAGCTGGCTCTGTAGATGAATACGGAGCGCTGGCAGAGTCGCCCTGATGTGGTTGGTCAGTTGCTACAGAAAGAAATGAGGAATACTTTTTATGCCCCACATATACTCTTTTCTTCTCCAGACCTTTTTCAATTTTCTCCCAATCTTTGGTCATTATGCCAATTCCCAATTTTCCACACACACACACATGTAGTTCCTGTTAACTGCTAGCCCTTATAGTTGGTCACCTGACAGTAAGGGGTTTGTTTCAGTGGGAGGGTATAAGTATAATGCAGAGGAACAGGGTGCCCTGCTGAACAGGCCAACAGACCAACCTGTAGGAGTCACTAGTTGACACACGGTGTGTGTGTGTGTGTGTGTGTGTGTGTGTGTGTGTGTGTGTGTGTGTGTGTGTGTGTGTGTGTGTGTGTGTGTGTGTGTGTGTGTGTGTGCGTGTGCGTGTGCGTGTGTGTGTACCTGGTTGAGGACATTCTGTAAGTGTGGCGTGCCCATGTGGTCAGCCATGTGTCTGTAAGCTGGATGTGACTCAAAGAACTTCTTCTCTGCCAGTAAAGATGTTTGGATGTCCTTCTTGCCATTAATGTCCTTCTGACTGCGGTTCACTACCCCTATGTAGCCTGGAGAGGGAAATGTGAGAGTGTACTATTATGTCACGTATTCTCAGAAACAACGTCCACACAGTAATTTGGTGCATTAAAGGACCATAAGGGCCTCAAACCACAGTCACAGCACCAGCCATATGTCATACAGTACTGTATACACATAGACACGAATGACTTTAGATTTCATGTATGTTTGCATTTTCTTCATGATCAATAACACATCAAATAAACATGTGGGATAAACAGGGATTATTTTCAACTTTTCAAATCGATTTGTACTTTAATTGCTATAAATTCCTTAAAAAACAACAACAACAATAACAATAGTATAGTAACAAAGTACAGTAACTGCCCTTTGAAATTTGGTCTAAAAGTCCAAAAGAATGCTAACGGGATGCTTTGGGAAATGGTCAGCACAGCAGTAATGTCAAGAATGCTGTGAGACGTGAGTCATTCATAGAGTCACTGAGCTAAACATGCCAGGACCACCGCTATGGTCCTTTAAGATTGTAGCAACTGTACAATATGGAAATGCTGTATGTCTCTGTGTAATACCACAGCCTTTGCCAGAGCAGGGCAAATATCCATGTCTCTTTAGCACAGTAATGTGGGCTAACAGCGCTGGGCTCCGTATCTAATGGCTGGGCCCTGCGCTGCTACTAAAGCAGTCATATCAATGGACTTCCGTGGCTAATGCATTAACACTGCAGAGGAGGCATGGAAGAGCAGCACCTGGTGCTACCCTGCCCTGAACTGTGCTGTATGTACACACAAACATACAGGGACTTAATTATACTGTACATAAACATACATACACGCACGCGTGCACGCACACTCACGAGCGCGCACACACACAAACACACACACACACACACACACAGACACAGACACACACACACACACACACACACACACACACACAGACACAGACACAGACACACACACACACACACACACACACACACACACACACACACACACACACACACACACACACACACACACACACACACACACACACACACACACAGGATAACTGGGCACTGGGCTGGCTGGCACCAGTCTCCCAAATCTACTCCCACAGTCCAAACTGTAACATAAACTCATGAGCTCAATAAAGAACTCTCTCTCTCACCCACTCGCACGCACGCACACGCACACACACGCAGTCACACACACACACACACACGCACACGCACACGCACACACACACACACACACACACACACACACACACACACACACACACACACACACACAGGCATTTGTATGATGTAATAGGTCTACAGATTGGATAGCTACATCTCAGTGCTTAAGTCAAGCCAAAGAGAAAGGGAGGGGAGTGAGAGATGGTATCTGTGGGAACGTTTCTGTGTGTGTGTGTGTGTGTGTGTGTGTGTGTGTGTGTGTGTGTGTGTGTGTGTGTGTGTGTGTGTGTGTGTGTGTGTGTGTGTTCAATCAAGGTTTAATTTCTCACGGATGCCTTTTTATCTAATATGACACATGTCAACACAATACACAATACAATATACACACAAAAATGCACACGCACACACGCGCACACACAAGTATATCACACGCGCGCGCGCACGTACGGACATGCACACACACGCACACACACACACACACTGTACCTCTGCGTAGGGGAAGCAGTCTGTTCTCCAGTATGTTGCGAGCATCCGTCCCTTCATCCATCAGATCCAGCTTGGTAATTACCCCAATGGTCCGCTGGCCTGTAGGACATGGATGTTAAACAATACACAAGCACAATATACGTTTAAATATATGCACAGAACATAAATCAATAGAATACAATATAGAGCTATATGGAACTCATATATATTTTTTCAATCATATTTTTTTTGGGCGGGAACCACTTTTGGTGTTTTAAACATTATGTTATAATTTAGCTATTGAAAAATAGCAGATCTACAAGCTCATAGCGCGCCACTCGGGCTATGAGCTTGTAGATCTGCTATTTTTGAAAAATCGCAAAAATATTTATTTCAGAAAACTGGAGGATTTAGAAGATTTTTTTTAAATTTCGAGGTCAGGCCTAAATTAAGTCATTCATTACAAGCTGGGGTTTGAATGGTAAACATGCCATACACTGTATGCCAAAAGCAGAGAAAGTAGGTGCTTTGAAGCATATACAGTAAGGCCATATATATGGCCATTACTGTACTGTACAGTAATTTTTACCTACTGCTGTGAATGCCGGTCCCTGAAGTTTACCCTATAAGTCCCTGGATGGGTGCTCCAACAGAATGACAAAAGAATAAGTCACTGTCTCATAGACACCAGGAGCTCCCAGCCAGCAGACGTGTGATTTACATACTGTATTTACTGGATCCTGTTCGTAGACTGTAGCCCTGTCCTCATAAGGCTCGTTTGGACTGCTTTTATTATTTATTTGTCTTTTGTATGTATTTTATGGGCCAAGCCCGAAGGGGTAAAAAGGCCCCTATTGTTTTTCTACCGTCTTTTCTTCTTCCGCAGAAAAGAGACGACACTCCAAGAGACGACACTCCCAAGAGACGACACAATTAATTCCCATAGTAACAACCAGCGCCCAGTGCCTCCGCCATTTTGGAGTGATGACGCAACTTCCGGTTGCTTTAAATAAACATTAAAAAGTCATGCTATACAAATAAATATACATTTTTCAGAAATTAAGAAAACCTTATAGTACAGTTCGAAAACAAAGCAATGCTGCTTCATCAGAGTTGGTGTTGCGACTTTAGTTTAGTCAGATAACTCACAAATAGATTTAACCAATATTTATTATAGAATGAGAATACAAGTGTGCATATAATATTTTATCTTGGCGTTCGGCTCTGCTACATTTTTCTCATTTCATCATTAAACATTAAGAGCAGGGAGATAGATAATAACAACCCCTCATGGGGTACATAAATAACAGAGCCCACCGGTGGTGCTGGGTGGCAGTGGGAGCAAACATCATATAACAACAACCAGGAACCATATGCAGAAGGAAGGCAGGAAGAAGCATTCAGTCTAGGTGAGCTTTCCATTGGTTCAATATTTTCTAAACAACACACGTCTGTGTACGTAAAGACGTACAGGGTGTTCAATAGCACTGATTTATGAAAAGAAAAAAAGAAACTCAAAAAATGGAGTGGCTTCCTCCCGACAGCAACAAATGCTTCTACAGCACTGGTCTGTGTTGAACAGCAAAAAAGTATTATAAATATGCATAGTATAATTATTTAGTCATTTATCATATTTATGAATGGATCAAAGCAGAAATTAGTAACATATTTATTCTGAATTTTAGGGTGCATGTGTGCATGCATGTATGCACGTGCTCGACCGTGCATGTTTATGTGTATGTTTGAGGTGTTACATTAACATTAATTCAGAATATTCAGAGTATGTGCACGTGCCGCCATCTTGGAGTGATGCATAAGGGGTGTCGTCTCTTGTTATAGAATGTCTTTGTCTACCCTCACAAAAACATGCCGTAATCCTGGCCAGCCGGGGCGCCTGATGGAGGGAAAAGGAACTGGTCGGAATAACGTGTTCCTTCCACGCGCTACGTCCGGCCGGGGAAACTCTCCCCTGTCAGGTGAAAAGAAGCAGCTTGGACTCCTCATGCATAGAAGGAAGCATGAGGTCAGTCCGCTGCCCCCCCAGGTTGGCAGAGGAAGTGTAGCGCCCAGGATTACATTAGATAATTGACACTGGGTGAAAAAATGGGTTACAAAATTGTGGGATAAAACATTTTAGAAGAATGTCTTTGTCCGCAGTTCTGGCAGTTCTGGGCTGTTGCTTTCCACGAAATTGGGCAATATGGTAGAGAGTCATCATGGGAAACGGTCAAGAACTGAAGCTCACAGTCATTCGTCAAAGGACCTCTGACATTTAGATCTCCCAATTATATGATTGTATGAATTATATGATCGACTCTATCCACTCCTGGGATTTTCGTAGCCTGGTTGTTGGTTAACCACTACCACCCCCTGCAAATGCATCGGTGGCTGCAGGAGGACATTGTTGAGAGACAACCCCTTCGCTCAGTGATGGCAGACATGTTATGCCTCCACTCCCTCCAGCTCCGGGGGTAGAAGAGACTTGGGGTGCTTGCTCTCAAAGTGTTGCTTGAAGGTTTTGGGGTCAGGCATCTGGGACCGACAGACAGGACAGGTAAACACCAACGCTGCCTTGGCTGATGTCTTCTGGTCTTGCCCCTTGGCCTTCTTGGCATCTGCTACTTTCTTGGCATTCTTCTGTTGTGACTGAATCTTCTGGTGCCCACGTGCCATGCTGGCTGATACAACTTACAGTAAAACTACCAGTGTCTGTGTTGTTTGCTTGAATATATTCTTTTTTCTTTTTAATGGAGATGAAAGTAAACTGTAACTGTAAAATACTATTCAAAGGGGACTGGTTGTCGAGTCTAGAACCCGCCGGCAGTGGTGTCTGGTAAGAACTTAACCGATGTGTCTAGACCCCTGAATAATGCAGAGATAGATATCTGGGTTGTAAGGCCAAAGATCCTGACTCGTATGGAAGGCGAAGGTGTCTCTCTCTGCGAGAGCTGGTCAAGGTATTTGAAGGTTGAATGCGGATATAGAATTGAGTAGTTGCACCTGGCGAGGAGCGTAGTAAATACTGCTCGCATCTTGTGATGTCAGAGTGTTACATCATCAGTGACATCATGGTTTTGTCTGCGCCCCAGAAGAGTCTCCATATATGGCATTGGGCACGTTACGTTTGTGACATCCAATGAGACACACAATTGAATATGATCATACAGTACATTACTGTACAATTGTATACACAACCAAACAACACATGCGAATCCCAGGGTTATAACGATATTGAAGAGTGAAACATAGGTTTACAAAAGTGTGTGAACTCTACTTGTGCAAAGGGTATTCTGAAAGAAATTACACCTACCGACTACGTACACATGCCACTTACCCTGTGGGTCGACATCTTTGGCCAGTTTGAGCGCGTCAGAGTTGGCCAGGTCGATGTTGGCCGGGGTCACGGCCAGAATCAGACAGTTCTCCTTGCAGATGAACTGCATGATCATGTCTCTGATCTGGTACTCTATGTCCACTGGCTGCTCGCCCACTGGTACCTTGGTGATGCCAGGCAGGTCCACTAGAGTTAGGTTCAGCACTGAGAAAATGCGCACGCACGCACGCACGCACGCACACGCACGCACGCACGCACGCACGCACGCACGCACGCACGCACGCACGCACGCACGCACGCACGCACGCACGCACGCACGCACACACGCACACACACACACACACACACACACACACACACACACACACACACACACGCACACACAGTGTCAATACAGCTGAACATACACAGTAGCTGTTGATTCCGTCAAATAAAACTATGAAGCTGCGAGCCTGCGACGTGTTGTGAGCTTGTAACCAAGTGTAAAATTATGAAGCCATCATGTACCGCCAAAATATGTTTTCGACAAAATAAACTGTAGATTTAGTCAACTTAAATCATAGCTTTAGTCGACTATTTCAGATTACTAAAATATGACTAAAACTAAATTAAATGTTATTCAAAAGACTATGACTAAAACTACATCAACATTTGCTGTCAAACTGCAGCAGCAGGTCGCATTATTATCGCTGAAAGGTAAGCAGACCACCACCACCAACACCATGTCGAAAAGCCACAAACGCTTATAACAAAACATAGCTTTGTTACCATGTGGTGAGTAGATGCGTAGGCTGATGGGAACAGGAGAGATGCCCTTATTACATCCTGTAAGTCTCTGTGTCTCTATGTCGATCTCCTCGCGGATCTCATTGAAGTCTGTGAACTTCTTCCCCTTGCAATGGAGAAATTCACCATGTTCTGGAAAAAGATGGCCAGAGCGGGAAATTAAAAACAATCCTTGGGTAAGTACTATTAAATCACCAATTAAGGCAGGGTTCAGTGTACATATTATTGTCCAAGAAACCACTCTGGAAGGTGAGCAGTGGTCATCTGTTTTTCTCCCGCAGCTTTTTGCTTTATTTGGATACAGGAAGCTGTGGATAGTGTGGAGGGAATGACATGCAACACACGTCTCTATCTGGAATCAAACCGGGAACATTGTAACCACACACATCATCCGGTCAACCACAGACGTGATCGTCTCTATGGACATGGACATTATATTCTAAAATTCAATTAAGATGTTAAAAGGCAAGCGGCTGGTGAGCTCTGGAATCCACCATCCAATTTACACAGATGTTTCCTTCCCTGACAGTCAGGCCACAAAGCCACGTAATGACAGAGCACGTTTTTAAATCCTATTTATGTTTTTTTTTTCCAAGCCTCTCTACACACTGTTGACCCATACCACTCCAACCAAGCTTTGCAATGTTAATTACCCATTTTGTAATTCTGAGTGTACAAATGGAATCAAATGGACCCGTCAGGGTTTCATTGTACAGCGTAGGAAAATATTTGAGGCACGCCACATGTCATCCATCCCGCTACCTTGTTGCTCTACAGCTGAGGCAAAGATGCAGAACACTGTCTCTAGTAGCTCCACACATGAGTTGAATGTGTTCAACTGCTGTCACAACCACTCTCCCCACTCTCCCAGACTCCCACCAGTGTTAAAGGCCCTATACTGCCACCTGCTGAAAGCCAGTATATAATATGAGTATTGCGGATACACTGAGAAATCATACTGAACAAAGTGTGTGTGTGTGTGTGTGTGTGTGTGTGTGTGTGTGTGTGTGTGTGTGGTAAATGGTGCATTTATATAGCGCCTTTATCCAAGGCGCTTTACAGAGATTGTGCATTACATTCACCCATTCACACACACATTCATACACCGATGGCAGCATAAACCATGCAAGGCACCAACCAGCACATCGGGAGCAATTAGGGGTTCAGAGTCTTGCTCAAGGACACTTCGACAGTAACTCTGGGGGAGCCCGGGTTCGAACTGGCAACCTTACGGTTACCATCCAGTCACTCTACCCCTGAGCCACCGCCGCCCATGTGTGTGTGTGTGCGTGCGTGCGTGCGTGCGTGCGTGCGTGCGTACGTGCGTGCGTGTGTTTTAGCTACCTGTGCTTGCAGAGACAAGCTGCAGAATTAAAGGCCGGCGGGTGACGACTCCTGTACCCCGGGGGAGGAAGTCCCTAAGCGAAGAAGAAGAGACAGGGGAGAGAGCATGAATGAGGAATACAGCATTGGCGACAAACAGCCAATGGCAGCCACTGTCAAAATGTCAATGCACATTAGTATCACCACGTCATTTGACATGAAACGTCAGGCCAGCCAGCACCCTTTATCTTTACTGCATGACTTAACTGTACATGGAGATTAACCAATAGAAATATACAGTACTGGCTGTCAGAGTTGGACTTAATCATAACAAGGCCTTGCAATACGTTAGTTCTAAGCTTGTAGATCGGCTATTTTCACATGTTTTCCACAGAATAGGGATGCATGGGTTCAAGTGGTGTGATAATCATGCCAGCCGATGGTCGGAGGCTCCAAGAAATAGACAGGTCCACAAATTCATCTTAGGCATTTTATTTACCTTCAAAGGTGCAGTGCAAGTCGGCAACAATACAAAAGTAAATAATAAATACTGGCCAAAAGTAAATGTTCCAAAAATCTAAATGAACACTTGAAAACTATACTCAATAAACAGGTTACAGGCTTTTTATCCTACAATGAGGCCCTGGCTTGCAGTTCTCCCCTGTTGTCTCTTACAGCATCAAGTCAGACTGAAGTCCCTTCACTGCATTAAATAAAATAAAATAAAACTACATTAAACCATCCAACTATTTAAATTCTTAAACGTAATCAAATTGAGCCTTGTCAAATTGATAGGGGTTGATACTTTTAAATGTTTTTTTTGCTGTTAGTGTTTAGCTGAAATTGACTATAGGTAGTTAGGTACATAAACATAATGCATACACCAAGTGTGAGGTTACAACTTGCAATGAGTAGTACAGGAAATCAATGTTCTGATCATTGTAAAGGTGAGGGTTATGCATATTCGACCTAGATATGAAACTGGATCTACATGTAGCAGTTATGTCTGTGGGGCCCGGGTGTAGAGGACAGCACAAGAGGAGAGGAATCAGGGGATGTGGTCAAGGAGTAACCTGTAGTAGACTTTAGATCAAGTCTAGTACTGATAAATAGAGGTGAGCATGTGTCACTGGTCACAGAATAACCTGTAGATTTAGTACTGAAAAATGGCAGATGTTCCAACTTCAACCTAACCACAACTGAGAAACTGAAATGGGAGGCATACACGACTATATATAGGCTGGTAGGAAGGAGGGGGTCCCATCATCCCATGCACCCGAAAGATATATTTTTCTAACCTACCTTTTTATAATCGTTAAGGTGTCTACTTAATGATTTGTTATGTTCCCCGAGCTAATTATTGGACCTGAACCTTCTTAACTTCAATGAAAGTAAAACAGAGGTCATGGTGTTCAGACCCTTTAGTCTGCTGATTTTGAACGTCTTATACATGCTTTTATCTCAACCCGACTTGACTACTGTAATGCACTTACGTTATGTTGATGTTACCCAAGCCTGTCTGTCACGACAACAGTTAGTCCAAAATGTGGCCGCTCGCCTCTTAACAGGGGCACGGAAGTATGACCACATCTCCCTGATCCTTGCCTCCCTACAATGGCTCCCTGTGCGTTACAGGATCCAGTTTAAGATTGTAATAGTTTGTTTTTAAGTCTGTAAATGGGTTGGCACCAGTCTATATATCGGAACTTGTAGCTCCCAAAGTATCGACAAGAGCCCTGAGGTCGACTGACCAGTCACTTCTCAAGATCCCCAAATCAAAGCTGAAATTCCAGGGGGATAGGTCATTTTCCATTGTAGCACTAGCACCCAGCCACCCACACTGTTGAATGAACTTCCACCTCATGTCAGAGCTTCTCAAACCTTGCCTGTGTTTAAATCACGTCTGAAAACTCACTTGTACTCCTTGGCATTTGAACATACTGATTAATGCAGAGAGCAGACGTTTTTGATCCTTGCTCTTGTTTGTGAAGTTGTGCATTTCTTTCTTTGTATAAATGCTAGTTTGTTGACATTTGCTGACTTAGGCTTCAGTTGTGAACTATTAGATCATTTTGTAGCCTAGCTTTCTTTACACATGTTGTGTATGGCATTAGGCCATTAACTGGTGTTGCATTAGCCATGCTTTCTGTTATTGGGGTTGCATTATGTGTTTGCATTTACAGTAAATTATTTTCTGTATTGTTGGTTACTCTCATGTCATGTGAAATTTGACATCTTGGTTTAATGTGTGCAGTATAGAATACATTACCAATCAATGTTCTTTTCCTTTTTTGTAGTTTTACTGTGTGTATCCTAAGTGGAGAGGAATAAATCCATCGCTTGTGAGAAACAGTAAAAGGACTCCCAGTTGTCTGTCTGCCTAGTTAAAAAAGGGGGAACTTTTGGACGAGGGCAGAAGAGTTGAAGATGGATGATAAAAACAGTTAATTAAAAAGGAAAATTGCAATGGCTTTATCTCAAGAATGAAAACAAAACTGTGACTGCTCAGCTGCTGTAACAAAAACAATAGACCACTAATACATAGCTAATGCTTTTAATTTAGTTTGAGACTTCTTCCCCTACAAAACCTTGTAACAGGAAGTTTACGCTTTAGCCTTGCACAGATCAAAACAGCTGGCACAGGAACCGCCAGTTGTCATAGCACACACACGGCAGAGACAAATAAAAAACGTTGTTTCATTGTTGCACACAGATAGCAACACACAGTCAGGAAGGCAAACACCAGCAACATGTGGACAAATAGGCCTACACTCTTACCAGAGTTCACTTCTATTGTCCAGGGTTGGACACAGTGGGAATTAAATTATCCTTCAACTTGAACTGCTGGTTTATTCACTAGCATTCCTTTACGCTAGGCTGGCCTGGCATGACCTAATTGTCCTATTCGACCTCAACATGGCATTATTCAAATAAAACCATTAACTCGGAAGGGAAGGCATATTGTAGATGCAATAGAATTAAATTATTCTTATAGTTTCCATTTGCCATCAATGATATTGCCAGCATTGAACATGATCACAAAGCAGTGTTCAGCTCAGATCTGGTTGCCTTGATGGCAAGCTCTTGGCAACACTCTTTTCATGTTGCAATGTATACCTTCTCCCTCCATTTCCCTTTGAGCCGAGGGCCTGGTCTGCCTCACACTCACAGACACCTCACCACAAGGACCCTTGCCAGGCTCGCCTGTGAGATAAGATGGGCTGGCCATTGTCACAAAGACATTGCCATCTCAGGCATCTACCACTAGTCTTCTAAAGTCAGCCATAATTAGGAGCAATGGGACAACATCATGGTAAGGTACAGTTGTATGAATGGCGCAATGTAAAAGTAATAAATAAAAGCATTGTTTACAACAGTTATTATTATTTTTTATTTCAAGGACCTTCAGTTTGGTATGCATTAGGGCAGTGGTTATATCAAACTTTTTTCCTGCAGTCAAGTACCCCCAAATGTACCCTTATTAGCCCGCAGTCCGCAGACCCCCATTTGAAAAGATATGCCAGGGACCCCCATAAGAGAAGGTTTTTAGGGCTCTAGCAGTGATTCTCAACCATTTTAATTTCAAGGACCCCCAGTTTGACATGCATGAGACTACATACGCGATACGCCCATTTAATGGCATTAATATCTCTGGGACCCCAATTTTATATCGTAAAATCAATGCTATTTTCTTAACGGGTCATTTGGTTCCATTTGTACACTCGAGTTACAGACCCATAAGGGTCCATTTGTTTCCAAACTATCAAGCTGGGGACCCCTTGGAACTCCCTCAAGGACCCCTGGGGGTCCCCAGACCCCACTTTGCATTAGATTACCAAATATTTTGAATCATATTGTAGATCCTAGAATCATGTATTTTGGAAATTCTTTATATGTTGTTCACAATCATGTTCTAAATGCATTTGTGTCCATGGGTAGAGGCCTCCTATATGATATTATCATATCAAATAGTCACATAACCCCAGGCCCTTAATTCTGTCAGTGTACAAATGAAACCCTATTTCTAGCTGTCAAGAGTTACAAACTGTAAGTGTACATTTTGGTTCCAATAATTGTGTTGGGGACCCATCACCCAACATGTCTATCATCATTATCATCACCACCACACTGGTCTGCCCAACAAATCTTCTTCATAATAATGAGATCTCTTCCTGTCTACATTCCATAACGGCAATAAACATATCTAAATGTTTAATAAGCCACTGAAGCGAGTCTGTTATAGCCCATTGATCTCAATGATTTGTTGACTATTGATAATCTGATCTCTCAAAACAGATTCGGATTATTTTCTCTTTTTTTGCCTAAGGGTTCCCACTTCCCAGATTGGCAAATGCCTGGTATAGCTACTAGTCTAGGCTACAGAGCAGCAGTGCTATATATATTTGAGGACATTTTAGGAACTGTATGTGTACACTGTACTTGTAAGCGGCCCTCGATTGATGAAAGAATGACAAGGTTGGGTGGTCTCGACGGGTGTGTTTATTTGTTCCAACACCGTGAAAACTATAAGGATATAGAATAAATACAGTTTACAATCATTGAATAATCAATAGTTTCACTAATAAAATCTGTGCATTAAACTTGTCACTTCAGTAGTACAATCAACAATAAAATGGTTAATTTATGGTCAATTATAAATACAGTGATACAAAACTCAAGTTATTTCAATTATAAGACAAGTAGAGGAAAATGCACAATAACCAAAAGTACCACAACCAAACGAAAACCAAACAAAATACAATCATGAATGATACTCAAAATGGAAACCAGACAAATAAATAATCATGTATACCTCACTCCGCGTATCGAGGGTGCTAAAGGGCTGCATAACCAACTTGAACCTCAGGGCACATCAACAGTCACCGATGGTCACATTCACAACATAGTGTGACAGACAGGCACTGTAGACAATAATAGACAACTTCAGTCACTAAAAGTTCACTAAAACTGCAAATGTCACAGGCTTCAACATTGCTTAATCAATAAGAGTACAAACACAAGCGTCACATTAACAGTCAAACATTTCATACCGTGTGGTCTGGTGCAAACACACACACACACTGGTGCTCTCTCCCCCTCTGCTCACTCTGGAGTCTGGCTGTGTGAAATGAGTCTATGGGTCTGAGGTGAGTGAAGCTAACAGGCTTCAGCTATATATGGGTCGGTAACAGGAAGTGTCAAAGTAAAGGTATGCCAAAATACAGGAAGTATCAAAATAAACAACAAAATAAGACCGACAATAAATAAAGAATATAACAAACTTCAACTAAAGAAATGATTGCAAAAACAAGTGTCACGGGCAGTTACACTCCCCCCAATCATGTTACCTAGGGCAGATCATTCTGAATTGCACATAACATGATTCACAACATCTCTTTACAATGTCAATGAGGTTTGAGAGAACCATGTCTTTAATTTGCCTTTTGATGACAGAAGGTTTAGGGGAAAAACCTTGCCCTCAAATGGTTTTCTAGCTCCAGGGCCTTCACCCGAGTCTGCATTTCCATTTTCGGCGTGATTTGTGACGGTCTTAAGAAGTCTGTTTGGGCTTTTGTTAGCGATTTGCCGCTGTACGTGCTTGGCGGAGGCGACGTCTATAGCAGCCATGTCTCCCGGCTCTTCAGGGGAGCTGTTGCAGCAGATATGTATGGGGTCATCAATTTGGGCTACAGCGTTTGGTATGATGCTCTTGGCCTCGGCCGCTGTACACTGTGGCAGACAGAAGTGTTCTCCCTGGAGCTTCTGTGTCTGCTCGCCTTCGCTACACCCCTGCGGGAGTTGGGGCGGTAAGCTTCCCAGGTCTCTGTTCAGGGGGCAGAGAGTCTCCTGCTTCCTTACAGAGCGCACATCAATTTCTACCTGTAGATCTTTCACAGTACTGTTCAGCTGAGAGTCAATAGTTTCTCTGCTTTGCAGGGCACCATTTGCATGTTTTAACTCTATTTGTGTCTGATCCAAATTTCTTTTCAATTGTTCAATCTCCGCTTTCTGCTCTGCCTTGATGGCAAGGTGCTGCTGAAGCTGAGCCCTCAAGGCCTCCAGCTCCCTATTATTTCTGTCTTTCTCCATGTCTTCATGTCGTAGAGTGTTGTGCATGTCAGCTAACTCCGCTCTTTGTTCCATCAACTCCTTGTTCAGTCGATCAATCTCTTGTTGCTGCTGATTTGTCTCGACTCTGGCGTTGGCCCTGAGAATATCATCCTGGCTCTGCTTTACGGTATTCAGAAGCTTCACTGTTTCTATATTTCTTTTCATTAGTTCGGCCACTTCCACCCTCAGGTGTTCATTATCCACCAAGGCCATCTGTTTATGGGTGCGCAGGTTGTCAAACTCGGCCTCTAAACGGTTTACTTGGGACTTCAAATCAGTTGCCCACCTCTGTGGGTCCTCTGTAGATGACATGCAGACAGGAATAGTGCTTGAGTGTGAGATGGCAGTATGGATCCTGTGGCTTGTATGGTTATTTGTGGACTCCTTTGCCATTTCTACCCCAGTTCTCTTATCTCTGCCATTATGCAGGCAGGTCGGGTGAGGTCGATTGCATATGTCACAGGTATGTCTCCTCCTACATTCCTTGCCGACATGTCCCTTTCTCAGGCACCCGAAGCAGAGGTTATTTTCAAAGATGTAAGACTTCTTATCTTCCATAGTTGTCCGTGCAAAGCTGGGACATGTGGCAAGACCATGTGCTTTCTTAGCACAGATGGGGCAGGTGAATGGAGGCTTGGAGTTGGAGTGATTATTCTGGGTAGTGGTGTGGAAAGCTCTGGCTCTTTTAGGGGTCCTCTCGTCCGCAGGGCTGCGGTTTATTAGGAAAGGGGAGGCCATAGGGTGACAGGCTATACAGGCTTGGAGGTACTTGGTGCAACATGATGTGACGTTTGGAGGAGCAGAGGGTGATTTATTGCAGTATTCAGAGTCACCTTCAAATAGGTAATGAAATGAAATGAAATGAAATCTATATTTACCCAGGGTATCTGGGCTAAGCTCAAGAACTTGTTTCCAGCCAGGCCCTGCTCATAGAACACATTTCATCGTAGTGGTTGATGCCTTGTTCAAGGGCATTTCAGCGGTGGTAATTTTAACGTGTCGGACGGCTGGTTCGAACTGGGAACCTTCCGGTATCTAGACCGCGCCGCTATCCGTTCGGCCACCGCTGCCACTAGGTCATAAGCTTGAACCCGTGCTGCTGCTACTCTGATGTCCTTTTGGGCTTCAAGTTGCTGTAACTTCATTTTTGCCTCTTGCACTTGGGTTTGCTGGTTAAGGATCTCCTTCAGTGCTTTGGCCATTTCCTGTTTGGCAGCAAGATCTGCTTCTGCATCAGCTCGTTTCTGGGAGGCTTTGGAGGAAGTATTGGAGTGGTGGCTGGTGGTAGACGTTGAATCATCACTATTTGTTATGGAAGGGGTTTTGGGTGGGTGCAATGGATGGGTTCCACGGGGACCCATCCATGCATGGTTTTTTGTCCCCTCTGATGAGTCAGAGATGACAGTTGCTGTGTTGGTGTGTCCAAAAATAGACCCATACTGATCCTTATCAAAGGCCATTCTGATACGTAACTTCGCAAGCACGTCGTTGAAAGGCTGACCAACGTTGTCCAGGAATTTATCCACTATATCGCATATTTCTGAGGTGATCATTATACATGCGTCCATTTTCTTAACAATATCTGGAGTAGGGGTGGAGTTGCATTGGATGGATTCGTAGCATTCACTTATTGCATTATGTTGGTTCTGAATACATTGTTTGATGCCATGGAGGTCCTCTGCTGAACAAAATGTTTTTAATACTGTTCGAATATGTCTTGCAGAGTGCGTCCAGGTGGTATAAGCCTGGGTGAATCTGACCTGGTGTGCATTGGTTGCTGCCTGTCCAAGTTCAGTGGCCTCCTGTGTGTTGGCTGTTGTCTCTTCAAAGTGTGTTAGCTGCTCCATACCGACTGCAGTCTCTACAGGTTCAGTCCTTCAGAGGCTATTTGGTCTAGGCTTAACATTCAATGTACATAGACCAAAACACAGATAGGCTCCACAGACATGTACCACTTAACTCTGAAGGAATTATATCAAAACGGACAGACAATACATTTCAGCACAATTACACAAATGTCCCCTTTAATTATCTTGCGTCAATGCAGCTTGAATAGTTCTCAGTATGAGTTAAATACCTTGTTCTGTGCAAAACTTTTAAATCCCTTCACCTTGGAAACAATTTGGTTTTCACCCCTTTTTGTTTTGTTTTTTATACTTTGTTTATATTTTATACCTTTTTATTTGGTTTTTTTATTTTTCATTTTATTTTTCACTTTATTGTCCTTTTTAGCAACCTTCAGTCCAGCTATGGAAATGGGGGCTACCAGTCATGAGTCCTTGTAGTGAATAGGTTACTGTGGTGGTGTTGTGTGACAAACTTGAAACACAGGCTGATGACTTGAAGCACAGGATGGCTGTAGGTGAGGTGTGGACTGTGGATGGAATGTTGGTGTCGACGTCGAGTTGTATCTGCGATGAGTTTTCACTGTAAGCGGCCCTCGATTGATGAAAGAATGACAAGGTTGGGTGGTCTCGACGGGTGTGTTTATTTGTTCCAACACCGTGAAAACTATAAGGATATAGAATAAATACAGTTTACAATCATTGAATAATCAATAGTTTCACTAATAAAATCTGTGCATTAAACTTGTCACTTCAGTAGTACAATCAACAATAAAATGGTTAATTTATGGTCAATTATAAATACAGTGATACAAAACTCAAGTTATTTCAATTATAAGACAAGTAGAGGAAAATGCACAATAACCAAAAGTACCACAACCAAACGAAAACCAAACAAAATACAATCATGAATGATACTCAAAATGGAAACCAGACAAATAAATAATCATGTATACCTCACTCCGCGTATCGAGGGTGCTAAAGGGCTGCATAACCAACTTGAACCTCAGGGCACATCAACAGTCACCGATGGTCACATTCACAACATAGTGTGACAGACAGGCACTGTAGACAATAATAGACAACTTCAGTCACTAAAAGTTCACTAAAACTGCAAATGTCACAGGCTTCAACATTGCTTAATCAATAAGAGTACAAACACAAGCGTCACATTAACAGTCAAACATTTCATACCGTGTGGTCTGGTGCAAACACACACACACACTGGTGCTCTCTCCCCCTCTGCTCACTCTGGAGTCTGGCTGTGTGAAATGAGTCTATGGGTCTGAGGTGAGTGAAGCTAACAGGCTTCAGCTATATATGGGTCGGTAACAGGAAGTGTCAAAGTAAAGGTATGCCAAAATACAGGAAGTATCAAAATAAACAACAAAATAAGACCGACAATAAATAAAGAATATAACAAACTTCAACTAAAGAAATGATTGCAAAAACAAGTGTCACGGGCAGTTACAGTACTACAGTATAACTCGACCGAACAAGTGTGTGTGGTTTTACCTTCCCACAAAGTTTTCCAGGACGGAGGTCTTCCCTGCGCTCTGGCCGCCCACCACAGCGATCTGCGGCAGGTCCAGGTTGAACGGCTGTCCGATTGAGCTGAAGGCGTCCTGGAGACGGTTTACCAACGGGATTAACTCCTCCATCCCATTATTGCCCATCGCAACGCAACCTGACCTGGGGCAGGTTGGCAGCCTGGCAGATAAGATAGCCTACTGTCTGTAAATAGTATATATTTTATTGCAGTGCTACACCAGCCAAAGGATTGACATCGTTGATATTAAAGAACTACTTCGAATATGTAGTCGATAATTTGACTTTAAAAACAGAAAATAAAGAAACATAATTAGTCGCGCATGAAAGAGCTCTGTCCAATTTTAAGAATCTACACCGGCACCGCGGCCAAGCAGACGCAGACGAGTCGTGCGTCTGGTCTATCCGGACGGCGGGGCTATTCGAGGTTGTGCCGTTGTGGTTACAACACACCCAAAGTTCCTAACATCTCTCAGATACTCGAATCTAAACCGGAAGACCGATAACAGTATATTTAGATTTGGACTGTTTTCATTAAACAGGCTAGTTTAGCTTCGAGCGGCAGTAGTCGTACAGACAGTCTACAAGACAAACTTTCTATTTTGACAGCGCTGTATGTAACGGGCTGAAGTTTCCTGGCCTGCGCATGCGCAAATATCAGCTGTCAACATTAAAGTGCCTGTTCATTTTCGACAACGCAATGCAAAACATAGACAGAAATTCAGAATCTGCAGCCAACTAATTTAACTTGACAAGAGTAAAACATGTTGTACTCCATGATTGGCCATGGCATGGCCATAGCCTGGCAGGCCTGCCCTACACAGTAGTGCAAGTTGCACAGTGCACACCCACATCATGACTGAAAGTCTGCAACTGTAACCATGGGACACTAGTATGCATCTACTGTAAATAACACTGCTGCATTCTTTGGCAATGACAGGGTGCACCGAGTAGTACACTACATTCTAAACTCACATTAGGGAAGGGACTTCTTCTGTATGCAATCAAAGGAAGAACAGTTTTCACAGTGATGACTAAATCTGCATGTTAATGAGGTAATATCATTATTTACCCTTCATGCACTAACCGAAAACTTGGTTAAATAGACGGGCTACTATCTCACATAAGATATTTAAGATATTTTGTTTGTATCGTGAGGGTGAGGGGAGACGGGCAAGAGTAGACAAAGATGGAATGCCCCATATGAGTCAGGATCCGAGCCATAGAGTATGATCCGAGCCCATGACCTCACAGTTACTGTAGGTATGTGTGCCTACAACGAATGTACACATACTAACAGACACACCAATTACATTCAATTTAGTAGGACAAAGTAATGCATGATTTAGAATGACTCACTGCAGTATAGCAGTGTGTATGAGGCGGAACTGTCCCTGAACAAGACATGCAACTGCTGCCATCTTGTGCACTCAGCATAACCATGTGCACCAGCATAACTGAATTTCCTCTGAAGGATCAATCAAGGTGTACCTTTACTAAAGTTGAACTCTCATCATAACATCTTTTATTGTATTCCTGTGACACAGTTAAGTGTTAAACCAACATTGGTGACATATCAAAATCTGTTACGCCAGTGGCTGCTGTTTTAAGTTTCATGTCTGATCCAGTGCCTGTGGCGTAAAATAAAACCGACCTGTTCAACCTGGTGAGACATCTTGTTGGGATTTCTACTCCTGATGTTAGCTGAAATAGGAAAACAGTAGCACTGGAGGTGGAGTAGTCATAGACTACAGTAGGTCACCAATGTATGGTTCAATTGGGGGGGGGGGGGGGGGGGGGGGGGGGGGTCATGCCAGATTCCCTGTGTATGTGAGAGAGAGAGTACAATATTAAAGGTATATTCAGTGATTTCACTTAATTCAAATATCACTTATTTTTTTGTTTTGTTGTGATAATCCTCCCTACTATAGTGTGCTGACCATATAAGGAGTTAAGGAGTTCCTCTGTGTCCCCAATTAACCCCTGGGGTCAAAAAACCTTAGGTTTCGTTTTGGCCCAGCCTTCATCCAATCAGGATAGAGAGGGGCCTTCCACCAATCATGATCGAGCGGGGGCGGGCTTTGGTGTGTGCATGTGCACATCTTCTTACCGGGGCAGACCGGGGGGGTTTCCAAATCACCCAAATCACTGAATGCTCCTTTAAATGTAATGTCAGTAGCAGAAACAAAAACACAATTAATGACTACAAGACACAAAACAAAATAGTTTACTTCTGATTGTGTAATATGTATTTCATCAAAACCAAAATACCACTACCACCACTCTTAGCAATTTACACTTTGGCAGCACCTTCACAACATTGTTTCCGTTCTTAGTGATGGTCATTGTTAAGCTGAGATCCTTTGGCCGTCTTCTCTCAGCTCATTGTCATTGATTCATCTCGTCTTCAACCTCATGCAACCTTCAGGCCTTTTAACATCTCAGCAATGTCTATATGTGGGCTGGAGGTTCCTGTAGAGTTGTTATTCGATAGCGCACTCTGCAGACTCTTGGCTGCCTGGTTGAGGAACACAGGGACTGTCTGGGGGCCGTCCTCCTCTGACCGAGAACACAGAAGCACTTCGTTCACCTCCCCCTCAATCCCCTGAGAGAACACACAGGGGAACACGCCACGCACGCACTCCACCACACTCTTCCTCAGCACGGAGTCGCGACACACAAGGTTCAGCATGAATACACCTGGTTCATGAGAGACAGGGGCGAAGAATAGAGATGTAAGGAACAAGAGACTCTCAGAAAATAAACAAATAATATAATGTAGGGCGGCTGTGGCTCAGGAGGTAGAGCAGGTCGTCCAATGATCCCTGGGTCGGCGGTTCGAATCCCGGCTCCTCCTGTCCACATGTCGAAGTGTCCTTGGGCAAGACACTGAACCCTATACACTGCCTCCAATGTGTTGGTCGGTGTGAGCTTGCCACTATTGGTGTGTGAATGTGGGAAGTGAGTGTAAAGCACTTTGAGCACTTGGAAAAGCGCTATAAAAATGCAATTCATTAATGTGAGTATAAATTCATGTAAATATGATAACAGATTCCTACAGACGGAGGGAGCTAAATTTGTTGATTGATTTATTGATACTGTACCTCTGGGAGTTAGCAGGCTGAAGACTTTCTTCAGGAAGGAGATTTCTACAAAGCCAGCGGGAGGGCAGCTCATACCAACAGAGTTATCCTTACTGTCCACGTCAAACATGATGACATCAAACAAACGACCACCTGATGATGGAGAGAAAAAATACTAGTATACAAATGTATACTAGACCGAATGGTTCGTTGTGACTTGATACCTGTCCTGAACACTCACCTTCGTTCGCCAAGGCATTAATGCGTTCTAGGCCATCGCCGAGCGTGACGGTCAATCGGTCATCGGGTCGGAAGCCAAACCATTCCTTTGCTACCTCCAGAATGACGGGGTCTAACTCCACAACCTCGACGCTGGCGCCAGGGACAAAGTCCCGCAGAAACTGAGGCAGGCCTCCTCCACCAAGCCCCACTAGGAGCACGGAAACAGGGACATCTAGCAGAGGGAATGAAATTGTTATGGTCAGAGTATACAGGCAAATTGTAAATTGTAATTAGAAAAAAAAAAGAAAAAAAGAAAAGTATAATCATTTTTGTAAAAATATTTTTTTAAGGCAAACGTAACTTCAATAACTTGAAGAAACGTACAAAGACAGACAGATAACAATACAACAAAATGTAATAAAGATACTTTTATTAGTGCTCATGTTCTAGAATAGAACAGGAGCACTAATACATAAAAAAGGTGATCAATTCCCCTGTTAAGTACAAGGATACAGTGATGTGTATTAAAGATCGGGAAAAAAGTACTGGTTGTACATTGCCACGAGAGATTTACAGTTTTGGTCTCTTCCATCTGGCGGAGTCAGGTTAATGAGTATGTGGTCCTTTGTTCACTTTTAGCCTCCAACACAAAGACACAAAACGAATGAACACAACAAAAAACACACCTTTGTTCTGTGGCGTTCCCAATTGAAGCATGGCAAAGCCAGCCACCATGATTTCATGGTGAGTACAGCAAAGGAAGCCACTGTCCAGTGAAAGGGAGGTGGAGGACGTTTTAGGAGTGGCTGTTGGTTTAACCTTCTTTCTGTTCTTCTTTTTGTGACTTGATGCTGTGGAGCGAGTACAAAACACAAATACGGCAAGTAAAACATTTATTGCTAGTGTTACGGCGCTCAACAAGAACAGTGGTGAGAGAAGTGCAGTGAAAAGGGGAAGTGGACTGACCAGTATGTGGGGGGGAAAGGCGGCTCTCTGATTGGACAAGGCCAGCATTAGACAAGAAGACCAGTCTTCGATAGAGGTCTCCATCTCCTCCTCTCACATCCTCTACAGAGTACTCCCCACTCAGCTCACTCACACCTTTACTAACCACTTCTCTCCATCCCAACTGACCACCCACTGACAGGAAGGGTACCTGGATGGGGACAAGAGAGGCAACCATTCTCCAACTATTGCACAAAATGATCATGTTGTCCTCTTATCAATTACTAACCATGAATTAGCCTTGAATTCTTTTTTATGATTTGTATATAATCACATCCTTCACAGTGAGAATCCAAAAATTAAGACTAATAATTGATGAACTGACGAACATATAGGGAGCCAGGATTAACAAAAGCAAACTACATTATAAATAAATAAATAAATATGAAATAACACCAACACTGAATGTCCTGAATCGTATCTGTGTCCTCATTAGTCTACTTTACTTTCCGGGGGAAAAAACGTGGAGCACGCTGTGGCGAGCGAATGCATGTGAGCATAGCCTGTGATGCATGCCTATGCGTGTTCCCTGTTCGTGCATGAGACTATTTACACTGTTAGGCCCAATCCCAATTGCCTCCCTCAAGCCCTGAGCCATGAACCCTCGTTGACTTTAGTGACGTCAGCTGTAAGTGCTTGAGGGTGAGAGGCTGCAAGGGCTCCAAATTGTTGTGAAAGGAATGGGACAGCACTTTGAAGATGAGTCCGCCATTCATGACACTTTGCATCACTTTATAAAACCTGTCCTTATTCACAGCCAGTGCCTACATGCATGACATGTCTATCATGTCTATTTATTTCGTTTTATTATTAGTTTCATAAATACACTTTCCTGTGTGATAGGGGTTGTAATATTCATATATAATAATATTCATCATAAATTGCATTTCCATATTATTTTACTTTGCTCATTAGTCATTTCTCATCATGTTTCCCTTATTATTATTATTGTTATTAAATATATAGCCTATCCTTCCATTCCGTCTCCCTTTGAGAACAGTGAGAAAGCACTATTGTGTTTGTTGACATTCTAACCGCGGTAAATAACTAATTTGCATACTTAAATGATTGACGTTCGGAGGATCCCCCTCATTCCCCTGGTAACGCTATGAACTGTGGGTAATTTCTTTGCCAAAGTCAGCTAAAGTCAGCATCGATGCTGACTTTGGCAAAGGGCACATAAAGGGGCGGGGCTGAGCCCTCACTGACTTACCGATTTCAAATGGGACATCCCTCAAGCCCTCGCAGACTTCACATGAACGCGCAGCTAAGTCAGTGAGGGCTCATTGAGTCAGCAAGGGAGTGGATTGGGCCTTAGTGTAAAATGCTGTTTTGGAAGTAATGAGGACACAGACTGGATAGTCGTACAGGCCAAAATGTTGTATTTTTTTTAACCTCTGTGTCACGGGGCAACCCGTGCCCTATATACAAAGACACATGAAACTGCTTTCTATAACATGCAAGGACTATGTTTTAAACTAGTGTATTGAAAACTGTGTGTTCACTGATTTGTTTGCTGAAGTGTCTCTCCTGCACTGCTGGTGGCATTTCCCTTGATTTAGGAAGGGGCCAAGTGCTATGCAGGGGAGGGGTGTTTCCTATGCTTGAGTTTAATTGTCATTGAGTTTCCAACCCAAGTTATACTTGTTAACGGTAATGCATCTTTATGAATGTTTAGATTACTTTTATGCAAGGGGTTATTATGGCAGTATTTATTTACAAGTATTTATTGAGAAGAAATGTTGCTAATTGTTCTGTGTCCTGTGGTAGGATCCACCCCTATTTAAGGGAGGATGCAGGGACAGGTGAGTCAGTTGGTTGTGGGCTTTAACACGGGTAACAGTCCTGAGGGAGAGCTACAGGGCCTTGTGTGACCAAGGTTTAACCTGAAGAGAGTTCTCATCCTATTTGGTCTTGTTCAATTGTGTTTGCCTAAGTATTTATTGTGTTGGTCTATTGTTGGCCAGTATTTAGTTTTGGATATGTGAATTGCACTGAAGAAAACTGTCTGGAGGTTGGTGGAGGAGTTGTGGGGAGAATAAAAACCCTTAACCTACATGTTCTGACTGTTCGGGCAACTTTACACTCTGCATAAAGCCTGAGGAAGGTCTCACGACCGAAACATTGCCCCCTTAATAAAGAAATCTCTTGAACCAGCCAGTGGCAGTGTGCTGGTCAATTCTCTCGTACCTATACTGCCTTAGTTATCACCTATGCACCTGCTTGTAAAGGAACCGGGTGTGCAGACCTTCTCTCTCGCTACATTATTAATTATTCTGATCTAGCACCGTTCGGAATAAACGACTTACGGCTGTGCATGCACCTCTTGAACGCTATGGATACAGGACACTGAATTATACTACGAGAGACAGTGTTGGAGTTTCTAAACGGGTTTTCTTTTTACATAGTTTTGCTGTTAATAATACTGTAACAGAACCCATATTTAACAAAAGACCAAGGCTTCACATGGTGAGTAATTGATAGGGGGGGGAAAGTCATTCTGGGGGTTAAGCATTCCTTTAAGAATTCATATGAGCAGCAATTAGGAATTATTTTACCTGATGGTTGGCTGGCATACCAGGGGGAGCCAGGTCCATCACCAGTGGTGAGAGCTCTGCTTGGACAGCCTGAATGTCTGTGTACTCCTGGTTCCTGTGCATTGCTACAACAACCAACCGTCTGAAGTTGGCGCTGGCCGCCAGCTGGCCCCGCCCCTCACTGGAACCATACTGCCAATCAGTCTCTCTGCCCTGTGGGACTAAAGGGCACGCAGAGCAGAGGAGCTGTCAGACAACATCACAAGTTGTGTGACAGTAAACTCAACTCAAGGCAGAAATATATGGACACCAAAACATGTTGGTTCTACCCCTCCACATGAAGAAGTGGAGTAAGATGAAGGCTCACCAATAAATATGGCAAAGTGATTTGCCCTGGGCACCTTGGCACCAGGGGCACAGTCTTGCACTGTGAGAGTATATCTGGGTAGACCAGTTTTGATGTCGCACAGGGTGAGCGAGAGGTTGGAGGTCGCATCCGTGCCCGTTTGGAGCCTCTTTCTCAGGATAGCGTACGCCTGGCGCTCCTTCACCGCAGACAGGAGCTCTGGCACCTGTGCGATGCGGGCTGGGGCTCCATCCTCTCCGATGCATAACTCCAGAATAGGCATGGGCATTGGCTGTCGGAACTTGGTGCAGATTAGAACGAAAACTGGCAGGGCGAAGGAGTCCTCCTGAGTCGCTGGTTCCTCCAGACAGTGGAGTCTCACTGCCCACCCCATCTGAACAAAGTGCTCCACAGCCAGTCTGATCACACTCTCCTGGGCCAGTGTCACACAGACGTACCTGCCACCTACACTTAACACACGGCCAACCTGCAAGACAAATAAAATAAATGAATTGTGAGGAAAGAAAATGTATACAATAATGTAGCCGCAATTTGCAACTCTAGATTTTTTTATAATGGGATGAATCTAGAGTTGCAATACCCTCCATTGACTCCCCACTCATCATTTTGCGTTTGCGATCTGCTTGTCTTAAACGACGTTAAACTCACCAACATTGCAGCTGTAGTCCAAGCTTGAATTATTCTCTTTCAATCTGCCGAGCTTGTTTTTCATAAAAATCCCCCGTAGACATGTTATGAGCTACTTTCTGTCAAGAAGAAGAAATGTTGGAGTTTGGAAGCGCTCGTTTGTATTAAGGGGTCGCGCTGCTGCCTCCTGCATTATGTGCAAATGCGAAACAGATGCATGCAGGGACGTTCAGTGACTTACGACGAGCGCTTCCAAACTCCAGCACTTAGAAAAAGAATCACTTGCACAGAATTTCTTGACAGAAAGTAGCTCATAACATGTCTACGGGGGATTTTTATGAAAAACAAGCTCGGCAGATTGAAAGAGAATAATTCAAGCTTGGACTACAGCTGCAATGTTGGTGAGTTTAACGTCGTTTAAGACAAGCAGATCGCAAACGCAAAATGATGAGTGGGGAGTCAATGGAGGGTATTGCAACTCTAGATTCATCCCATTATAAAAAAATCTAGAGTTGCAAATTGCGGCTAACAATAATGTTGATTATTCTATATTGTCGTGAGAGTTGCCTGGATTTCTGACTTGCATGCCAACACATCACACCAGGGGTGCTATATCTATGTCTGGCAGATACTAGCTATCTATCATTTTCCACCTTTTAATTTATTTCCACATTAATGGTCAAAAACCTAGATCCTAGGTCTCTCACCTCAGTGAGCATTCTTTTGGCGAGTGCCCCGTCCTCCTGAGACGCCATGGCGTCCAGGGTGCCCTTGTCCAGGGTGGCCTGGTAGCTGGCATCCTCGTAGGGCGTCTGCGTGGCGTCCACTTGATGGTAAGTTAGGTCTGGGCGTCGCTCAGCATTTCTCTGGTTCATGTGGGTCACCACTGTCTCACTGATATCAATGTTGGTCAGATGTTTGTAGCCCACGTCATATAGCTGTTCACTAAGCTCCGAATTGCCACAGCCAACCACCAGCACCTGAACAACAGTGCCAATGAATCAATAATTATTCTGAGCCCTGTCCTGCAGTATAGCAGGGGTCTTCAACAGGGGGGTCCGCCAAAATCTTTGTCTGGTAGGTTTAAGACACATTAACATGAATCCAACACAACGCTACACATTGACAGTGCTGTCAAATCTGCAGCACAATTGTATACAATATGTATATTATATAACGTATAATGTATGGGAGTCCCACTCCCTGCTTCATCTGAGAAATGTTGAAGACCCCTGCAGAATAGTATTATGCCAGCAATGGCTGACAGACTATCTATGAACACAATAACTGGAAGCATGTCAAAGAGGATTTTTTTTGTTTTACCTTATCTTGGGTTTTGATGTATTTATGCAACACGCCGCACAGTTTGTTATAATCTCCATACCACTCAAAGGCCTTCTCTCCACGCTTCTTGAAAAACCGTTCCCAGTATTCTGCGGAGCTGAACTCCTCGGCAGTGCGAGGTAGGAGACTCATTGTTTTATGCTGGCTTATTTGTATGTTATGAATCAGTTCGATGTGCTAGTTGTCTCTGTGTTCTGTCTCCACATGGTACTTCGAAATGGACTTGTTTACCCGGAGCATGTTTCTGGCTGTACTGCTCTCCAATTGGACGATTTGCCTCGGGGAGGAGTTCAAAGCTGCTCGGTGATTGGTTGAGGCCGTTAAAACTCTTGTTTCATTGGCTGCCACTATGCCGGAAGTGTTCTCTTCGCGGAAAAGTTTGGTCCGCCTCTGTAAATCTTCCTGAAGATAGTCAAGGAAGCAGGAAGGCAAGTTCCTTGAAAATAAGATAGTCAGCATGGCTGTTCCTGCTGGTAGGTCTGTGGTTTTCGTGACTGGAAACGCGAAAAAACTTGAAGAGGTATTGTATTATTATTATAATTAATAAAGTGTCATGGATTTGAGAATATAAGTTTGTCCAGCCTACGTTTCCACGGTTTCCTTCTATGCTTGCTGGTCAATTAGCCGCAAGCAACTCTATTTTTAATATCTGGCAAATATTAAAAATAGCATTTGCATTATATTCCATACATTGATTGCTTGGTGTATGGAATACTAGCCCTTAGAACTTGGTAACAGGAAGAGTGGGCACTAAGGAAGAGTGGGCACCTCTATGTAAAATTGGCTATTTGGAAAATATAAGTATACATGATTAGAACATGATTGAACATTTCACAATAAAAGGTCTAATAAGAACTACAATTGCTATAAATTGCTACAAAACCTCAAAATAAGTTAAAGTCTGATAGTGTTGTACTGTGCATGTTCAAATAATGTATCCTTTTTTACTTAAGACCATTTTTCAAATATTACATTTTTTTAGAGGTGCCAACTCTTCATTAGTGTCCACTCTTCTTGTGTCCATAATAATAATATGGTCTCTCCACTCCTTGGGGTATGTTTTGTCACAGTACATGTTGCACATCGTGTACAACTACAAACCCATCCTAGTCTAACTTTTAGAAGCAGTGGGCACTACTACTACTATAATGGCAGCGGTGGCCGAACGGATAGCGGAGCGGTCTTGATACCGGAAGGTCGCCAGTTCGAATCAGCTGTCCGACACGTTAAAATTACCACCGCTGAAGTGCCCTTGAACAAGGCATTGAACCACTACGATGAAATGTTCTATGAGCAGGGCCTGGCTGGAAACAAGTTCTTGAGCTTAGCCCAGATACCCTGGGTAAATATAGTAATCATTTCATTTCATTTCACAGTGCCCGAGGGGCAGTTAGGGATTAAGTGCCTTGCTCAGGGACACTTTGACACATAGACTGGGGTCTACATGAACATTATCTTATTTTCCTACGAGATTCACACTGACAACATTCAATGTAGGTGACATGGTTACATTCACAGGCAGCACGATATGGACGACGTAGATTGACGGGTATGATTACAATTACCACTGACTCAACCACACATGGAGTGCTACAAATTAGAATGCCACCGTGGCTATGCATTATGTAATACATGCTTTTGTAGGCGGATAGGGCTACACTGTAAACCCATGTTATTCCAATTGTTTCCAAACAATCCTTAGCTATCACAAAAATATATTTACCCTACATTTTGTGTGTCATTCTTTCAGGTTATTCAGATCTTGGGAGACAAGTTTCCTTACAAACTCATATCCAAAAAGATTGACTGTAAGTATAAATAATGATGTTGGATAATGTATTTAGTTACGTATAGTCTTCGTAATAGCTATAATTGCTTACTTGAAGTCTTGAACATGTTCTCATCCAGTGCCTGAATACCAGGGAGAGCCAGATGAGATCTCTATACAGAAGTGTAAAGAGGCAGCATGTCAGGTATGGGGCAATATATGATCACTGTGTGTCACAATTTTTTGAGTGGTGCAAACCACTCCAAAAAACAGCTTTGTCTGTATGTTTGTGTACCTGTGTCCGTGCACAGGTGAGCATGGTTGCTATGGTGCAAACCACTCCAACAACCAGCTTTGTCTGTATGTTTGTGTACCTGTGTACGTGTCCGTGCACAGGTGAGCATGGTTGCTATGGTGCAAACCACTCCAACAACCAGCTTTGTCTGTATGTTTGTGTACCTGTGTACGTGTCCGTGCACAGGTGAGCATGGTTGCTATGGTTACTGTGTGACGTCACTGACATAGCTGATCAGACTATATAAGACCTTGCACCACTCAGTTCACACGGGTGTGATTTTTTAAATAGCAAGTAAATCTACAAGCTCATGTGTCACTTCATGCCCCACTATGAGCTTGTAGATCTGCTCTTTTTGTGTGTAAATCATTGAATATACGGTTTGCTGTATTGTTTTTTTTCACGTGAACATTTTGTTATCTCAAACCATTGCTTCTGGGGGTCCCTGGAACAAAATACTTTGAGATTCCACGGCCAAATGCATATAATTTTGGGGCTCCTTAACATGATTTATTTTCCCTCAGAAAACCGTTAGGATTTGACAGAAGACATTTGTATGGTTTTAATGGGTTAATAATTAATATTATTGTGAATTATTATTTTCATCCTTCAGATTGAAGGGCCGGTGATAGTGGAGGACACCTGCCTTTGTTTCAGAGCCCTGGGGGGTCTGCCTGGTCCTTACATGTCAGTGTACCATTTAATATTCAATGACTGTATTTTATTCCTTTTGTTTGGTTGTGAATTCATGAGACTATTGTCTTTTTGCAGAAAATGGTTCCTTGATAAACTGAAGCCAGAAGGTAAGATGTAAATATTAGATGTCTCTTATCAAACACAACTACTACAGTTATATATTATTACGGTATATATCTAAATAATTAATATGAGTTGTAATTGTGTTTGCTTTTTCCAGGGTTGTATAAGCTCCTAGCTGGGTTTGAAGACAAATCGGCCTGGGCTCTCTGCACTTTTGCCTTCACTGCTGGGAAAAATGAGCCAGTACAGCTCTTCAGAGGGATAACGGAGGTCAAAATCTCCCTATGTCTGTCTCTCTCTCTCATTATTTATCTTTAACCTTTTTCCTTGTATTGACACATTTTTGTTTTGGTATTTCTAGGGGTCTATTGTGGATCCCAGAGGTCCTAGAGACTTTGGATGGGACCCCTGTTTCCAACCCGATGGTTATGACAAAACGTAAGCAAGGATGTTGCATGTCCCAGTAATGTCACAAGAGGGCGCCAAATGTTAACTAGCCATTTATTCAAGCTCTATGCATTTGCATCAGGGATTGTTCATTGCTTGTGTTTCCATTTGTGTCCAGTACAATTTATTTCACAGTATTTATCCCCTTTCACCTGCAGCTATGCTGAGCTGCCTAAAGATGTAAAGAACACAATCTCTCACCGCTACCGGGCGCTGGCAGCCATGTCTGAACACTTCTCCAAGTTAAACAATGACACACCACAGAGCAAGAAGAAGAAGCAGGAAGATTGAACCAATCAGAGAGGCTCTGAAGCTAAATGGGTCAAACCTTCTATCGTTTACATACGTCATTATTGACATGGTTTCATTCATACAGTATCCTGTAGGTTTGGTTGTGCATTTTATAAATTATGAGTGTCTGTGGTAACATGCTTGAGGTGTCTGCTCCACAAAAGGTCTGGTATCTATTGCCTGTTTGTTTTTAAATAAACATTTTGTTTAACTCTAACTCAATGATATACAGGAAAAACATACTGCTTCCATTTTTAGCTGAAGATCAGGATGTCTTAATCCAGATAACGTGGAAAGAGTGGAAATTGTTTCAAGACACAGTGGATGTTTGAGCTTTTCTTTCCAAGTACTGCCAGCAAATGGCTTGGAGGAGCGCATAAATTAGGATGGGCTCCAGGGTCCTGATGAGAGCAGCAGACAGCACCTGGGCTCAGACTGGCTCCTGATGGGGGTGACAAGAGTAGGGTGGGAGTGTGAGGACAGGATGGGGGTTTGGAGACGCTTGTGGGAGGAGGGGTTCTGGATTGTTCTGTACAGAGATTATAGCCAGGGAGTCTGGTTTAAAAAAAAAATTACCCTGGGGGATGGTGTCTCGGAGAAGGCACCGTGCCAGCACCTGTTGACTGATGCCTCCCAGATGTACGGAAAGAGCAAGAATGCACACGTACATTTTGTCCTTTGAGGAAATTGAGGGTAAGTGGAAGTAACAAATAGTCACACAAAGAGCCATCAGCACTAATATACAGTACTGTATATACAAATACCGGTAGGTCTGAAAGAAATACAATTCCGTCACAGTATACTGGCAGTGATGTATACATTTACATTCCAGTTCGTTTTGAGGCCCAGGAAACTTAAAAAACACAGATTAAAAAAGGAATGATGCTAAAAAATAGCTACTATTCTATTATGCTCAGTCTCAGCAACAACGCAGGGTCCCAGCCAGGCCCTGAATGTTTATAGCAGTGGTTTTCACATCAAGGGCCATTATTTTTTCGGCATTTGAGCCACGGACCACCATTTGATGAGATTTATTTAGCCTCACACCTAAAACGTTGAATAATTTTGTTGTTGAATACGATTTTGACCACAATTCCATGCTGTATTGATGTGGTGCCATAGAGATAACAGCCAAACGTTGATCATAATAGTTATACATTCTAATTGTGTAGACTTCTTATACATTTAGTAATGCAGATGTTTAACAATAATTCAACTTTTGGGGCTTTTCTGCCTTTATTTGATAGCAACAAAGTAAGCTCACAGGAAATGGGGGAGAGAGATGGGGACTTGGGGAGTGACGCAGCAGGGGTCATCGGGATGGGGAGTCGAACCTGCAGCACGCTGTCAGGTTGGATTAGCAGCCTAGCAAATATGGGTCTGTAAGCAAAGCAAAGCAAAGTTACTATATTTACCCAGGGTAACTGGACTAAGCATCAGATACTTGTTTACAGCCAGGCCCTGCTCATAGAACATTTCATGGTAGTGGTTCAATGCCTTGCTCAAGGGCACTTCAGCGGTGGTAATTTTAACGTGCCGGTCCGGGGATACAAACTGGCGACCTTCCGGTATCAAGACCGCTCCGCAAACCGTTCGGCCACCGCTGCCGCTTGGTTTCATTTTATGCTCTCAATATATTTGGCCATTTGGTTACCAACTCTCCATTTCGCAGAGGACCACCTCCTCAAGGACTACTGGTTGAAAACCACAGGTTTATAGAACTACTACTACTGATGTCTCCAAACCCTCACCAGGAAGGGCAGTAAAGACACTCTCTCACTCTTCTGAAAAACAGACAAAAACAACGAGCAACATCCAAGATCTTTTTTTGTAAAATGTCTATTTCCATTACGATCATGGTACTGTCTTTAATGAAGGGAAGTGGCTATGCTAAGATGACTCAGAGGAAAGGAGTCCTTGTCTTTATAGAGATCTTGTGCCATTATAATCTCACCAGGGGATGGAAAGGGTTTGATGTGGCCCCTTATTCATTATGTCTGCTTTACCTGAGCTCGACTATATTAAAGGACCTGTCACAGTATGCCGTGACAACTCTTACTGCATATGCCTGCAGTTAAAACCGTGCGTGTGTTCTTTCTTTCATTTTCTTTTGTTTTTATAACCATGGATACAAGGGGTTCTGTTTCGTGTATTTCTAAATCTAAGGGGGTTTGCTAAATCTTCAAAGAGGCTATAAATGAGGGTAATTTTCTTTGTTTAACATTTCCATAAATTCTGAATTTATCTTGATGTCTCTCCAATGTTAGAACTGATTCACTATGCCAACATGAGGAGGCCATTGAACTGACTTATGGAGTCAGTTGACCATATTCCTGGTCAGTCCATATATGCTACTGAGAATGATTCAACATCTCAATTTCCACTCTTTATGAGCAAAGCCAAGGTCTTGCTCGAGACACTCAAGACATCAGAGGCTTCGTGACTAGTGTTCCTTTTATTGCTCCAGATGGAAGGAATACATGGGATGTCTGGCTTTTACTTTGTACCAAGATCATATGCCCCCGTTTTCATCACTATCAAACATCACATCATGATCTGAAGATTAGGACAGTATAGTAACCTTTAAAGGCACTGCAAGTGATATTTTATGGTTGAAAACAAGTGTTCTATTAAGTTCTATATTACCATAATTGCAAGAGTCTCCCCATCTCTCCAGCTCTTTGATAAACAGAAAATACATTTTGAGGTGGGTTACCAATCTCATCCAATCAAAGGGCCCACAAAGGGCATGAATCAGCTTTAATTGTATAGTGTTGTATAGTGTTCCAGGTCCAATAGTGTTCCAGGTCCAGTTTCAGCTACCAATTCATTGGTAAAATTTATTTTTTTGTTAACTTAAGAGCTGGAGAGACCGGGAGATAAGCAGAGGGTGGTCTCTACTCCTGAACTTACGTTGAACACAACCACTGACTGTATCCAGACAGTAGATTCACGAAGATGCCAAAGGCTAGTTTTTAAACAGCGTCGGCCAGAAAACTGGAAACGCTTGCCTCCGCGGCAAGTGGAATCATTTCCATCCACCAGCTGTCTAAAAACCAGGAAGAGACTCCTGCCGCTTGCGGCATTTGGCATCTTCGTGAATCTACTGTCTGGATGCACCCATTTAGGGCACTTATGAAGTAAATCATTTGCCAGCAAAGTCTATGGACTTATGTGTTTAGGGCACTAAATATGAACGTAAGACGTCATGTGGCCAGTATAAATACATTTAAATTTTGTTTCATACAAGAAACAAGCCAGGAAGGATAACAGAAAGGAACAGCACGTAACCATATCCATATGGTCATGAGGTGGTAGCGAAGTCTATGGACAACCCCCCACAGCTTGTAGATCTGCTATTTCTTTTAACTGAAATCTTTGCTTCTGGGGATTTCCTGGAACAAAATATTTTCAGATGGGGGTCAATGTTCAAATACATATCCATTTGGGGGTCCTTTTTAGCACCACTGACAGCAAGGTTTTCACATGGCGTTTGAAATTACGTCATATGGCAGCCAAGCCTATGGACCTCTTTTTGTTTCTTATTTTATTAACAGAAACACCTCAACGCAATTGAAATGTGTTAATGTCATACATTGCTAGCATCACCATTCACCATTTGTCAGCCGTATGATTGGTCCCTGACTAACCAGCAGGCTTTCTGCCATGTTCCGCCTTGTTTATGTTGAATTTGCTAAAACATCATTTTTGGAAAAAACTAAAAACAAACATGATATGCTCAGTCACCATGCTGCACCTGTGATGTTCCTTTTTACTGACATCAAGTTTAAAATAAGAATTGAATGCACAGAATATCAATAAGAAGCAACTGAAAAACACCTTATTTCAATGGTAGTGGATGGTGAGAAAGGATTTTTGTCCAACCATGAAACAGCAACCAATGGGTGCGAAGAGGGGCACAACCACGGGCAGGACTTTATGCCCATATGGATTTCTTTGTCAGGCATGCCCAAATATGGAGTCTATGCACACGTAAGAATGATGTCAGAACAAGCCAGCTCCATATATGGACACTGGGCAGGGGACCTGTCCAGAGCCCGGGCAGAGGCATTTTTGGGGCGGTTCTGGACAACCGTGGGTTTGAGCGACTCAACACCGGGCACTGCACCCCCTGTGGTGGGGTGGAATGCGTGTCGAATTTGAAGTAGGTGAGGCGAACAGTTCTCGAGTTACGTGGATTACAGACGTACGTACAGACACTTAGTGCATTTATAGTTAAGAAATATTGAAATAATTAAAAATATCAACAAGCCCTTGTGACTAATACCTGCATTAGTCCCATTGGAACACAGGTTTTTGTATTGAAAAGCAATATTTTAGACGATTATAGCGGCCATCACTAATGATGGTTTGAATAGCTCATACCTGACACCATTGTAATTGTCTCAGGGAAAATAATTCTCCTTTTGACCATTACTATCTTTTTTTTTTTACTTGATATGTTTAATGTCATCATTTTCAAAATTATGAAAACTAATGCGCAAAAAAGAAAAGAAAACTGTTTAGAAACTGGATTTGGAAGACATGTAGAATCGGCCTCAGGTGTTAAAGGTTTATGACCACGTGCTCTAACCAAACAGTCCTGGGTCATGTAATGTGAGAGACTGCAATAGGCGATGAAAGTCCTGCACGGTCCAGGCTTCAGTAGATTGTTTTTCCACTGCGGCGGCACTGCTGCTGCTGTCAGGGCTGATGCTCAGAGGGTCATTGAACGTCACCAGGAGGTCCGTGGTGAACTGGGGTAGCCGGAACAGGCCCACGTGAACGGTGACCGTGTTCCTGGCCGATTCGTTGAATTTAGCCACGGCCTGCGTTCCGGTCAGCATCCAGGCGGAACGGCACTGTGACATGGACAGTTCAGACCTGGGGAGGGCCACAAGGCTGGTCACCTCCAGGGCCCCCGGGCCCAGCGCTTTGTTGCTTCCTGCGATGTCCTCAAAATGATACTTGGCAGCGTCTTCGTCTTGCACCTGCTCCTGGAACTCCAGCACCTCCACTATGAGGCTCTGGTCGGTGTGACAGTGGGCAAACACCTCCTGGTTGTCTGGGATCTCCCTCAGCTCGCTGATGTCCGTCACGTCGTGCGGCAGGGCGGCTGACAGAGCACCTCCGAAGAGAGGACGGCTGCTTTGGATGCTCTGCATCCTGAAGGGAAGAAGCCTCTGAAATGAAGACCAAGAGCACACGCAAAAACACTTAGCTGATGGAGTAGATGTATAATGGGAGTGACGCACCTAATGGGTGACTTAAATACCCGGATCAGGGTTACCATAACAATCGACCACTAATAACATACCATGTAACGTGTATGTAACAGGGTTACCATACCAACAGATGACCAATGACACTATGAAACACAACACAACATAACATTACAAAACATAGTCCCTGAAAAACGTCTAAGCTTTTCAACAGAAATCCCCCCCCCCCCCCCCTGTTTTTGAGCGGTGGAGCCGCTTGGTAAACCCCTCCCCCTTGAAACAAATGTCATTTCATTAAAAAAGGAGTAGGAGGAGGAGTTTACCAGGCTGGCTCCAATGCACAGCTTTGTGGGTATATCTGTCTGTCCGTTTCAGCACGGAATGTCCGTTTCAGCACGGAATGTCCGTGACGTCATGTTGTTCATCAGACGTCATCATTGTGACGAAAGGCACCGCTCACTTCACACAAGTGTGATTCCTATGTCCAGCTTTTGGTGTGTGTAACCCAGATTTTGTCCTAACACAAACATTAAATGCCATTGAAAATGAATGGACAATTTTGAGTGTTTGTGTAAACACAAACATTGCATAATACAAACATTGATGACAAAGGTGAGGACGCAAATTGTGATTGGCCGGAATGAGATGATGTATGATGATGTGATGATACGACTCTTATCATCACATCATCATACATCATTTAAAAAATCACACCCGTGTGAAGTGAGAGGTGCTCTCACTTCACACGGGTGTGATTTTTTAAATTACTAGTATGTTAGTATTATTGTTTGACTTTAAATGTCGTGATGAATTTAATACACAGGACAGGACCACAATGGAAATATTTTTGTGATATCCTTTTAGCACCTTTTGCCATCACCATCACTGTACCATCACCATCACTTTGCAAACTGTTAATAAAGTATTCAATAATCAAAGTATTCAATCAAATTAGCATAAGCAGGCCAGGGTAGAACTTGCTCTTACATTGACACGGCACCGCATAGAAGAACATGCCACTAACCTGCAGAAATAATTCAGATGTCAGATTTCACTCGACTTCAGCATGTAATGTACTGCTGCAGTGCAGCTTCAGCCATTACCGACAAGGCAACACTTCCGGGTGAGGGTGAAAGTTGAGTTTCTTCGTGTTGCTGCTGCTGCCATCTACAGTTAAGGAATAGATGGGATGATGTGTCTGTCCATCGTCTTACGCATTTACCATTTACCATCTGTTGTAAAACTTAAAATACATCCTCCTTTAGTTGTTGTTGTTGTTGACGTACTCGAAATACTTTTCATAACGAAAATGAGATGATATAAGAGTAAAGTAAGACGAGACCATATGGACCATGCTCTGGTCCATAGCCTTACTGCTCATTATGGACCATTTTCTTATCTTATAAATGTAATAATTAACAGAGCTCATAAAACGTAATAAAGACCCCGTCTCAGACTCTTAGCTCGTGAGAAAACTCATAGAAAACGATGCAATGGTAGAATTCCTATCTATATAGCTGTAATGATATAATAGTATCTCTACCTCTTAATTTAGGGACAGATTAGAATCTTTAGATAAGAAGAGTGTGCACCTGTGTCTATTTGTACGTATCTAAATGTTTTGATGATTTGAACATGGTGGACCCTATTGGAAACAAGTGTAATGCTTAATTGGGTCGTCCACTCACAGTTAACAGCCTTTGTATTGAGTTTGTGCTTGAAATGTACTGTAATTCTGCAAACTGTTAATAAATTCTTCAATCAATCAATCAATCAATCAAAACCTTCATTGTGGGCACCCTCCAAGACAAAAAAATACATGCAGCATTCGACCATGCAAATTCCTCGCACAGACATAGGCTACAATATATATTTTATCCTTTTGTTCCCCTATTTTTATTTGGAAAATGTAGTTAAACGCACGGTTGAGTTGCCCCATATGTAATATACGTATCAATATCTGGCTGCTAAGGCTCCGAGTGGTCCCTGTCTGGTCCTCCTCGCCTCCACTGTCTCCAGCTGTTTGTGTTCGTTGTTCAGTTCCTGGTCAGCTGATCACAGTGAGCTGCTGTTAAGTAGTAACTCTCATCTTGTGCGCAAATGTTGTGCTAAATAACGTTACCTCCGCAGCTGCCTCGGATCCAGAAAGGACAGATCTATAATCGAGCCTTTTGTTTATAAAGAGACCAGCGTTTGATCGTTACCACAGAAGTGGATCTGGGTGAGAACAGCACAGGTATAGCTTGTGAGTTAGCCTCTTAGGCTAGCATTGATTTGTCAAAGCATCGACGGCCCGTTTCTGAGCAAAGTACAGTACGTGCTAACGGTTCTAGCGGTTTGTTGGCTACTGGGTCAGATTGATAGAGGAATTGTTGCAATTGGTTAACTTTGTCGTCGTAGCCGAGGTTTTCATTATAGCTAAAGTAAAATTCTGAGCTGGTCTGTCGTTTCTAGCCTGTGCAACGACAATATTGCACAATAACTAAGAATAATAGACTGTGTGACTGTGTGTGTGTGTGTGTGCGTGCGTGCGTGCGTGCGTGCGTGCGTGTTAGATAGACAGTGACATCTGGCTACAAGAAGTAAGATCCTCTGTTAATTTCTGAGGAAATTACTGTGTAATGTAGTGTAACTTCACCTATAAAATGCAGTCCTACTCTATGAAGCAGCACCCTTTATGAATGTAATTTTGTTTAGATTAATGACCAAATATTCCATTTCCTATAGATTCTGATTCTCTTCTTTCTTATTTACGTCAACACGATTATGATCATAATGGTCTTTGGTCCATAATAATCCTCACTTCCTATGTTTTGGATACATTATGGGACTTCAATTCAGTTCCAAAACACTCCAAAAACTCCCCAATGTATAATGTTGATTTGAGTCGACTAATTCTGTTATGCCTATTGTTTTGTATGAATTGCATCGTATAAAGTGGCTCTTTCATGTAGACTAGCTCTAGTAGCAATTTATACTATGCTTTCTGCAACGATACAGAGAGAGAGAGAATATTTTAGACTTGGCTAGAGATGTACCGAATCTACCGATATCAGTTTTTCCTTCACGATACCGATCATTCTGATACCCATAACTTGCTTGCAATGTGTGTAATTTAAAAAATGGGACAGTGGTTCTCAAAGTGGGCTTCAGAGGTTCAGAGTTGGGATTTGCTCCCGATCCCATTCCGATCATTTGATTTTGAGCATCTGCCAATACCGATTATTTTCCCGATCCGATATTTATATTTTATAGAACACGTTTATGCCATAATACAATAGTACAATATCCCAAATCACAGACAATATCCAGTCTAATATCATGATATGGATATAATATTGATACTAAGGATGACCCAATCACGTTTTTTTTGGCTCCCTGATCATTTGAAAATGACGTGATCGGCCCAGATTTCCGATCACCCGATCCGATCGGGGCAACCCTAGTTCAGAGACCCTCAGTTCTTGGGTTCCAAATGGACACTCAGATTTGTACACTCAGAGATATGGTGGTCCTTGAAGATAATTCGTTTTAGAACCACAGATCTAGGGATAAATTCCGTTAATAATTGTGCAGCTACAAGTTAGTAAACATAATGCAAATACGTAGTACAGTAAGAGTATAAAACAGTCGTGCAACATCAACTGAAACATTCCAAAATATTACTGTAAATGAAAATGAAACATCGTGATAAATTACTTGGTATCGGAATGGCATAGACTGGCATACCAGCATTTTAGGCAGTATCGGCAGCTTTTCCGATTCTGGTAACGGTATCGGAAGTTTCGGAACAACTTTAGACTTGGTTTCTCTTCTGCCCTCTCTCTCTGGCTCTCTGTGCCCTATTCTCTTTCTTTCTGCTTCAGATAGAGGGCTGTTCCCTGCCTCTTTCTCCTCCTCTGTTTACGGAAAGTTCCTTGCTGCCTGCTGCTGGCCACTGAAAGGCCCTTTTCCAACGGTGGTGCCAGAAAAGGACACTGCAAAAGCCCCAGTTTCAGGCTGAGCTGGATTCAATGGTATTATAGAGTCTCATAATAAGTTGCATCGGTGGAGTATCATGTGTGAGTGGACTGGAGTTGTACTTAACCCAGCCCAGAGAGACAGTGATTGTAGTTCGCTCACTTCGCTGTAGGGAAACACTGGACTTTTGTTGAAATGTTATGTGTGCTGTTAAAAAGAGCATGCAAACAGGTCTGCAAACAGAGGAGATAGAGTTGGCAGAACAGTGTGTTTTCCAGTGTAAAGTTTTAATACCAGAGTAACGCTTCACAATATATCATTTCAGCATTGACATCGCAATGTCTGACTCTGTACACTGTACAGAGTCACATTGCAAAAGATGCATTGCTTTTTTCTTCTGCTTTTTTCTGCTTTTTACCAAATATATTTGTCTTTGTATTGCATTTACAAAAACAACAATAGAAAATACTGCAATGTCAAATTTTCCCACAATTGTTCAGCCCTAATACCTAGCCCCAAAACATCAAGAGCCATGATGACATTTCCTGTTTTGTACAGGCTCTGTGGCTGGCAGTGGTTACACAAGAAGAAATGTTTGGAATCAAGCTAAACTTTGCTATTTCTAATGGGATATAAGGAAAGATGCCTGGGTTTGCACAGGGATTTGCCACCACACAGTGCAGAATGGGCCTGGCTGAATGGAAAAAGCCAGTCTTTCTAAATATTCTCCAGACAGGGCGCCAGGAAAGAGGTGTCCTTGTGTGACCAGCAAGCCAGTCTGCTGAGGAAATGTCAGGCCTTCCTCAAATCACGTACCCAGTACCACACATGAATGAATGGCCAGATTTGTTCAATCATTAATGGTGAGAGTGAATTGGAATTTAATGTGAAAGGATTTGCGATGATGAGGTGTTTCCCTCTGTTCTCACTCTTTGTGGCGGGTAGCCCCGGTAAAATCTGTCTCTGCCCTGATCAAATCACTCACACCTAGACAAACATCAGAGGAATTCCTCAGTCTGGTATACTAATTTCCCTGCAATAGTACCATGTATGCAATGCATGTGTTTTGAGGTACCCCCCCTTTTTTTCTTCTTCCTTTACAGCTGCAGCAGGTGTGCTCCAGCTTATAATTTATGTTAGTGAAGTCTTGAACTAATACTCTTCTTCTACTGTCCTACAGAGGGAGCCAGAGCGGGAGGAGCAGATCGAGGAAAGCATGCCCCCCAAGTTTAAACGACACCTCAACGATGAAGAGGTCACAGGATCCATCCGCAGCGAGAGGGTGAGACACTAATGGAGGAAGTGGTAATAGGAGTTTTTTAAGTGCAGGGGATTCACAAACAAATGGTGAGAGAGGAGAGACTGTACATACTTACCCTAGTTTTATGGAAGGGGTACACGAGTAGTCAAATACATAGATATTAACAACATGAAAACCAGTCATTTTGTCCAGAATACTGTAGTTGCAGTGAAACTCTGACCAAAACAACAATGTTAGCTCTTTAGCTGTAGGAATATCATGTACATCTAACGATCGTGAAGACCAATTAAATCATTTATCTGGGGACCACTGGAACCCCCTCAAGGTCCTGTGTGAACCACCGCTGTAAACCACCAATAAAATGTTAAAGCATGAGGGGTTAAGTGATGGAGCGGATAGACAAAGGGGGCCAGAGATGAAAGTAAGAATAGAAGGAAGGCTGAAGACACTCCAGGATCCTTAAGCCAAAGATCTTCTCTTAATCAACACTGCCATGATGACCTTGCTTGACATCCTCCAACCATCCCTGTTTATTTCCTCTTTATTCTCGCCTCTGTCTTCAAGAGCGTCACTCTGTTTGCTGTTGCGGTTGAACGCTGATTAAAACCTTTAAAGGAATCACACCATGCGGGCGCTTGCATAACAAACACCCTTCTACACCATCCTTCTCCGTGTCCACGCTTCCCTTTGCCTCACGCCACCTCAGTTCTGATAATAGCTACCAGTTGTCCTTTGCCTCTCCTGGACAGTAGAAAGAAAGAGTTATTTTTTGTAGTGGGAGAGTGTTGGCACCTTACCGCGTAACGTTCTTTATGGTCATCTGGCCACAGTTCTTTCAGTGTTTTCTCACAGTGAAGGTGTGTTGCATATCTCTTTAACATCTTTGTCTGGCCACTGTACTGAGTTAAATTCACCTTACTGCAGATGTGGATTTTCCTCCTCTGATCATCTGGATTACAGTGTTGGCAGAGTGTCCTGAATAAGATGGATCTCCCTGTGACTGGAAGGTCACAGATTAGATCCCTTTGTCAGCTAGTTTACATCGCTGACTAAGCGTCCTTGAATAAGACACCATTTCAGCACCAGATGCCACTGAATCGGCTCCTAATTGGGGGCACTTCCACTTCCAACTTACCTTGGCTCACTGCAATTCCCTTTGAACGATAGATTTATGAGTAGATGCCCTACGCCTTATAGATGGAGTATGTGGATGCAATATGTAGATATAGATGGATAAAAGGTGTAACTTACCCGGTAACAGCTGGCATAGTCCATATGACTGCTACTCAATGGGAAACAGAGACGGACAGTTTGTCTCTTCATGCTCCAACTCTCCACCTGAAAGAGTTTTATGTGGCAGTCCAGGCTGATTGGATGCTGTGCCTTCTCTATGAATAACGTTTTACGCAGGGCCTTTGTTGGCCTTATTGTGGCCATCAGTGGTAGAGGCCTGGTTGTAGTTATATAGATGTTTTTGACAGCCTTGCTAGGGACCTTTGAAGCCTCACTACATTCTCCTTCCTAACTCAATTCAGTATTCACACATGTCTTTTATGCCCATCACGAGAAACACTGTTTATAGTTTAGAGACTATCTGAGATCTGAAAGAAGTCAAACTCAAAACAGTGCGATTGATCAGCTTTTCTAAGCAAAACACAAGAGATCACAAGCCTTTTTTTGCGGGCATTTATGACCACATCGCAAGTACAGTACAAACACTTTATTGGTTACTCTGAAGGCATTCTGAAAGCTCTATTTACCCCTTCAGCGGGTACTGTATGTGGTTTCTGGAGGTGTCAATACAGTCAGTTGTTGGTTACACTGGACTCAGTGGACTGGTTACTTATGCCAGGAATGTTCTCCCTGTATGGACTGGAATCTTCTGTCCTGTATCTGACCAGTCCTAAATGGACATTCCACTGATGAGGAGGCAGGAGTCATTGGAAGCATCAGTGTGCGTTTGACCCTTGGCCTTTTTGTCTTTTACAGAGGAACCTGCTGGAGGAGGACTCTGATGAGGAGGAAGACTTCTTCCTGTAGGTATTTTGGTTGACGTGACATACAGTATACGTCACATGTCAACATACTGTATATTCTACATCAAAGCATTAGATGAACACGCTACTAAATGTTGTGTTGTGAAATGCTGTAAAATTGACTTAATTACAATTTATTGTACTTTACTGTTATTGATACTAATAGTAATGGTAGTAATCATTAAGTTATTACTCAAGTATATCAAAATAACTGATAGATGAGTAATATTTTTTAATTGCAATATCTCTGAGGGTTTTATGTCTAACTTTTAACATGGTCATCTTCCAGGAGAGGACCATCTGGTCCCCGATTTGGACCTCAGAATGACAAAATCAAACAGTAAGTAACAAAATATCCCTAAGTACTGCTCGGCACCAAAGCTCAGAATAGCCCTCCCAGTGTGGGGAGATTTGGTGTTGCATAACAAGTTAATAATGTTTACCAGAAGCACCAGATTGCTAGCAGATTGAGTAACCGCACCGGTGATGTTGTGGGTCCTTGTGTAACAACACTCTTCCAGTCAGTCCCACATCCAAGTCCTCCTGAGACTGTTTCCACATTAACCTCCAGTTAGTTGCTGCAGACAGACAGCCAGAGAACAGAGAAGGTTATTGTTGAGACATTCTGGCAGCTGCCTTTGGTACTCCGTGGTCCATCGACATTCGACACGATTTGACGTTGTTGTCACAGTTTCCTGGAAACGTGTATATCAAACAGAGTTCGGCCGCTTTGCCTCTTTCTCAACCTCTACCCTTTGAGGTCAAGTCTTCAAAGTGTGGGCGTGTGTGTGTGCAGCAAGGTGTTGAAAATGCCTCTATGCTACAACACATATTTCCTTTTACGGCCAAGAAGTATTGAGTCAGTGTTATGATTTTACACAAGCCATTGTCTGGCACTCATCCTTGCCAATGTGCAGGATGTGTCAATGTGCAGGACTATGATGGATGATTTATTTGATTCAACAGGTGCTAGAAAGCTGCTCCTTAAAAACTGTTTTTGCAGTCTGAATGACGAGTACTAGTTGTAGTAACCTACCACTTCAAATGCCCCATCAACCACTCTCTTCACCCGTCACATCAGCCTCACTCTCGTGGCTGCATCCCTGTGAGTGGCCCTAATGCAAGGAATAGAAAATTGTCCTTCCCCAGCTTTACCTTTAGCCTTTGATGTCTCCCTGTTTTTTCATTTCATGTCTTAATTCACTGTCTCTCCGATCCCATCCTTTGTCTTTAGTGTGCAGTCGCAGGTTGATGAAGTCATCGATGTGATGCAGGAGAACATATCGAAGGTGATTGAAAGGGGCGAGCGGCTGGACGACCTACAGGACAAGTCAGGTGAGACGCGTAGAGATGTGGAGACCAAGGTGTTTGTAAAGCACCACAAATAAGCTATACGCAGGAATGCAGGTTTCATTGCTAGTTCCGAGGGACTCGGCTTTGAGGTTCAAACATTCATTAATGATGTGGAGCGAAATTATCCATAAGAGGAAGAAGAATGTCTCGGAGACCTGAGCGATGAGGAGACAGAGGGCGAGAGAAGCAGAAATACAGCTTATTTCAAGTACCCTACACTTTTCAAATACTGCTCTGCTCGTCATGTAAGAATGTCGGGAATCCATATTGCGCTAAAGCCAAAGTGCAGTAACTACGTTTTTGGACACAGTGATTTATTCGTGTATCCCAAAGGGCAAATTAGCCTTTGTGATTTTGAGAGATAAACAATTACCTCAAGAACATATTTACAATTAGTGTAATATCACTTATCATCTCATTTGGCTTGACCAGTTGAAACCTTTAAACCCATTATCAGCCAATGATGTTTCCCGTAGTTACTGCACTATGTCTTTGTAGGGCAGCATAACCTCCTAGCTTTCTTTTTACCTGTCTCTGTACAGCAGTAAGTTAAGCATCCGTATGCAATTGGGGCTCCGAGAACGTGCCATCTGTCATCTGTAATTTTGCGCCTTGTGTTATAGACCGTGCGTATATTGTTTAACTGGGCCCCAAGTCCCAGCAACAGGACTCTGGGGATATTTACAGCGAGAGCATGTCAAAATTCTCCCCACTTCAAAGGTGCTAATGATATGTCCAGGTTTATTGTTTGAACAGGTGTGTGTCTGGTGGTATTTGCTAGCCTCTCATGCACTCACTCGCTCACAAACCCTGATCTCGCTCTCACCTCTGTATACATTAACAGAGATCTGGAACATGTGTTTAGGTTTCACCACAACACGCCAGCCACACAAGTCTTTGACAAGAGACACAGAATCCTTCCACTTTGTTCTCATTCCTTTCTTCTTGTTGCTTCATCCATTCGGAAGTTATCATAACATCTGCAGATGTTTTATAATTGCTTCTCCCTCTCGTCACATGTCCACCAATCGGCCAAGACAATGTCCCACATCTGGAACACATTTGTGTGTGCAAACGTGTTTGTTTATGTGCATTTGAGCACATTTACCCGCCGCATGACTGAATGCGGTGTGTATGTCGCATGGCATTCTTTCCTAGACTCTTACCTACTTGTGTGTGTGATAAGTGGTAGCCGAGTCTTGAACGCAGGCGGATCTGACCTGCCCGCAGGTAGCCCATGTAGAGAATTCCTTAGGATTAACAAGCATCTTCTCAGAAGGAAGAGTACTTGCTTTTGTGGTTGTGACGGGTCGTTAACAGGCACATGGAGAGCTAGGGAGGTAGCGGACACATGACAGAGACTCTGAACAGGAACAGTTTGGACCACGCAGAGCCGCACGCCAGGGAATTGTTAACAAACACGCACACACTCACATGCAAGCACATGCGCATGCACACAAGTCAACCCCAGTATCTTGGAAATGGGAGGGAGAGAGACAGATGGGGACAGATTTTGTGAGAGATATGAAAAAGAGACGAGAATTTGGCAATTTATGGTGCGAAATGTCATTGCCAAACTTTGATTTTTGTGGTTTCATGCGAGGACAGGAGTGATGTCACCAGGAACACTGTGGTCTTACATAACTCTCCATTCCATTATATCATGGAGTCAATTACAGCTAAACAAACACCCCAAATCAAAATCCATCCACACAGCCAGCGTACAGTTCATTAAGATATTTCACTGTCAGTCGAGATTTGAGATGCCCTTTGACACTTCATCCCACAAATGACTCGGGTGGAACTGCTCCATTGCCAGTAGACAGTACTGTAGTAAACAGCTGCCAGGGATTAATGTGTGGAAGTCTATGGGAGGTACTGCTGTTTTTATATGTTGCCGTCTGTCCTGTGTTCCAGAGAGCCTATCGGACAACGCATCTGCCTTCAGCAGCCGATCCAAGCAGCTGCATAGGAGGATGTGGTATAGGGACATGAAGGTAGCGGATTGGTTTGTGTTGGAGAAATGGATTTAGTATTGTTGCAATGTGCAATACAGTACACAAATAAACTTGCCTTGCCTTATATTTGTTCAATGTGTCATATTTCCTCAGATGAAGATCATAATTGCCATGGTAGTGGTTGCCCTCCTGCTGATTATCATTGGTGAGTACTCACAACGCATCGCCTTGCGACGCGTTGTGAACTTGTAGATCTGCTATTTTGGCGAATGTTCCCCCCTAGAATAGGGATGCTGGGGATCAAGTGGTTAAACGTCAAGTATAAAGTTATTTTTAATCTGTCCTGATGTCAAGTTTTCCTAGTGACATACATTATCATGAAAAACGTACCGTAGTATGACATAAATGCAATGTGCTATAAAGTAACAATGTAATTCAGGGATGCCGTGGATTCAAACGTTATCTACAGGGGTGCCCTGAGACAAAACAAAACAAAAACCTTTGAGAACCACTGCACTGAATTCTTCCCCTCTCTCTGTGTGTATGTTTCTTTCAGTTCCAGTGATCCTGCGGTACCGCAGTGGCTGACAAGGAGGACAGGGGGGGAGACATCTCCTCTATGTTTTCCTCCTGGCCCCTTTCTCTCTCCTGCGCACAGTCCTCCACACCAGCTAGGTGGCGCAAGCCAGCCAGCCTACCACATCTCCTCTATGTCAGCCCGGGCTAACCTCTAGGACTATTGGTCCTGGCCTCTAGAACTCATCCTTACTGCCGATCTTATCCTTTGCATTTTCACACTAAAAACATCTTGTCTTGTTAGAACCGGGATGGGGGGGGGGGGGGGGGGGGGGGGGGGGGGTGGTGGTGGTGAGGAGGGCTTAGTTTAAAATCCTGAAATGAGGTTGCAGGGTTGACATAGAGCACTGGTTCTCAACCTGTGGGCTGGGCCTTCTGGTGGGCCGTGAGGGTATTTCAAGTGGTCCCCCAGAATAATTGGCAAAACGCTACAATTTGAATGATAATACAACATTAATATAAAAAATTGATACCACTAAATAAGAACTTAGCGTATGCTACATGTACTGTAGGTTCCATTGATCCCAGGCGGAACACAATCGATGATTGATTGTTAAAATGCTCCGAAAATGCACGCAGCCCACCCATTTGACCTGAAGTGGTTAGGTGGGTGGGCTTCGAGATTTTCAAGTGGGCCCTGATCCAGAAAAGATTGAGAACCACTGACAGGAGGAAAGGCTTTAATGAAAAAACGTTTATGCTACTGTATGTATGGCCTCACTCAGACCTTTAAAACATTGATGCATGCTTGTTGTATGAATGTTGTGAGTGTCATGGCCGCCCCAATGCATTTCCAATGGAAGTCACATGGTTTGTAGTCCACATTTTGGACTACAAGCTGTTGTATGGCTTTCGGCTGTGTTTCGACTGCGCCCCTCCCCCTCATACAACACAAATGTTGTGTCAAACCATGTGACTCCCATTGGAAATGCATTGGGGCAAGCTGTGTCACACCCTTTGTATACAACAAGCATACATCTGTTGCGACCGCGTGAGTGAGGCCTAAGCGTGGAAAGTCCATTCCATGATGGCACATATCACATTCAGGGCTCCAGGGAACCCAGGCAGGCTCTCTCCGACTCGCACCTTTTTTTATTTATTTTTTAAGTAACCATCTTCAACCTAGCATCCCTATTCGGGGCATGTTGTTGTATTGTCAAAAAAGCTTTACAAAAAAATCAGATCTATAAGCTCAGAATGTGATTATAGTGACGTACTTATAGATCCGCTATTTTCGCTATCCGTCATAAAACAAAGTATGTAGAGCTCAAGTGGTTAATAACTGATAACTCCTCTAACACAAAACAGCTGTGACAGTCTGTGGAAGTGCCCCAGACCGTGTCTCCTGTGCCTCCTTTTTAAAACAATGAGTAACCTTTATAAAAATATTTAATTGAGGACAGCGAGTGACTTTTTAAGGTTTATTGATATAGCGACAGGCTGCCCTGTTCTGGAAACATCAGAGAAGATGGAAAGATTACAAAAGGAGGTCCAACTGTTGAGACAATAAAAGAAACCTACGCCTCAATGGGCTCTCACAGAATAACTCTTCATACTTCCGGGCAAGGAAGCTTACAGAAGGAAAAGTCATGGTCACCTGACTGGGCTGCGCCATGACGCCCTCTCGGTGGCAAATCTCGCACCGGAAATTCGATGAAATACATGGCAGTGAATGGAGTCGGCTGGACCAGCTCATAATCGGTTCAGGAATATAAAAAGACATATCACAGCCAGGTTGTTTTCCAATAACTTTCTTTTCGATGTGCACAGTACATCATTTTATTGAGGCATCTAAACAGTGGCAGGTATCGTTTGTCTCTTGAGGTATCGCAAGATTTGGTTGCCAGACAGGAAACGGTGGACAGTCTTGCGATACTTGGCACGTTCAGAAACTAGTTTGTGCTCTTTAGATATACATTTTAAATTACAGTGTACACATCGAAAAGCAACACAACAGACAATAATGTGTTGTATTGTCTTCTTTTATATTCCTGAACCGATTATATGACAAAGGTCTCAATGTTTCATAAATAGTGTTTGTTCATGAGCTGGTCCAGCCGGCTCCATTCACTGCCATGTATTTCATATAACTTCCGGTGCGAGATTTGCGAGAGAGTCATGGCCCAGTCACGTCGTGACCATGACTTTTCCTTCTGTAAGCTTCCTTGCTTCCGGGTCCCTTCCCTGCTTCCTTCTCAGGTGTTACCAATGATCAGTGTTGGGCAATATTACTTAGGAGAGTATTATGTTACTTATTACTCCTTAGAAAAAGTAATATTATATTACTTATTACTTGGAATCAAGACTAATATATTACATATTATATAATATTACATATTACTTTTGCGCCCCCTCCCCCCCACCCGCAAAAAAGGGATGTACAACAACACAATTTGGTTAGTCAGCTTGTTTTAGAACTGAATCCAATTGTTTCGAATAATAATATTAAGAAGAGTCACAAATCAGCCAAAAAGGCTATAAAATAAAGCAGCAATCTCTCAACCTTTTAAATGAAATGTTTTCAAGTCAACAAAACAAATATGTAATATCATGTGCTAATTTTACAAAGTACAGTAAATAGGTATAATATTACTGTTTTGGCAAAGTAATACCTTACACTACTCGTTAATATTACAGTAATATATTACCAGTAAGACGTCTGAGGGCGAGAAGCGACCTCCCCCTAAAGGGCGAGGTCACGTGCACTAGCCATAAATGGAGCGTGTCTTGAGTGTACAGGGTTTGATGAGGTCAGATCAACATATAGAATGTCAGACCAGGTCAGCGCCATATATGGAGATATAAGGGTGGCAGCGGGGGCAGTGTCTTGAGTGTACAGGGTTTGATGAGGGCCTTCATTTTTGGGGCCTGTTGAGAACTTTTCGCCGGCTGTCGGGCACATCGCACAAATAACTTTGGGGCAGGCCCATCTAGAGTTTAAATGGACAGGTACAAGTCAAAAGGGAGACATCGAAGAGGAAGGATGGATGGGGAAGGATAAACATATGGAATGTCAGAACAGGTTCTGACATATATCCATATAGGATCAGGGATCTCCATATATGGGCTTAATTGCGACAGCAACTATGACATCAGGGATAGAGATCCCTGATGTCATAGTTGCTGTGACGAGGTCACGTGCACTAGCATATATGGGGGCTTTCCCATATATGTATGGGGATTTTGAGTGATACACTGACGGGAAATGCACGATTCCATAGTTACTGTAACGGCGACCTTCAGTCGCAATAAGTAACTAGTTACTGCCCAACACTGCCAAAGATACTAATTAAGGTTCTCAAACTTTCAAGGACCCCCATATTGTAACTGAGTTACAGACCCATACGGGCCATTTGGAACCCACTCAAGGACAAAGAGATCCACTGGTGTAGCAGAGGGTTTCCTGAGCCAACATGCACAATAGCAGAGCCTTCATTAGTATCATCAGTAGCCCGTGAAGGAAGTAGGGATTATTGAAGGGGCCCAAGTTCTTTCCAAAATGGTGTGTGTGCGCATAGACCCCTGTGCTGTTTACGTTTATGTATTGCATCTGTTGAGACAACTTTCTCTGTAAATTGTGCTGCTTTCTGCCTCCGAATAGCTTATTACATTGCACACATCTGGGCATCATGCCAAAACAAAACATGCAGATTATGAATGTCCCTGCACCCCGAACCTCAATGCCCCCAACGCCAGCCCCTCGCCTCCTCAGCTCTGGGGCAACTTGGTCACGGCTGTCCTACTTTCCTGCTGGTGGCATTAAGCCACGGCTCTCTCTCCTCTCCAAACACATTCTATGTTTTAATATTAATATTGTTGCCATCCTACATTCTTGAGTTATCTTTGATTGAGCTAATTTCTGCTGGACAGTAACTGTAATGCTTGAAGTGAATGTATGCTCTGTTATTCCCTGACGTCACTGAGGAATGACCGAATAAGGGACACAGTTCATCGAAACATACTGTTACAATGTGTTTACTTTAGTGATTTAGGGAATTTTAAGTTAAAAGTTAGTGACTGGAATACCTATAATATACCCCCACTCTCTATATTGTCATTCCTTTTATTATTATTTTCATGTAATTTATTTGAGGTGTAAATATTGATTTCGTAACGATGTACTATACTCCTGACATTGCATTGACAGACTGTGAAATACTGTACCGTTCCTCTGAAAATAAAGTGGTTTTAAAAAGGGCATCTGGACTCCATGGCTGGTCTGGTTCTGCACTGGTTGGATCCTACCCTAATGTGGGAGGAAGGAATGAGGAGAGAGGATTAAGGATGTAGAGAAGAGTTAAGGAAAGAGACCTAAAAGGGAAAACAGGGAACGGCCTGGGTTTGAATGGCCTGCCAGACAGCAGCTCTGCGTCGTGTGTGTGTGTGTGTGTGTGTGCGCGTGAGAGAGAGAGAGAGAGCATCCACAGTCAAAGAACATTGGGTTATTATTTCCTCCGTTCCCAGGAACCAGTGTAAGTTTCCTGATGTCTCTGACTCCCATCTCATTACCAGGACATTTTATTGGGTCTGTGATTTTACTGGCGGTGTGGAAATCCCAGGATGGCACTAAAGCAGTGGGGCCTGGTGTGGAGCCCCCGTATTGTTCTGACAGACTACTGTTGTCCCCTGCTCTCAGCCTCACAGCATAGCAGAGCTACAGCCCTGGCAGCAGCAGTATCCAGCAGTGGTGGAAAAAAAATATGTATATAATATATTTATTAAGTAAAAGTCCGGTGGCAAAGTGCAAAAATCAAATAAACAGAAGTGGGAGATGGCAGGGGAGGCAGGCTTTTATAGGGCGTTGGCACCCGGGAACCTGGGCCCACCAATTAGGCTGATCATCATTGCCCTATTGGAAGCAATGAGAAAACATACCGTAAGTAAAGGGTAAAGCAAACATACAGAATCCATAACCAGACAAGTGCAACTATATACTGTAAGATCATATACACGGAACCGTCACAATCAATACTGCAATGTATAAATACTCTGTTACAAGTACATTTCCGGAATTAAAAATGTATTGAGTAAAAGTACAAAACGGTACAGTATTGGTAAAAATGTAGGTCAAAAGTAGAACTTACTCATCAAGCAGAATGTCTACAATGTCTACAAGCTCACAATGTGCATTGTGAGCTTGTAGATGAGCTGTTTTCAAAGTGGCTCATTGGCTCAGAAGCACCATGGGTCCGGTGGAAGACTCTCGACCGCCTGAGAACAGGAACGGGGCGATCAAAAGCTGCTATGGCCAGATGGGGCTACAAAACCGGCCCAATCATCTGTGAATGTGGAGAAGAGGACCATACAATGCAGCACTGCCTTGTCTGCCCTCTACTACCCAACCCTTGCAGCTTAAAAGATCTTGCAGAGTTCAACAATATTCCAAATGACTGTGTAAAGAAATGGGAAACTGTCATCTAACCACATGCTTCAAAGACACGAAAAGAAGAAGAAGAAGCTGTTTTCAAATTGCCAAAATGTATAGGGTTAAAGTGGTTAATGTATGTTTTGTAATAATACAAATAATAATACAAAGTAACTAAAGTTTTCGAATAATTGTAGTGGAGTAAAAGGTATATTTGCCTGAGATGTAGTGGAGTAGAAGTACAAGTAATGAACATTGGAAATACTCCAGTAAAAGTAAAGAAATACTTAAGTACAGTACTTGAATACATATACTTAGTTACTTTACACCACTGGTATCCAGTACTTTTTACAGATGAAGGCGTTAAAACGTTGGTGTGAGTCTTTGGCTGTTCAGATCGATGTCAGATGTCCCTCCAGCTGCCACTCGTTACTGCTGCGCTCAGTGGGGACAAGGGCTCCATTTCCTTTGTTTTAGGGATGAAAAGGGTAGAGAATTGGATTAGCTCTGCCTTACAAGCATTGACTGATTTATTTCTATAACATGTTAGATGACATCCATCTAACAGTTTAATATCTAGACTTGATTTAAGTATTGGTTAAGCTGTGATGAATGGAAAAATATATTTACAGTATATATGCAGTATATACACAGGTATAGGCCTAGAGCAGGTGTGCTGTGAGTGTATTGCAAGTGGGCCCACAAATAATTGCCAAAGAACTACGCTTTTATTGACACAACATTAATGTAAAAAATATATATAAAGAAATTCCAGGTATTTGCTCTCTAAAATCTTGAAAATGAGTTGTCATTGTGATATGATAAATAGGAAGTTAGGAACGTAAATTATGTTGATCATTAAAATAAACGTGCTCTGAGAATGCACATGGCCCACCCATCTGACCACTTAACACGGCAGCCGAACAGCTGCCGTGTTAAGTGGTCAGTTGGCCGATGGGTGAAGAGTATATATATATACTGTATAGCTATGTTCCCCCTGACCCCTTGGTGTGGGCCCACCCGACCCAATCACAATGAAATAGAGGGAGAGCTAGTAAACTCTGGTGGCTGTAAAATGTTACAGCTCTTTTAACTGCTCTGCAAGTCACTGGTTTTAACTGCAAGCAAAATGTCAGATCTGAGTTGAGATGCGTTCTTTCCCCTCTCTAGTCAGGTGTGTGTGTGTGTGTGTGTGTGCGTGTGTGCGTGCGTGTGTGCGTGCGTGCGTGCGTGCGTGCGTGCTATTTAAGAGGCCATAATACAAGGTGACAGACAAAGATAATGGTCTATCTATGCTACTACGTACATGCAGGACTTTACTTGACCAATTTGCACACAAAACAGCGCAATCAACACCAAGCTGCTTGTCAAACAAACTCAGTATCAGTCAGTATAATGTGACATGATACTGATCATGATTCATGACACTGACATGATGATACTGATCATGATTCATGACACTGACATGATGATACTGATCATGATTCATGACACTGACATGATGATACTGATCATGATTCATGACACTGACATGATGATACTGATCATGATTCATGACACTGACATGATGATACTGATCATGATTCATGACACTGACTGACATGATACTGATCATGATTCATGACACTGACTGACATGATACTGATCATGATTCATGACACTGACTGACATGATACTGATCATGATTCATGACACTGACTGACATGATACTGATCATGATTCATGACACTGACTGACATGATACTGATCATGATTCATGACACTGACTGACATGATACTGATCATGATTCATGACACTGACATGATACTGATCATGATTCATGACACTGACATGATGATACTGATCATGATTCATGACACTGACTGACATGATACTGATCATGATTCATGACACTGACTGACATGATACTGATCATGATTCATGACACTGACATGATGATACTGATCATGATTCATGACACTGACATGATGATACTGATGATGATACTGACCATGATAGCTACTGACATGATACTGACCATTATACTAACATGATACTGATCATGACGCTGACATACAGTACTGACCATGATACTGACATAATACTGTAAAAATTAGAGAAAGGCCGCACACACGTAGACACGATGCTGTATATTTATTCAGAATCCAACGTTTCGACCTAGGAGGTCTTCTTCAGGGAATTCATTCCCTGAAGAAGACCTCCTAGGTCGAAACGGGGAATTCATTCCCTGAAGAAAGAAACGTTGGATTCTGAATAAATAAACAGCATCGTGGCTACGTGTGTGCGGCGTATTTACTGCCTTAGGCCAGCACCTCACCAACACTGGTGTGCGCTCTTTCCTGTTTTGTCTAACTGACATAATACTGACCATTATACTGACCATGATACTGAAATTATACTGACCATTATACCGACCATGGTACTGTGACCATGATTTTTGTTTATGAAATCACATTGAGACATTTAAGGAAAGAAATTAGTTTGTTGGTGCTGTTTTACCAACTCATAGACATCTGGAATGTGAACCATGTAAGGCAGTGGAAGTATAAAGTACCTGTAGCATAACATGGAAAGCCCAAGTAGCCTACCTCAAACATTTTGTACAGACAACAGACCTGCATTTTTATCCCGTTCTGTCCCACGGGACACACCCACGTTGGCAGTAGGGGTCCTCTGGTAGTGGACCTCAATGGATGACTGCAGATTCCAGGCATAGCAGCCTAGTACAAGTTATATAAAAGTCAATAGAATAAGGCAGGCGGCATATTAGTCATCCCTACACACGCACGCACGCACGCACGCACGCACGCACGCACGCACGCACGCACGCACGCACGCACGCACACACACAGAGACGTGATCTGAATGGTAAGTAGGGTAGAGGTGGATGTGTCAGTAGATGGGGGAAGCAGAGAATACGTTGGCAGCACAACAACAGTGTCTGCATTTAATACAGCAGGTCACTGGCGTGAGAACATGTATGAAATATTACCCACCCAGTCCTCTCTCATGAACAAAGAGCTGTTTATATGTTTAGTGAGACCTCACCCTCCTCACTCCCTTTCTACCTTAACCTCTTAAACCCTCTGGAAGCCCTATTTTCGTCAGTGCTATAAACCCCTTATTCCTAAACTTCTTGGCCTTTTTTACTATTTCGAAAAACATTTTTGAATAGTTCAAATAGCCGATCTACAAGTTCACAACGTGTTGATGTAGATTGGCTAGTTGAACAATTTAATATGTTTTTCTGTATTATCTGTTATTTTCCATCTACACCAAATCTCTTGGCCAAAAATAGCCGATCTACAAGCGCGCAATGAGTCCAATGATTTACTTAAGTAAAGGCTGCAATACCACAATGTAATAAATAATAATACAGTATACTTTGTTACAAGTCAAAGTTCTGTATTACTTTTTTTTACTAGTAAAAGTACAAAAATGAGAGTTGCGCCTGTCAGAGTAAATTCAGTCAGGAAACTAAATATATTGCTCATTTTATATTCAATAAAAATATATTCTATCCATTCATGAGTTGTACTGAATACTGTACTGGCCTAAAAAATTACTTGCAGTACCTAAATAAAAGTTACTCCAAAAATAAATCTCACAATGCATCGCATTGCTACACGTTGTGAGCTTATACAGTAGATACACGTTTGGAATAGCCAAGGAATAAAATAGGACTTCAATGTTTTATGTTTTGTAATAAAACTCAAAATTTGTTAAATATACGTGGTTCCAGTGGTGGAGTATAATGTACAATATAATGGAGATGTAATGGAGTATAAAGAATTGAACAATGGACCTCAAAATTGTACACCACAGACTAGTAACACTCTTATTGCTCTTCCTCTCTCTCCCACCTCCATTACATGTGGTTTCACTCAACTAGTCCTCTCTTGACTCCGTGCCTCCATCCATCCCTAATTTACTTCCCCCTCCTCCTCCTGTCCTCGCAGCCTCTCACCCTTTTGATATTTCCTGTGAGAGGACGTGCCCAGGTCATAAATATTGCTACCGAATTGCTCACTATTTCCTATACAACTAACTTACTAAACGTGTCCATCCACACAGCGACCTAATCCCAGTGGTTCTCAAACTTTTACATTTCAAGGACCACCAGTTTGATATAGCATGAGGCCAAGGACCCCCATTTGACCACCATAATAAACTGATGTTAAAATACGGGAATGTATACCTGCCCTTTTTGTTCCATTCCAAAGCCAATAATGCTGCTGCTCTGACAAAACTCAGTCTAATCACTAATCAGCACAACTGATGATATTTCTAATGTGATTAATCCGTTCTCAAATGTTCTATTAACGGCTCGGTGTGCTGTCATGCTCATTTCAGCACGGATGGATAGCCTATTTCAACCAATTGCTTGGTCAGAAAAACGACCTGTAGTCATAAATATTTCACTCCATTTTTGTAGTTTTCCTCCTTTTTTGGGCGACTCCTCTGTGTACCACCAGAGGGGGGGGGGGCTCAAGTACCACCAGAGGGGGGGGGGGGGGGGGGGGGGCTCAAGTACCACCAGAGGGGGGCTCAAGTACCACCGGTGGTTTGGGAACCTAATCTATCTTCTCACCAATCAAAGCTTATTTTAAAGGGATAGTTCACCCAAATAAACGACAATTTCACCACACAAAGTAGGAGATCAATCTTAACAAGAGCAAAATGATTATATTAGCTGACCAGTTAGTTGTCCTTTCAGTATCCTTTCAGTGGTTACACTGAGACTGCTGTTGGAGTTTATACATTATTTTATAAACTATTATCTGTATAGTTTTGCCTTGGCCCTTAATTATTTCAATATTGGATCAGACAAAAACAAAATAAAAGGCTTTGTGGGGTGAGTAATTGATTGAGAAAAAATCACACCCGTGTGAACTGAGTGGTGTAAGGTCTTATATAGACTGATCAACTGTGGTCTGATGTAATGTCTGACGTAATGAAATCACACCCGTGTGAACTGGGTGACCATAGCAACCATGCTCATTTTTTGGTACGAACAGACACGTAAACTAACAAAGCTGAAATCACACCCGTGTGAACTGGGTGACCATAGCAACCATGCTCATTTTTTGGTACGAACAGACACGTAAACTAACAAAGCTGAAATCACACCCGGGTGAACTGGGTGACCATAGCAACCATGCTCATTTTTTGGTACGAACACGTAAACTAACAAAGCCAGTTGTAGGAGTGGTTTACACCACTCAAAAAAGGTAATGATCTATCCATAAAGATAAGATAAACCTTTAACAGGAGACTAATTCAGTGTAGCTGAATGAAACACAGGATGGTACAGGTAAGACTCAAGAACCAAACCAAAGAAGAAAAATAAAATAAAATAAAACAATTAACCGAGAGCCTGGAAGCCAGGACGTGCACACCAAGCCATCAGTTCAATTGACTAAAAAGAAAAATGTTCATCACCCGATATACCTTTTTTCATTGACAAATAAGCTTTAAAGGAGAATTCCATGCTAGAAAGCTTTCTTATCTTTCCTTGTAGTTGTTACGTCCCCACCAAAGAGGTCCAGGTGTTTTTTTGTGCAAAAGCTCCTTATTGGCTATTTCCCCTACCATAAGCCCTCAATGAATTGCATTGAATTGAATGGGAATTTAATGGGGTGTTGTGCTAATTCGCTTATTTCCATCGAAATAAGTAGTAAAGTGTGCCGCTTGGGATATTATTTACATTATGAAGAGAGGATATATAAAAAAAATTGAGCGAATTAGCACAACACCCCATAGCCCCATTCAATTCCCATTCAATTCAATGCAATTAATTTAGGGCTTATGGTAGGGGAAATAGCCAATAAGGAGCTTTTGCACAAAATAACACCTGGACCTCTTTGGTGGGGACGTAACAACTACAAGGAAAGGTAAGAAAGCCTTTTAGTATGGAATTCTCCTTTAATGATGATTAAAACTATGACTAGTCTAAATATACTGACAATTTTGTCAACAAATCAACTAAAATGTTAGGGAGGGAGAAGAGATCCAGTAGAACTAAGACATGTTTGGTTGTGTGCAGGTGTCATTCTCTTTTCCGTCTCCGAAAATATCCGATCTGGAAGCTCAAAACGTGTCGTGCTGGGACACGTTGAGAGCTTGTATTTTGCTATTTAAAATAAACTAAAACATTTCAGATGACTAAAATATGACTAAAACTAAATGGAATTTTATTCAAAAGACTATGAAAGTTTTTATTCAAAACTTTCTGTCAAAATCAACACTGCGTGCAACAAGTGTTTGTAGGGTTCTTAACAGTATTGTTTCTGCTAAACTTGTTGAACTCGGTCATTCCCTATTTCCCCGCCAGAGCACCCCACTTCCTCTTGAGCGATGGATCTGGGTCAATGGATGTTTTGGGGATCAGAGTTGGCCTCTGAGGTCAACAGAGATGGATGGTTGGACGTCTGAACACGTCATTCAGAGAGGAGGAGAGACGAGAACAGGAGAAGAGACGAGAACAGGAGGAGAGGAGAGGAAAAGTGAGGGGGGGAGAGTTGGGTGAGAAGAACCGTCAAGAATGCAAACAGAGATGCAGGATATGAGCGTAAGGTGAGAACATGCAAGGAAGACACGTGTGTGCGCACGCTTCTGTGTGTGTGTGTGTGTGTGTGTGTGTGTGCGTGCGTGCGTGCGTGCGTGCGTGCGTGCGTGCGTGCGTGCGTGCGCATGCAAGAGTGAGTTGGTACACCTGCTTTTGTGCATGTGTTGTGTTCTTTTTCATCCCGGCTCGCTGAAAATAAACAAGGGATCATATTTAACCACTTAAACCCTATACACTGCAGTTGACTGAGGTCCCCCAGGGGTCAATATGTGGTGCCCCTCCCCTTTTCCCTATACACCAAGGGCCCTATTTTTGCCATGCTATATACCCCTTATCCCTAAACGTAATTGGCTATTTGAACTTGTGCCTTTTTCAAAATAGTAAAAAAGGCAAAGAAGTTCAAGGATAAGGGGTATATAGCACTGGCGAAAATCGGGCCCCAAATGTCTTTGCCAAAAATAACCAATCTACAAGCTCACACCACATTGCGTTGCGACATGTTGTGAGCTTGTAGATCTGCTATCTGTGCTGAATTCTCACGTATTATGAAGACATACCCAGAATAGGATGTTAGGGTCCATGTTGTTGATATTGCATGACTGACAGTGAAGGAACTTGAAGCAGCAGGCAGCGGATGTGTCTGATATTGTGAGAAGAGATGGAGGGGGTAGAGGTCTATTTAGATGGTGATGGATACATAACGAGCTAAGTTACACTGGGAGGTGTGTTCTGTAGCCAATGACGCATTGCATTATGTCAAAATTCAAACTTTCAAACTGGTTAAGCTGTATTTGAGTAGGGAAACACCTGTTCACACGCACACGCACACGCACACGCACACACACACACACACACACACACACACACACACACACACACACACACACACACACACACACACACACAATCCTAAAGGTATGCGCATGCATATAACCCTGCATGTATAAAAATGCACACATATATTCACAAACACACATGCATGCACACATAAACCTACATGCATGTTCCCGTCACCGTCACCACAAACGTCAGGGAAACGACAGCATGGCGAGGCCCGAGGGTCATTCCTGGTGTCCAGTTGATGGGCTCGTAACCCTTAACTCTTCACAATGATGACATCTATGGCCAGTTTGACGTCATGCTTTGGCCCCCTGCCAGGGTGAAACAGGACACTGTCTCCTTCAGGAGGTAACTGTATCCCATGTGTCTCAGCTTTGCCTCCCCTGCGGGGGCAAGATCTTAGCCATGTTCCTCTGAACTGGAGCTCAGTGTTAATAACACAGGAACACACAGAACTTTGGCTTTGTCCAAATGATGACTCAAAATGACCCGGGTTCAAAAGTACAAAAGCAAAGGCTTTCACAAAAAGTACAGACAGGCACGTTTGTTTAAAATACAAATAGTCAAATGAACACGCACGCACGCACGCACGCACGCACGCACGCACGCACGCACGCACGCACGCACGCACGCACGCACGCACGCACGCACATCTAAATAGACCTCTACCCCCCTCTCACAATATCAGACACATCCGCTGCACGCACGCACGCACGCACGCACGCACAGTTAAATGGAATGTTTTTGTTGCTGAGACGGTCCCCAAAACACACAACATCCCATTCCTCCCACTTTCTCCTCCCCTCCCGTTCTCCTATAATCACACTCCCAAAACCTCTCCTCCCCTCCTCCCTTTCTCTCCTCTCTCCCACCCACTCACCCTCCCTCCCTTTCACCTCTCCTCTCCTGCTCTCCTCTCCCTCCTCCCTTTCTCCCCTCTCCCCCACCCTGCACCCTCCCTTTCACCTCTCCTCTCCCTCCTCCCTTTCTCCCCTCTCCTCTCTCCCCCACCCTGCACCCTCCCTTTCACCTCTCCTCTCCTGCTCTCCTCTCCCTCCTGCCCTGCCTTCCAGATTGTATAAATAACTGTGAGCTGGTGGGAAGGGCTCAGTGTTACAGACCTGGAGGACCTGACCAAAAGGACAAGAAGAAAAGACACAACAAGCAGCACCTGAGAGACAGACAACCAATACACATGGAGGACAGGAAAAAGAGGGATTAAAGACTCCGGGACAGACGCGAGAAAGACGAGAGGTTTGACCTTGTGACACCTGTGACGAAGAGGAAGGACAACAGAGTCTTCAGAGAGTGGAGAGAGAAAGAAAGTCTCTAGATCGACAACCTTTCCCCGTGTGTGT
>NC_136812.1:14790514-14935514 GCF_951216825.1 Electrona antarctica
CACAAATAAACACATGACACTAAATATGGTTTTCCTAATTCACGCAAACGTCATCCCCTTAAACTCTGGTATTCATATAGGCCTACATTAATGTGCAAGGTAAGGCAAGGCAAGTTTATAGCACATTTCAACAAAAAGGCAATTCAAAGTGCTTTTACACAGAGCCTAATAGCATTATAAAAATAAATTTACATACAATTAAATCATCAAGTGTGAGGTGCATAAAAGGCAGCGGTTTGGTTTAAAATAACTGATAGTTGTAGCAGACTTGCAGTTTTCTAGGAGTTTGGTCCAGATATGTGGTGCATAAAAACTGAACGTTAGCCTCTCTGTTTAGTTTTGACTCCGGGGACATAAAACTGACCTGTCCCAGACGACCCGAGAGGTCTGGAAGGTTCATAATGTAGCAGAAGATAATAAATGTATTTTGGCTCTAAACCATTCAGTGCTCTTTATAAAGAAACAGTAGTATTTTGAAATCTATTCTTTGTCACACAGGGATCCAGTGTGTAAAGATCTGAGAACTGGAGTGATGTGATTCACTTTCTTGGTTGATGAGGACATGAGCAGAAGCATGCAACTGTTAAAAAGTATTGGAGGAGAAATAGGTTCACATGTACCTCATGCACAACATTTGTAGGACCGTAATGGCATCTAGTTAAGATTGTACAAAATGTTAAGAATGTTATTTAGATAGTAGTATTTAGTTTGGACAGATGCTAGGTCAAATATCTCTTTCTTTGAGGCAATTCATTGTTCCCTTTGCACTCTTGTGTGACTATTTAGCCTGTTGTTTGTTGATTAGGTTCATGCTTACTCTGCTTACTCCGATGTCATACTTGTAAGCGTCTGCTAAATGCCTAAATTGTAACTGACATGGGTAGCAAGTCATGTTGTCATACACAGTATGACATCATCCTTTACTTCAGTACAGAGGCATGGTAATTAAGGTTCAACCTAACAGCGTATTTATTCAAACACCAACTAATACAAAAAGGACCAGTTCTGTTGGTGGTGACAGCTCAATCTGACAACTTGCCTTTTATATGATCTGAAGCTAATGAGCCGAGGGGGCGATCTAAAACATTATAACACATTAATTTTGATGATATGATATGATATAGTACTTTATTGTCAGTTCGCACTGAAATTCGTTTTGCGACCCAGCGGCCTTGTATGCAACACATACACATTTGACATAACACAGGACAAAAACTAGAAATAAAATACAGTTACATACATAGAAAACATAAGGGCAGAGAGCAATGTCCACAGCTCAGTCTAGTCCTGGCCAAAATCCTGATTAAGCCTCAGAGTTGATTGATGGACAAAAGACCTCTTCAGTCTGACCTTATTGTATGCTGGAACACCATATCTCCTGATTCATTTAACCCACATATATGAACTACAAAAATAACGATTATTTTACACGGTTATTTATAATAGTTGTTGACAATAACAAAAATCAGGGGCGCGCTCTTATCATCGTACATCATCATGATGTAAAATAGACCCTATGCCTATTTGCTCAGACACCATGACATAAAATTCTCCATTCATTGTCAATGGGAATTTAATGTTTGTGTAGGACAAAAATAGACACTAAGCCAATTTGCTCAGACACTATAAGACTTAAGATTCTCCATTCATTGTCAATGGGAATTTAATGTTTGTGTAGGACTAGTGCACGCCCCTTAAAAATGTAAAGCACTGACTTTACATTTTCTGAGAGAAAGAGAGGGGGGATGTGTTCCTGTACAATACACTGTACAGAGTGATCGCTATTCCAGCAGCATGCAGCAGTGAGTGTAACTTTAGGACACTGTACACATTGTATTTGGCACAAAGACACTGAGGAATGATGTCCTGAACCCTAAGCCAGGGCAGAGATGAGTGAACTATGCCAAAGTCTGTGCCAGAGGACATCTATCCTCATCTACTCCTAACAAAACCTTTTGTGAGGAGTTTATATACAGTATCTATTACTGTGCTCACCTGATTCAGATTTCATCTGATGATAACTACTCGCTTATCTCCTCCCTCAAACCAATCAAGGGGTTGTATTTATACGTGACATTTTGATCTGTGTCTCGCGTCCCTCCACCGCCTCACTCTCCATTCTCCTTCTGTGTGCTCTCCACTATCCTTTCCTTCAGGCTCCTGATGGGGGTCTTCGGGCGTAAAGTGACGCTGCTAAGCTCTATGGACCCCAAAGCCAAATAAACACTCAAGGTCCATTCCCCCTGGAACCGCCAACTATTACCTGCTTCTGGATTCACCTGCGCTCTGTCCCCATGCATAAATCCCCTCACCCCTTCATCACCTCGCCTTCACCTCAGTCTACTTTTCACCAGTCTCCCCTCATTCCTACACACCTCAATCACATTTAATATTGTTTCTATCTTCAATCACCTCGCCTTCACCTCAGTCTACTTTTCACCAGTCTCCCCTCATTCCTACACACCTCAATCACATTTAATATTGTTTCTATCTTCAATAAATACAAACAAAACTGATTGATTGTTTGAAGATGTGTTTTTTAGGAGAAATACCTATATATGGAGATTTTTGTATCTGTCCTGTCGGTCTGTCTGTCTGTCTGTGTTTCCTTTTATGCCCATGTATGGAGATCCTTTATGCCATCAATATGTTGTCTCAGTTATGGGGTACTGCACTAAGTACTCTGACAACATATGAGTAACGACTATTGCCACAGCGAGGCATTGGCATGCATTCCTATAATGAGCAGCAGGCCATGTCATTCCTGCATGAACCCTCTCCACTCTGGACTCTACCTCCCAGACACAGACCTCTTTTTCTACTCAGAAACTGTGTCCAGAAGTAAACTGTCTCTAAGGATACGACAGATTCTTTCTCACACGTGTCATCTTCCCGTTGTTTTCAACAGAGAGCTTTCTGTTGTGTTGGGGTTCAGTGAGTTCACAAACAAAATGTGGTAACCAGAACTTCCTCTCCTTGATGGTCCCATGCTCCTCTCCTTTGTTGTTGATCATCCTGATCCCTGCTGTCTGGAACATGGTCTTCATCTGCTCTGGGGTGACTTCCTCTCCTTGATCTGCTCTGCAAAAAAAACTTTTCTGCCAAAGCTTACTTTTCTCTAATCAGTTGGAGTCTCCTCCCATTTGTTTTCCTTGATGAAGGTTAATTTCCAGAATTCTGTTTTCCGTGTCTGAGCCCAGGGCAAGTTCACACACATCTGATGATAAGTGATTGACAACTTGCTATCTAGATGAACATTATCTAACCTTTCCATCTTCAGTTCTGTTGTCTTCACCTAGTTTCATGTCTTGATTGTCTCCACCAGGCCGAAGGCATGGGGAGAGAGTATGTTTTGCACTCCGTCCGTGTGTGTGTGTGTGTGTGTGCGTCCGTCCTTCCTTCCGTCCGTCTGTTACCAGCTAATCTCCGGCACCGTTGGCCCGATCCATGCCAAACTTTGCACACACACTCCCTGGATGCCAACGACGAACCTCTGCCCCAAATATTCCTCAACGGCCTGTTATAGCGCCACCATGAGGCCGTACATTCGGTATACACTATCTCCATAGTCATGTGATCAACACGGATCTGCACAATTTCCCATCTTCCTTCCTGATTGGCTAAGATTCGCTTCCAAAGCTCACATGATTGGTCCGTTTCGAACAAAATGCCACAAATCACAAACACAGTGTGCAATTTCCGTGAAATTATACACGCACATTTCCACTAGGCTGAGGACGACATGACACAATTTATTTTCCAAACCAGCCTCATGGTGGCGCTATAACAGGGCAATTCCTGTTTTTACCTATAACTGCATCGTTCTGTGTACAACTTTGTATGCGCACTCCCTAGAGGCATGGAAAAACATTTTCCCTGCATCCCTCCACATCTGCCGGTTATAGCGCCACCATGACGCCGATTTCTGCAAAACACATTGTTTATATTAGTCGCACAGATTTCATCCAAATCTCATGCAAACCGGTATACATGATCTCTGTAGTCATGTGATCAAGACGAGTCTTTTTGATTTCTCAGATTCTACACTGATTGGCTAAGATTGCCTTCCAAAGCCTTCAGGAGTGGCCCGTTTTGTACAAAATGCTGCACATGTCCTGCTCATCCAGAATTCTATCCTCAGAGATGCTATGAGTGATCTGACTCTGCATTTCCTCAACACAATGAAGAAAATTGTTGCAAAAAACAAACAAACATGTTTATATCACTCCTAAACATTTTGCCAAACATCACACACACTCCTATCCTCCTGGTGGAGACATGTGCCCAGAAGGGCACTTTTTCTAGTTTATTCTGTTCTGCAGAGACTTTTGTGACAAAACCTTTAGGAGTTGTACTTTATCCATCTGGTAGTGACTTGTCTTCCAAACATCAAGGAGCTCCTGCAGGGAGGAGCCTATCTCTTTGCCTGAAGTGATGCCCATCTTTTTCAGATCGTGGCCGCTAACAGGGAAGTGTGGTTTGGACCATTTGCAGAGCTCTGCCAGCAACTTGTCCTCCCCTTGATACTTGAGCAGCTCGCACACTTTACTCTCAGAGTCCAGATCCCGACTACTGATGATGAAGTCGGTGAAGGGTTTGAGGCTGTCGGGGTAATCCTGGTTCTTGTGAAGCTTGTGTCTGTGTTTTATGAGGAAGAGAGCCAGAGTCTTCTCCTTGTTGGAAACCTTCAGACGCATGTCCATGACCTCTACATCCACAGAGTTGTGGCAAAGAGCAGTCAGAACTGTCATGGCTTTAGGAGAGTGGTCCTTGGCATGCTGCCACACTAGTTTCAACTCTTCAATGTCACCATGTGGAGGTAAACCCATGTATTTGGCCAATCCCAGATCATACATGACCTCCACAAGATGCGCAGCATGGCTTCCAACCACCATCTGCTTGAGTTCTTTCCAAATCCGCTCTCCTGATATACCTGCTAGGCCATGGGCATTGTCCCTGATGGCCTGCAGTGTCTCAGGCTCATGGCCACCTGTCTCCAAGGCTACTCTGCCATAAAACCTGAAATACCGCAGTATTCTCAAGTAGTCCTCTTGGATCCTATGCTCAGCACTGCCAACAAACCGAACTTTACGCTTTTGAAGGTCTTCATATCCTTTGAAATAGTCGTACAAGGTTCCATCTAGCCCTAAGAACATAGAGTTGATGGTGAGGTCTCTCCGCTCAGCATCTTTCTGCCAGTCAGTGGTGAATTCTACCTCGGCATGTCGTCCATCCGTCTTAACATCCACCCGCAACGTGGTAACTTCAAAGTTCTGCTGGTGCAGTCTAGCCGTAATGGTCCCATGCTCCTCTCCTTTGTTGTTGATCATCCTGATCCCTGCTGTCTGGAACATGGTCTTCATCTGCTCTGGGGTGGCTGTGGTGGCAAAGTCCACATCCTCTGGATGTTTCCCTGACAGGACGTCCCTTACGGCACCCCCTGCTATCCTGAGCTCAAAATGGTGCTTCTGAAACAGATCTGCAATGCCTTGCAGACCATCTGTCACCAAGTACTGAAAATGACCGGTTTCCAACCGCATGCTGAAGAGCCTTCTGCATCTCCAACCAGAAAAGGAAGTGATAGTCATACTCATACATTATTTATATCCACAAACTCTCCCAAGTTGGTCGTCATAGCTACAGCGTATTGAGATGACATCATGGCTGCCAGCCTGCGATGGTAGCAGAGATTAAACATTATGTTTTCACGGCGTGGTTCCTAGGGGTGAGCCGTCTAGCAGAGGGTCTGTGTGTGTTTGTCTGTGGCTAAACTTGCAAACCAAGGAAGTTAATCCCGGAATAGCCGCAGACAGATACAGACACACAGACGGCTCACCCAAGGCCGGTGCCATGCTGCAAAAACTCAATCCAAGACTGTCCAATGTCCATGATTTTCATATTATTTGATAATTTGGTTTTATAAAAGCCAAGAGGCCAAGCCAAGAGAAGTGTAGGCTATTCTCAAATAATAAACATACAGTAAACATCAAACGTAACATATTCAAATTAAACAAATGCACCTGAGGTTGCAAACTCTGCCCACCCAACATCTTGTTCATCTTTATTTATTTATAGAGCAACCCCAAAACGTTGGCACGTTACTCCCCCCACAGTGTTGGCGGGACTCATATGACCCGTGTCGTTGGCAATGGTGTGCCTGCATCTTGCTAAGCAATATAGTTTTGACCTTTTATAGTTTAAAATGAACCAATTATTTATTTATTTTTTTCCTTCCTGAAAATCTTTTGAACAATGTATGAATTTTATTATTTTATTTTTACATTTTGGAGTCTTTATCTCTCTTATGGCCATCAAGGGGGGGCACCAAGGGGGCCAGGGGCTCTTGAGCAACACTGAGATTAACAGGTTAAAGCCTACCGATAGCAACACCATATGGCACAATATTGTATTTGTATCTCTGCTAGGCAAGCCATTATTAGAAGTTGTCTTGTTTCTGTCGCAATGTGTCAATACTACAATCTAGAAATACTCTGTTTAAGAAAAGGTCTGGTATTCAAATTTTACTTGAGTAAAAGTACAAAAGTGAAAGTATTCATATAGAATGTCCCATTTTACATTCAATATGTATACAAATGTTTTGAAAATGGCAGATCTACAAGGTCACAACGTGTCGCATTGTGACACATTGTGAGCTTGTAGATCAGCCATTTTCAAATAGCCGAAGAATAGGGCTGAAGTGGTTAATGTATGTTTTCTACAAAGTATCTACAAAGTAGATAGCTAAAGTTATCAAATGATCGTCATGTAGTAAAAGTAGCCTACAATATTTGCTAAGTATTGAAAATTGGAAGTAAAGATACCTCAAATTTGTACTTGAGTGCATGTACTTATTAACTTTCCACCACTGGACTAGTCCCCACGGTTGTGTAAATACTGTCTGTGCATTATCTGCATAATTAATGTAAAACATTTTGTTTTCATAATCTGAGCCAGCGGGGGCGTGTAGATAGGATAGATGCTGAACACAAGGGGCCCCAGGGGAAGAGGGGGGAACCCTAGGGGCAGTGTAGATAGGATAGATGCTGAACACAAGGGGCCCCAGGGGAAGAGGGAGGGAACCCTAGGGGCAGTGTAGATAGGATAGATGCTGAACACAAGGGGCCCCAGGGGAAGAGGGAGGGAACCCTAGGGGCAGTGTAGATAGGATAGATGCTGAACACAAGGGGCCCCAGGGGAAGAGGGAGGGAACCCTAGGGGCAGTGTAGATAGGATAGATGCTGAACACAAGGGGCCCCAGGGGAAGAGGGAGGGAACCCTAGGGGCAGTGTAGATAGGATAGATGCTGAACACAAGGGCCCCAGGGGAAGAGGGGGGAACCCTAGGGGCAGTGTAGATAGGATAGATGCTGAACACAAGGGGCCCCAGGGGAAGAGGGAGGGAACCCTAGGGGCAGTGTAGATAGGATAGATGCTGAACACAAGGGGCCCAGGGGAAGAGGGAGGGAACCCTAGGGGCAGTGTAGATAGGATAGATGCTGAACACAAGGGCCCCAGGGGAAGAGGGAGGGAACCCTAGGGGCAGTGTAGATAGGATAGATGCTGAACACAAGGGGCCCAGGGGAAGAGGGAGGGAACCCTAGGGGCAGTGTAGATAGGATAGATGCTGAACACAAGGGGCCCAGGGGAAGAGGGAGGGAACCCTAGGGGCAGTGTAGATAGGATAGATGCTGAACACAAGGGGCCCAGGGGAAGAGGGAGGGAACCCTAGGGGCAGTGTAGATAGGATAGATGCTGAACACAAGGGGCCCAGGGGAAGAGGGAGGGAACCCTAGGGGCAGTGTAGATAGGATAGATGCTGAACACAAGGGGCCCCAGGGGAAGAGGGAGGGAACCCTAGGGGCAGTGTAGATAGGATAGATGCTGAACACAAGGGGCCCCAGGGGAAGAGGGGGGGAACCCTAGGGGCAGTGTTGATTTCGTCGACTAACACTATGACGGAAAAAGTTACCATGATGACTAAAACTAAGACTAAATATATTGGCAATTTCGTCAACAAATAAAAACTAAACTAAAATATTAGGGAGGGACTAGTGGAGAAGAGATCATTTTATGTTTGGTGTTGCTCTCCGAATATAGCTGATCTACAAGCTTACAACACGTACAGTAGATCGGCCAAAATGCATTTTTTTGTCAACAAAATCAACTGTAGATTTAGTCGACTAAAATGTATGATATTTAGGCGACTAAAACTAGAATAACACTAAAACATTTCAGGTGACTAAAATATGACTAAAACTAAATCAACACTGGCTGCCAAAATCAACTGTAAAACCACTGTGCTGCATCCGGCTTGCCCAACGTCTGTAAAATGTCCTCCAAGCTTTTATGGTTGATCGCATAAAAATGATGTCAACTATGTTTTATTTATATAGCCCATTTAACATGACCAGGTCAACCAAAGTGCTGTACAGGTTAAAAAGAAAAACAAAGAGCAAACAATCTTGAATGGAATATAAACAGACATTCGCAGACAATATAAAACAAGCAAACATTAGCCCGGGTGAGGGAAGGTACGGCTACTTCAGCTGTCACTGAATGAAAAGGAGAAGAAATAAGTCTTCAGCAGGGATTTAAAAATACCTAATCGACTAGCTGGGCGGTTCTGATGTGTATGGGCAAATTATTCCAGAGTCCAGGGGCAGCCGCCGCATGGCATTTTGGATTGATCTTAAGTGGACACAAGGGACAACACATATTCCGTACCTAAAATAGGCACTGAGTGCTTGTCTAATTTTCAGAATTTTGTCAGTGAAGGAGTGTCAGCGCGCTAAGTGTCAGCTCTAAATTATAACACTCTCTCCCTGTGTGTGTGTGTGTGTGTGTGTGTGTGTGCTATTTGCCCAGGTTCCAATCCTATGTCTCATCTGATGGGCAGGCCTAATCGGCAGCAGGGTGACACCAGCAGTTTGAGAGGTAAGACAACATTCTTCTTTTGGCTCTCTGTTTCAGGTCTAAATCAAGGTTCAGTCTCTTCAGACTAACTAATAACTAATAACAGGTACATAACTGAATGTGTTACCCAGGTTCTGGTCTAAATTACACCTAGACACTACATAATACCTATAGTGAAATTACCCACCAAATAATCCCTGTATCTCTGCCCCTCTGTCAGACACTGCATGGCAGTACGGAGGAACTCCAGGGTTTCAGGAGCTAAAAGCTGAGGTGACAGAGGTACCTGCTCCCGATGGCCCCGAGGACAATACAGGTCTCTCTCTCACGCACGCACACGCACACGCACACGCACACACACACACACACACACACACACACACACACACACACACACACACACACACACACATCTCTAAAACTGTTCCACTTTAATATTTATAAAACCCACAGACAGACTTAACCACTTATTATTTTCATTTTTCAAGCTCTCAATACATCACAATGCAACATATTGTGACTCACAATGTGTTGCATTGCGATGCATTTGGAGCTTATAGATTGGCTATTTGTGTTGCTTTTGTGTGTCACTGTAGTATGATGTACTTAATTACGAGAAAAACAGAAAAAAGTCTAAACCGACAGTAATAAAAAGACGATAAAAGTATGGTACAACAAAACTATAACCATCTGGACAACAATTCCGTTTTTGGCATCCTGGCAACTCAGATCCCCACCAGCCCCACCCCCATCCGGCCATCTCCATCTGACCCTGCAAACATGACACCCCGCCCCAACCACACGCCCCCCTTGCCCCGCTGACAGCCCCAACGCAAATACTGCTATTAATACTGCAGCATTTGGGGCGAGAATACCTCAGTCATGCCAAAGTATGAGGGACTGTCCGAGTTTCATGATGTGTCTTATTAATGTGAGTAGAGAGCACCCCTCAACAAGGAACACAGTTTCATGATGTGTCTTATTAATGTGAGTAGAGAGCACCCCTCAACAAGGAACACATGATGTGTGTCTTATTAATGTGAGTAGAGAGCACCCCTCAACAAGGAACACATGATGTGTGTCTTATTAATGTGAGTAGAGAGCACCCCTCAACAAGGAACACAGAGATGAACTACGGTATTTGAGCCTCCAGCAGCTGGATTAGCCACCCATGATGTTTCATTTTGAACATACTCAGTGTGTGATCTTTGGCCAAAGATCTGAAACAGGCTCAAACAGCAGCAGATGAAAAGCTCACGGGAGTCTTTCAATCCCTGAAGACGCTTTGCCACAAGGATTGCCAACATGGCGATGGGGAGTATTTATAATGCATACTAATATCTAAAACTAACTCCAGCGCTGCCTCCTGGCCCACGGTGCTGGTGGGTATTTTGGGAAGAGGTAAATATACAGCGCTCACCTTATCGTTTTCCCCCCACTGAGAGGCTTGAAGTGCTGGAGAGATCCTCAAAGCAGCCCAGCTGCTGCTGCTCTGGCAGCCTGCGGTGGGTTGACTCCGAGAGGAGGCTGGGGTTAACAGAGATGTCAGGAGAGCAAACGGGTGACGGCATCTCGATGAGAAACGATCACCTCACCGTTATCAGTTTGCAGATCTCCCTTCTTCTCAGATTGCTTGGTCCTTCCGGCAACTGAACACGTCCTGTTACTATTAACTCTGTCCCCTGATGTCACCCCATGACAGTCATGATTTCTGTTGATTTTCTTCTCCATCTGTTCCAATTTTAACCCACCTCCCCCCTCTGCCCGTATAGGCTGTGGTGAGCTGCTTTCAGTGGGCGAGCCAGTCATTCACAGAAAGGCAGACACTATTGCTGGTAAATATGGTGTTTGGATGCAGGACCCCGAAGCTCAAGCCGGATCCCCTTATGGATCCAAAATGCTGTGGCGTATCGACACTGTGGGTTCTGAGATCCGTCAACTCTTTGGATACGAGGACATGGAGCAACTCTCTAAAGGCTTTCCCTCTAAGGTACACACAACGTTTTCTGTGCTCTAAACCAGTGCTTCTAAAAAGTGGGGTTCAGAGAGCCTCAGTGTTGCATGACGGGGTTCCAAATGGACCCTTACAGACTGTGTAACCAGTCAGGAGTACAAATGGAACCAAATGAACCCTCAGGGGACCACTTGGTTCCATTTGTACCACTGCTCTAAACTACCAGTTGCACTATAGTATATGTGTGTGCACACACAATAGTAATAATCCAATAATAGTAGTTGTCACGGAAACGGTGGACAGCATGACATCATCCACGAAGTCATGTCTCCCTATAAAGTGTGGTGCCCAGAAGCATTGAAAAACATATATATATAACATAGGCAGATATCTTATACTACTAAGTATCTCATAGGCAGATATCTTATACTACTAAGTATCTCATATTGTAAGAAGTATTCAGAACTATACATCAAGGAGGTACCTAAATCATTGGGCTCAAGCTGACTGCTACTGACTAGTTCACCAGCTCCCTCCCCCTACGCCTAAGGCGAGATACAGTCCTCTAATCATAAGGCCATAAAGCCTTTCCCAACACATCCTACTGATAACCCCTACAAGCATAGGTATTCTCAGTTACAGTAGTACTAATGATTTAGTGTTGGGATGTTCACTGGATTGTGACAGGCCTATAACTCAAGCTTGGCAATTAAAGGAGCATTCAGTGATTTGGAAAGAAACCTGGTCCACCCGGTAACAAGATGTGCACATGCACACGCTCTACAGTGGGGGAAGTACAACAGACCAACAGCACGTGCACCAATGCCCGCCCCACTCGATCATGATTGGAAGAAGGCCCCTCTCATCCTGATTGGATGAAGGCTTTGCCACCCAAAGCCCAAACCGAAACTAGGGTTTTTGACCCCAGGGGCTCACTGGGGACAGGGAGAAACTCCTTATATGGTCAGCACACTTTATAGTAGGGAGGATTATCCAAAAAATAAGAAAAAATAAGTGATATTTGAATTAAGTGAAATCACTGAATATACCTTTAAGTGTTTTTGACCCCTTAATCACTTTATACTTCCCAAAACAAACTGGTCAGGCTCCTACTTGGCCTCACTCCCCAACCCACCTCACCCCTGCCCACTTCGACAGGCTGGAATGGCTTAGGGTTGATGACAGAGTACAGCACCTTGCAATGGTTCTGGTCCACAAGATTCGCTACTCCACCAAGATACCCATGTACCTAAATACTACCTAATGTCTAAATACTTCCTTATATGTCAACGAAGTCCACTCCCACAACACCAGAGGGAGTTCAACCCAGATTCGGTATAAACAAGGGATTAAATTAATTTCGCTCCTTTGCCACCAAAATGTGGAACGCCCTACCAACAGTCATTAAGACATGCAAATCCCTGGACTCCTTCAAAACTGCTCTCAAAGGGCACCTACGGACGGCTGCAATTCGAAACTGGCCCCCGTAAAATCTGAATCCCCCCCCACCCGTTTCCCCTCACTGTATATATTTATTTTCCCTTTTTTACCTCCTATGATTTATTTTTGACTATATAGTAATATTCATACCTCTCTAAATGTTGATGAATTGAAAATGGTGGGCCCTAATGTAAACAAGTGTAATGCTTTATGGTGTCGTCCACTCACTGTTAAGTTTTTGTATTGAGTTGTACTTGAAATGTACTGTAATTCTGCAAACTGTTAATAAATCAATCAATCATGTATATCAACACTATGTATTCTTCCCATGAAGGTCTTGCTGTTGCCAGAGGCAGTAGAGAGCACCGGTTCCACTCTGTACCGCGGCTCCCTGTACTACCAGAGGCGCCGCAGTCGCACCATCATCCGCTACGACCTGGCCTCCGAGAGCATCGCAGCCCGCCGCGACCTTCCCCACGCCGGCTTCCACGGCCAGTACCCCTACTCCTGGGGAGGCTACACGGACATCGACCTGGCCGTGGACGAGCAGGGGCTGTGGGCCGTCTACTCCACCAACAAGGTCAAGGGAGCCATCGTCATCTCCAAGCTCGACCCCCACAGCCTGGAGGTGAAGAAGAGCTGGGAGACAAGCATCAGGAAGGTGGCCGTGGCCAACTCTTTCATCATCTGCGGCAGGCTGTACACCGTCGCCAGCTACTCCTCGCCAAACACCACCATCAACTACACGTACGACACGGAGAAGAGCCAGGGCAAGGCCGTGGCCATACCCTTCAAGAACAAGTTCCGCTACAACAGCATGATTGACTACAACCCGGCCCAGAGGAGGCTAATGTCCTGGGACAACTTCCATATCGTGTCCTACAGCGTCCGGTTGGGGGGCGGCCAGCCGGCCAACTGAGGCCAAACAGGCTCGAGAGACAATGAAAGGTGATTGTGACGGACCAGATTCATCGTGCGAGACTGGTCACGCCGGAGTGCCGGGCTCTCAACTGTTCCCGCTTCAAAGACTCATAGCTTCAGCGCACCACCTGTGTGGTAGTAGTGGTTAGAGTGTGATAACATCGATATACATTTGTAGATTAGCCTAACTACTAAAACTCCATAGTGAGATCAAGTTTATTGAAGAAGAGGACACTCCACCTGACCCTCCCCCCTCTCTCTCAGTGGGAAGGCTTTAACTGTGCCACGGTCCACAATCGTGTATAATAATAGAATTAATTATTTTTCTACTGTGTTCACAATCAGGTGTATAATTTTTTGTTTTTGTTTTCTTGTATAACTTCATGAACGATGACATTAACATTTGACAATATTTGACAAGTATTCAGACTGTATAAAATCAAAATTGTAAGCATAATTTGTTAAAGTAACCTGTCTGTGATGTACCAAAACTACTACTTAAACTACATGTACTTAAACATGTTCACTATCCAACTGTACTGCTCTCACAATCAGCATGTCTTGACATTTTGCATGCATCTGTGCACCATAGTCATCACTATAGGAAACATTCAAATTCATTGTTAAATAAACTTGGTCCTAAACATTGAGAATTGTCAAGTGTCTGTTGTGTCTTGTGTGGCACTCAACACTTGTGGAGTAGGAGTCAGTGTTGATTTTGTCGACTAACACTGACAAAAAAATGTTTGTCGACTACCTTAAAGGAGCATTCAGTGATTTGGATAACCCCCCAGGTCCGCCCCGGTAACAAGATGTTCACATGCACACGCACTACAGTATAGGGGGACACGCGACAGGCCAACCGCACACACACCACACCCCACTCGATCATGATTGGCGGAAGGTCCCTTTCTATCCTGATTGGATGAAGGCTGGGCAACCTAGCCAAAAACGAAACCTACGTTTTTTTTTACCACAGGGGTTAACTGGGGACAGGGAGGAACTCCTTATAGGGTCAGCACACTCTATAGTAGGGAGGATTATCACAAAACAAAACAAAAAAATAAGTGATATCTGAATGAAGTGAAATCACTGAATATACCTTTAAATGATAGTTGTAATTGTTGTTTGAACCATGTATTAGAATTAACTTCAAAATACTTTGTCCCACGATTTTTGTAGCTCATTCTCACCCAGATCAGACTCTGGAACCGGTTCAGTTCAGAACCAGTTTAGTCCATGAGCCAGACTTCAAATTAGAACATTAATTATGACTTGATTGGGCAAAACCATACCTATATTAAATTGTCCTAGTAAATTAATATATGATAACCCTTCCACAGTAGCTTTCTCATATTCTTTATCGTTTGCATATTTTCCTACATAATTTGCATATTAAAATGTACAATTTCAGGAAATGTGTAATACAATAAATCATTGTCTTCAGTAAGTAATCAACTGGGGAAGTTTCATGGTGATCACTGTTAATTCACTTTTTACCTATTCACATAAGGGGGAGGCGTCATTAGGCGTCCTGTGGCACGGAGTGAGTTATTTAATAAGTTAAAACCAGTTCCAACTTTTGAGTCTTGTTTTTGTGGGGTGCATATACATTAAACCTAATCTAGGTTGAAGACGTTAATTTGGAGTAACAGTTAAGAGTAACAGTTTTGCTAGGTAGGGCATTCATTTACGAATCAAAGTCAAATATGGAGAGATGAAGTTTCTGCCCGACAGATAAAGAACATTCAGGCATACTCCAGCATCTGTAAGAACCCGTTGTATAGCTCATCTCTTTTCCTGTGGTGGATGTTAGCTTACTGACCCCTAGTGGCTTGATTTGGCCTTTGCTAAAGCTGAATGAATATCATATTGGCACCCTTGGATTTAATTAGTCTATCCATAGTAAACAAGCATAATTATGAACACTGAAAATTGTCGTAGTGTCATGTCTTTCAGAAGATCGCGTAGATTAAATTCATAGTAAACTCCATAGTCTTCCCCAATCCTGGGTATATTTTGAGAACTTGCATGCCAAAGAATTACACAATAGCCTAAATCCAGGAGACACAGTCCAAGTATCACTTTTTAACAGCATATTATTTTTTATTAGTTTCTGTAACCAAACCAAGAGAATGTAAATAAGACCGTACATATTTTAATACAGCGATGAAACCCCTGTACAAGTAAAACAAAAAAAACAAAAACAATCATTACCCTCCCTCCCCCATCCTCCAATTTCCAGGTCTCATTCATTGCCCTCCTGATAGGTCAGAATGGAAGCTTCTACCCCTTTCCTCCACTCGCAGAGGGGTGCATTGAACTGTACATTTCTTGAAGGACCCTTGTCATCGTAAGCCCAAGATGAGAGAGAACGCTGTGTGTGGAGAGCCAGCCGAGGTAAGGCAGAGGCAGGAGAGGACAGGACTGATTGCTCTCACGTTTTGTAAGGGAAAAGAAAATAAACGTATTCTTCTGCCCAAATGCTTCAGAACCACATAATCTTCAGGCCCTCTTCTTTTTTTTTTTTTTAATAGGTTTTTCTTTCCATTTTTCCTTTACCCTCGTTTTATCTGTTCTGGTTTTGTTCCCCCCCTATTTATGAGGGGAGGTTAATGTACACTTCTCATGATTAGAAAGGCCAAGCCCTCACACCCTTTATATTCCTCTTAAAGTAGCCCTATCCTGCAATGTCCTAGCTAAAGGGCACTGGAAGTCCGTCAATAGCAGCAGGGCTGGGTGCTTTACAGTGAAGTGTGTGTGTGTGTGTATGCATGTGCATGCACAAGTGAGTGACGCTACGGAGGGTGACCAAGCAGTGACAGGGTGTGAGACAAGAAGCAGGCCATAGATTGGAGCATTTATCTGTAAGCAACCGTTTCTAAACAACCAATAACATTATTAGCTCCACTCTAAACTCTGCTGCCACAGTAGCGGCAACCTTAAAAGGCCCTGTGACATCATCTTTACGTTGCTTTCATTTTCCTTTGGCTAAAATATACAGGAGAGATTTCAGCTACAATCTTTCCGCCATTTATACCGTGTAAACACTCTCACCTCACACCACCACCACTACACACACGCGCGCACGCACACACAAACACACACTCAACCTCATCAATATTCTCAGGCAAGGAGATGAGAGCAGAAGGCAGGAGCAAAGGCTTGCAGGCAGATACTAATCAATTAACCAATCGATATAATCAATCAACTACTGCAATTTCACATTTCCTCTCTGGGAAAAAAAAACAAACAAAACAAAACCAAAAAACAATACAATAGAATTCCTGATTTTATGTCTCTCCTTTCAGTGAACATGGTTGAAACCGTTGAGCGAGAAACGTGGCAGTGTGTGCGTGTGTGTGGTGATGTGCTGACGGCTTCCCACACATGCACACACATGTATGGATTAGTAAAGATGGGAAGATTGAAAAAAGGGGGGAAAGCAAACGGTTCTTCACTAAAAAGACATCTCTCTTTAAATAAGATTGTTCGACCAACTACAAAAACACTTGATTCATTCTTTCATTAACAAAATAACATACCTGTCCTCCCTATAATACGGGTGCTTCTACTTGGGGGGGAAAAAAAATAATAAAATTGAACAGAAATCATAGAGCTATAAAAATGGCAAACTCAGCAGCGAAACTTTTTTTCCTCTCTCTTAAAGTCTGCCACTGTATCTCTACCGTTGTGGCAGGTTCTCTAAGTTAACCGCTCGTTGCGTTAACGTTTTCCTCCCCATCGCAACTGCATGATGGGAAAAAAAAATCCAACTCAAACAAACTGCCCACCTACAGTGGGGCAGAAGAGGAGGAGGGGGGGGGGGGGGGGAGGGGGAGAGAAGAAAGGCTAAGATTATGTACAAACACTCAACAGTAAGCTCTTCTCTCAGTAACCGTTATAATTTGAATCTCTACCCCAACCCATCAATCCCCCCCCCCACCCCCTCCAACCAGGGCTACTGTGACCAGGGAGGGGGGTTGGGTGTGAGTGAGTGAACAGAGAAGCCGGATCCCCTCTCCTCCTCCCCCCGGTTATCATTTCCCCTGAAGAGGGCGTGTGGGCTGGGGGGTCTTTTTACTTGCCCTCCTCTGGTTTGATGGCCTGGGGCTTTATGGGGCCAGTCCGTATGGGCTTGCCCGTTGAGAGGGGGGTTTTGTCAGGCTCCGGGCAGGCAGAGATGCCCCCTAACTGGTGGTTGGGAGCCATGTTGTCGAGAGGGGGTTTCTGGTCGAGGCGCGGCGCTTTGTTGATGGGCGGGGGGGGCTTCATCTGTTGCTGCTGTTGCAGCTGCTCTGAAAAGAACTTGTGAGTCGACTGAAGCACCTCGGCCCTCTGCTTCGCCTGTGAGAGAACACAGCAAAATACAAAGAGAATAAGCCACATCATCATGCCTTTATTGATAGTACAGTGCAGAGACAGAGACATGAAACGAGGAGAGAATGTTGCAGAGTAACATCCAGCAAATGGTCTGCCCGGCCCAGGACTCAAGTGATGCTCTGACAGAGTAACAGACGTAAGTATTTCAATGGAGTGAGTTATTGGTGTAGAAATGGCTACCTTGAGGTCCTGCTCTACTGTCCGAGGTGCCTGCGGGCCCCTGGGTACGAGGGAGGGTCCAGGAGGTCCTCGGGGCGGGTGCTGGCTGTGCTGCGGACCGTGCTGCGGCCGGGGGTGTGGCATCAGACCCATGTTGGGAGACATGGGAGGCCCCATGGGGCTGCGCTGAACGCCACCCGCAAACGAGTTGGCGTGTGGTGGTCGAACCAGGGGAGAGACAAGGTTCGGTTGGGACATAATCTGTGGACACGAAATTAAATTAAAAAAAAAAGTTGAGGAAAAATGAACCTGCACAGTAATTTAACTCAATAGTAAACACTTTTGGTTGATCTACCTGGGCGGGCCCTCCAACCAGTGTTCATTTTGAAATCTTTAATAAAATGTCCTATAGTTTTAGTCATATTTTAGTCATCTTAAAGTTTTAGTCTAGTCGACTAAATATCCTAAGATTTTACACTTGGTTGCAAGCTGAAAATAGCCGATCTAGAAGCTCACGTCACCCTGCCACGTGTTGTGAGCTTGTAGATCGGCTATTTTCAGAGCGCAACACCGGTAGAGCAACAAACATAAAATAACTATCAGGTGAAAAAGAGCAGAAATACTACACAATAGAGTATAGTTAGGACTATAGTAGTATTGGGAAGAGAATGAAATGAAAATAAAAATCATAGTTTATTAAAAACAAGACAAAACAAAAACAGCATAATGCTCTCTCACACTCAAACTCATTCTGAAAATAGATGCGTTTAAAAACCTGTGGTGGGGGGTTGAACTGTCCAGGGAACTGCTGAGTCATTCTCATGCCAGCAGAGCTAACCTGTGGGTTGAACTGTCCAGGGAAGTGCTGAGCCATCCTCATGGCAGCAGAGCTGGGCTGGAACTGTTTCTGGTACAGCATGCTGTTCATTTTACTGGACTGGCTGCTGGGAGAGGTGGAGCTGGCCCTGCAGAGGCGACACGATAGGAGGGACATGTTAACAACACAGGGATACATGACGCCGTGGCTCCCTTGTGGATCTTGGACTTCATGTGGGCAGCAGTGTGTGACGTCAGTCATCTATGATGCATCTATGACGTATGACTCCGTATAAGAGTTCAGCCCCATCTGAACCCTGTAGACTTCCAGAATAGAATTAAAGTTACAGATTTCAGATAATGTGAAACAAATGGTACCCTCGTCCTATAGAGCCATTCTTCTGTAATGCTGTGATTCATTCATTTATTGTAAATTAAGGTAAGAAGATCTAGTCTTGATGCATGGGTATGCTTTACGTTAGATGAGCAACTATATGGTCACCGCTGCGTCCTGTGTGCGTTTATACTTATTGTTTATGGGTGTATAAATGTGTGTGTGATAGCGATGTGCATTGTAGCGATTGTGTTGCTGTGTCTGACCTGTAAGGGCTAGAGGTGGGAGTAGTGCTCCGGGCGCCAACAGGGGGCGTACCAGGCTTCATATCCATCCCACTGCTGAACAGCTTCAGGTCAATGTCCATCTGGAGATTCTGGACAGACAGACACACAGAGACAGACAGAGGGTGATTGATACATCAGCCATGACAATACTGACAACAGCCGGTCTACAAGCACATCATGTGCCATAGCGCAACGTGCTGTGAGCTTGTAGATAGACAGTTTTGGAGCAAGATACAGCCAAGTATGAATGAGGCATTAACAGCTTTCTGACTGTGGCTCATAAATCTGTTCAGATCTCTGAGCCAAGTCTCCTGCAGGAGAGCACATCTGAAGTCTGTCCTGGGTGAGGAGTTAACAGGGGAAAAAAAGGAAATAAAGTGCATGAATCTTGAACGCGACTAAACTCGGAGAATCAATTTAGCTGGTACCAAATAAGTGTGATAGACAGATTAGACCAGTGGTTCTCAAAGTGGGGTCCAGGGACTGAGTCAGGGTTCCTTGAGGGGGTTCTAAATGTAACCTTCCAATTCTGACAGTATACAAATGGAACCAAATGGACCCATTTGTGTACGGTTAGAGTTAAGGGGGGGGGGACGTTGAAATGTAAAGGTTTGAGAACCACAAGATCAGACAAGATATGTGACACACAGAAGACATGGGGGGCCTATCTCACAGTTACAACAGACAAACAGACATGGGGGGGTTGGGACCATCTCACACTACCTTGCTGGATTGTGGAGGCATCATGTTGTGGTTAGGACCCATCATACCCCGGTAGGGCTGAGAGACAGGAGGCTGTCTGTTGATGCTGGGAGGCTGGACCTGGGGAGGGGTGGGGGGCAGCGCCAGCAGAGGCTGCTGGTGCCCACCTCCCGAACCAAAGTTGGACAGGGACAGCTGGGAGCCGGGCGGAGGGAGGGTCACCTGGTGGTTGGGGAGGGAGGGAGGGGAATAAAAGGAACAGACGTCGTTTGTGACCGTGCAGCGTTACGTGGTGGGACAAAGTCGAGTGTGAATGGTGAACGTGTGACGTGCATCTGTGTTGTGTTTTGCATGCTTTACCTGTTGTAATGCTGCATGCATTACCTGTTGCATTGCAGAGCTGGCAGACTGAGTGTTGCTATAGTAGCTACTCTGACCGTGTTGCTGCACCTGCCCCGAGTACATGTTGGAATGCTGATTCATCCCCTGCCGAGCCTGCTACACACACGCACACACACACACACACAAACAGTGTTACATAGGCGTAATGGCATCAATGGGATCGCTGCAACTAACCAACCAACCAACCAACCAAATGTATACATTTTTATCAACAATATTAGTTTTATAGAATTATAGCAAAATAATGCTATAAAAAGATAATCAAATGGTAAATGCAAACGCTCATCACAAGTAGCAGACTTAATATTTTCCTAGTGCCTAATCGACAGTTGACATCAGTACACTTCAATGCAGTATCATAGTCTAAAATCTGTAGCAATGTGAGCAGGAAATTAAAGAGTTATGCGCCATTATCATTATTAGTACCTGCAGTAAGTGTGGATCAATTAGCTGGGAGCCTCCCATCCCAGACGGCTGGTTGAGCTGGGGCTCAAACAGGATGGGGATGTGCTGGGTGGAGGACTGCTGCTGGTAGGCTAGGCTGGACTGAGGCTTGCCCAGCTCGGAGGCCTGCACGCCGGGGTAGCTGTGTAGGGACGGTCCCGACAGCATCATGGAGGCCTGGGACAGGCTGCTCTGCATGAACGCCTGCTGAGACCTGTGGGAAAAGACGTGAGTAGGCCCATCAACGATTTAAACAAATGATTGCGATTAGACGATTATGTAATAATTGTGACAGGCCTAGACCATGAGGAGGAAGTCTGCACACCGTTTTGAATGCTCCCAAAATAATTTATTACCAAATAGCGGTAATATCGGCTTATGTGACGAAGGCCACATAAAAACGCTGTGCAGACTTCCATCCTTCTCTTTAGTTTATCACTTTTGTTCGAGCACCCGTTGAATTGTATTGGATGTGCGTGCACCTCCTGACCACTACAGGCCTAGACATGAGCCTGGGAAAAGTTGGTCTCTTTTGGTCTCAACTGGTGGAGTCATCTGCAATGTGTTGCAGTGCAAAAGTAAATATTCGAGTCTGTGTTTTACCTATAAGGTTGCAGGGAGGAGCTGAACAGGTCCTGAGGTTGGGAGACTGGAGGCCCAGTGTTGAGCCCTAGCTGGGCTTGGTGTGTATGTTGGTGTTGGTGTTGATGTTGGTGTTGGTGCTGGTGTTGGTGCTGGGGCTGCCCCTGCAGAGGGGCGTAGATGGGGATTGGAATCTGCTGTACCGCTGTTGGCTACAGGGGGAAGCACAGAGAGACAAGCACGGATGGTAGAGGATTTAAAAACACATCAAGTGTAAAATCAGCCATTACGACACCATTGAGGCCTGGCAAAATACATTTGTTGACAAAATCAACTGTAGATTTAGATCCTTGATGGCAGGACACTGAACTCCTACCTGCAGAACGTTCGTTCTACGCTGTATTAGATCAGCGTAATGGCCAACAGGATGCGAGTTGATGTCCTGCCGTCTATCTCCCGAACCACTGTACTGTACCTGGGAGAGTCCCGGCTGGAAGCCTTGCTGCTGGGCCATGGAGGGCGGAGCCAGGCGAGGGTGTGGCGTGCTGAAAAGGTGGCTAGTGTCCATGTAGAAAGCTGGGATCTGGGCTGCAGAACCTGGACAGACACAATATTTAGAAAACAATCCAACTCAACAATGGCAAAACAATTACAGATGGGGTTACAGATAATTGAATCCACTAGACCTGTACGTGCCCGTCGCAGTCAGCGAACGATGGGAACGATGCAACTTGGGAACCTAATGATATACGTCATCATAGCACCCGTTTTAACTGTCAGCCGGTGTCCCACATGGAGATCTGTGTATGTGCCTGTGTGGAGTGTGTGCTGTGTCCTGTGAGTACTTGGCAATCAATTTGCGCCACTGGCAGAGCCGGATTGGCTGAGGCAGAGGCTGGAAATTGCACAGGTGAAAGGAGTTGGCCTCATTAGGCCGACTGGCAGAGCCTGGCCCAGGTGAAAGGAATTGGCCTCATTAGGCCCACTAGCAGAGCCTGACCAGAGCCTTTTGTGGTGGTTCAGGATAACCGTGGGTCCGACCGACTCGATACCTGGCAGTGCACTCCCTGTGGGGGTGTGGAACGCGTGTGTCGAATGTGAAGTCGGTGGGTCAAACGGTTCTCGAGTTTACAACCGTACACACACATATGCACTCACGTACGCAGAGACGTGGCACATTTATAGTAGGATGGCTTTACCGAGCACATTTTCTAGATGGAAATGAAAAAGGTAAACAAGTGCTGAATCCATAGATCCAGTGCCTGGGTGACCCGACTGTATAATTGAGCGGAAAATCATAAAGCTGTGATGATAATAATAATGGACTGCTAATAATGTGGGCCACGAGGGTCTACAGTACATTCCTCTGATAAGAGGCTAATGAAGAGAGCCTCCCACTGGGTGGTGTTCAGCTCTGAAAACAGACAGCAGCATTACAACATTTAAGTTGAAGATTACTTGGGTTTTTGGCATAGAACAGTGGAGCATGCTACAAATTAAAATTTGGTTTGCATTTTAGGCTTCGTAATCAGAATTGCACAGCTAACGTAATATATTTTTTTAACCCATTTAGGATTAAGGCCAGATTCTACAAATGTCTTCTAAATCTTGACACTTCTCTGAAAAACCTAAGGTTCTATAGTGGTTCTCAAACTACAACCACATGAACGCACCCAGGGTGCCGGCCCGATTCCGGCGAGCCGCCCCGCGTCCGAAACGGTTGAGAAATGACAGAGTTACCGTGTGGGGGGTCCCTCTACTGTACCCTCTACTGTACTGTACTGGCATACCCGAAACCATATGTGATAACCATATGTGATAACCATATGTGATAGTTAATATGTGCGTGTGTGTTTGTGTGCGTTAGGTTGCGCACATGTGGTGAAAAACTACCATGCTGTTTTCGTGCTCAGACCCACCCAGCCAGCCAGCCAGGCAGCCAGCCACCCACCCACCGTAAGGGAGTGGGTTGCACCACTGAAAAATAAATCGCTATAACATTTTGTAAAACAATACATATTTAGCCCCATGCTCGAATGCCCCCGCCCCCCTGTCAAAATCAGCTAATATCCCTAAAACGAAAGAAAGCAGCAAATGAAAGAAAAAAATAACTCATCTTTTACTTTCTCTAATAACTACCTAAAACATGAACCTTGGTTGAAAAAAAACAAAAGTTGTCCTTTAAAGCAGAAATAGCTGATCTACTTGTAAGCTTGTACAATTTGACAATTAAGCAAAATAAGTGATTTCAAATAATTGCTATTAGACAATGATGTAATAATTGTGACAGCTCGAGATGCACTGTTGTGATCCTGAGAGAGCAGCACATCATTGTTAGAAAGAGAAACAGCAAGGTGCGGGTTCTCTTACCTGCTGCAGACTGGGAGACGTAGACCTGTGGGGTCTGCTGTTGCTGGGGCAGAAGGGCAGGCACACAGCCCAGCTGGGAGAAGCTGCTGCCGACGACGGAGGAGGACAGACCTCCGCCCTGCAGCTGCTGGGGCTTTACCTTACAGATGTTCGGGGGGTCGGAGGCCGTGGTGGTCTTGGTGCTCAGGGAGGAAGTGGTGTACGTCCCCGAGCCTGGAGGACAGAGGCAACGAATAAGAAAAACAAATCCCTGTCCACTTTTGCGACGTAGGTAGATCTGAACATACTGCTCTCCCCTACCCCGACAGATTTGTACCTCACAAAAGCAGCCACCCCTTTGTTATACACACACATTTTCCAGGACAATAACATTCTACATTTTAATGTCATTCCCGTGACTCAAACGCAGTATAAAAAGCACACGAGAACCGTGAAGGTACTTCGAGGGGAATGTTACCCGTCAGCGAGGTGCTAGGAGTCACCGAGGCCACAGGAATCTGAGGCATGGACGCCGAGAAGGAGGAGTAGGAGGCGGTGCAGGAGGTGATGGGGGAGGTGGTGGTGACCGGTGAACTCTTCTCCACCAGGCTGGGGGAGTTCTCCCACGCCTTACGAGCAGACTCCATCTGGAGGAGACACACACACAAGTCCCGGTTCATGACGTCTGCAACATTTATTGCACCTCCCTTGCCTAGCAACGCAACGTAAGCAATTCCTTGCGTGGGCTTGGGATCCGATCACAAGCGGACGGATCGAGACGGATCACGTAACTGACGTGACGCAAGGGGAGACATTTCTCTCACCCGCCGTTGCGTATGTCTTCTTGCGTCGATTACGTTACTTAAAGGACTGATTCAGTAGGTGAGCAAGTGAATGTGTGTGTACCTTCAGTGTGAGGTCAACAGTAGTTGTTTGTGTGTACCTTCAGTGTGAGGTCAACAGTAGTTGTGTGTGTGTGTACCTTCAGTGTGAGGTCAACAGTAGCAGGGGAGACGGTGCTGAGGCTGGAGCTCTGCTGCAGAGCTTCTCGCCGAGGCAGGGGCAAGGAGTGGGGTAGCGCCACCTAGTGTTCAGGTCACATAACAGCTCGTTAGGAAACACTGCCAACGGGTCACTTACAACTATATGGTTGATTCCCTCAGAGCTCAAATCTAATGTATTTTCTATTTTTAGCTAGAAAATGACAGCAGTCTTGAACCTGCTGGTTTTCATCTACAGCTATCGATTTGTTACTTCAATTCATAAAAAAAAAATCCAGTAGCATGTTTTTGATAACTGACCACTCAAGTGTGGCAGAAAAATAGCAGATGTACACATTTTGAGCTTGAAGATCTGCTACTTAAAAATAATGATAAAAAAAATGAAAAATCGATATATCTTGTTTTAATGGACTAAATCGATAAGTTTCACCCCTGCCATCTAGGGCAGTGGTTCTCAAGGTGGGGTCCGGGGACCCTCAGGGTCTACATCTGACCTAAAAATATAAGACTTATAGGCTCACAGCGTTTGAGAAGTACTGATCTAGGGACTGTGTATAGTATGAGGCCATGCAACCATACAGTAGTACTCACACTGGCCACCAGGCTGTCCTCCAGTTTGCTAACTCCTGTTGGAACGCTGTCAGCCATGGAGGAGGAAGGGGCTGTGTAGTCAGAAACACACTCCTGGAGGGAGAGAGGGACATTAGTACAAACACTTTATGCACTAGATAGTTACACTGAAGCTATCATATCTGAAAGGGTGCGGTTCAGGGTATGACAGCAGCAAGGGCTTTGCCTACAAAAAAAAAACTATATCAACATCAAAATTACACTGAAACACTCCCTCTAGGAAGGACGACCTACCAGATATAACGTGTCGAAACAGCCATTCTATCCAAGTACTGCACACAAAATATACATAGATAAGCAAAAGAAAACAACAAAGCCCAAATCAGATGACTAGACCCCTGCTCATGCCAAGAGTTAGCATAGCATTCAGTGGAGCAAACTCTGGAAATGAATGGTTATTGGTGCAGTTAGGCTTTTTTGTTCTTGTTGATCAGAATAACATTTCTATATCATCTGTCAGGTGGAAACCTCATATGTCCCAAAATTGTTACTTTCCAGGATTCAAATAAAAACGACAAAAGTAGTAGATCTACCAAGCTCGAAACGTGCGGCTTCACACCACGTTTTGAGCTTGCAGATCTGCTACTTGTGTGACACTGTGATCAAGTAGGTTAGTAGGGCATTCATTCACAAAAAGTCAGAATATGGACATATGAGGTTCCTGCCCGACCACGGGCAGGAGCGATATATACATCCATTGGCTGTATAGTGAGCCAATAATGGTCTACCTTGGAGTTGCTGGTGTACTCTGCTAAGGGGACCGTGATCATGCCCTCGATGACTCCACCCATCTCTGGGACGGTGGCGTCGGAGATGGGGGGGCTGGAGTCGGTGGCTCTGCTCACTCCTACTCCTGCAGGCGCTCCCGCCTCAATGCCCTCAACTTCACCTCCACGTGCGTCTTTGGCCTTGCGGTTCTTCAGGGAGCGCTCTTTTCCAATGGGGCCCGGCTTATACTCCTTGGTCTCCACTGGCTCCATCTCCGGGAGCTGGGAGAGAGAGATTTCAAAAGATTAGAAGATTTTTTTCTTCCCTCCAAGGTAACTTCTCTGTTAGATAGATAAGGGTGTCGGCAGGTATCAGCACTTTAAAAGCAGGACTTTTAATAAGATATCACATAAACAATTCTGTACTTTATCTTGATTTTGGATTCTTCATTCACCCTAGGACTTTTACAAAGCTTTTCACATGAACAGTCTCTACTTTCTTATCTTGTTTTTGAATTCTTTCTTCATTCACTGTATTCAAGGCTCCACAGGGTGTAATTTGGGAGTTTTAGTCAAATGTAGGTAGACCATACCATTATGTCCATTTCAAAGCAGTACTTACCAGTACCTTCTGTGTCTTGATGGGCCCAGCTCGGGGTTGTTTCTGTCTCTGTTCTTTCGGAGCGGGTAGTATGTTGTCTGAAACAGTCTCTAGCAAGGCCGGGACCCCGTCACTGTCTGTGCTGCCTGCAGATGAGGGGGCTCCAAACTGAATACTGTCCATACCCAACTCCACTCCGCACTCCGTTCCGGACTTTACACCCTAGTAGAGAAAACAATATATATTTTTTTCCCCTTCTTTTTGAGTGGTGCAAACCACTCCAACAACTGGCTTTGTACCCGTGTACCCATGTTTGTTCGTACCAACAAAAACGAGCATGGTTGCTATGGTTAGCAACCAAAAAAACGAGCATGGTTGCTATGGTTAGTATGTGACGTCACGTCACTGACATCACTAAATGTGTAGTTGCACCACTAAGTTCACACGGGTGTGATTTTTTTTTTGTAAATGAAACAATATTTCTCTTTCATCCACATTAGCTTTCATAAAAGCACAATGACACGAGTGCAGTTGAAAACTAAAAACATGTGAAGATAAGCCATACCTCAGAGGTGACTGTCCCGGTGAAGGATGTGAGAGGTTTGTTCCAGGCACTAACAGAGGGGGGCAGCGGCTGGGGAGGGCTGATTGGGCCAACTGAAAAGATACAGTCACATTACTTTCACTGTACAAAAACAAAATCTCCCATGCGTAGTACTTTTCTGCAATATGGATCAAGCCAAAGCATATTCCGAAACGCTTAATCGAAACATGTAAAAAAATAAATCATTATCTAGAGCAGGGGTTCCCAAACGTTTTAGCACAAGAACTAAAAGAGAACGACGTTGGCCGGGACATGAACTACAGAAAATAGCTGATCTACCAGCTCACAATGCACAGCACCTCAATGCGAGCTTGGGGATTTTTCACCACTACCACTTAAAAAAAAGAAGAAAAAAAAAGATAGAAAATTTGATATTTTTATATTTATTCATGAAATACTACAAGAATGTTGGAATATTCACCTGTGAATTCACCTGTGAACCCATAACAATTGGTCCGGAAACTGATGTAGAGAACTGGGGCTACTCACGTTTCGTCACATCAGGCAGGACGGTGGAGCTGGCAGCCTTGTTCTCCCACAGCTCCGTACCCAGAGTGCTGTGCGGCTGCGCGGGGGCTGGGGGTAGTGTTGTTTTAGAGGTGAAGTCCATGGTGACTGGAGCGGGCGCTATGGAGGGTAGCGGTGCGACCGTTCCTTCCAGAGTCTGTGGAGGGGCAGCGGCAGGCTGTGAGGGGGCTGGGTGGGCATGCTGCGGGGCAGAGATGGGTGGTGGGGGCTTGGGGACAGGAGCTGCTGCAGGCGGAGGCTGGGCAGCTTGCTGCTGCTGCTGTTCTTGTTGCTTATGTTGTTGTTGCTGCTGTTGCGATTTCTTAGCAAATCGAGGTGGAAGCTTTCCTCCACTACCTCTGCCTTTTTCACCAGAGCCTTTCTTTCCCCAGTTCTGTTGGGAGAAACATTTATATTAGTAGCTGAAGTACCCGGCACACAAAGAGTTAACAGTAATTATGCTAATGACGTGTATACACGTCTTTAGAATCAAAACCACAGGGTGCCTTGACGTGTATAGGCGTCTTTAGGTCTTTTTTGGGGTTGGCCTTTCCTTCTTCAGTATACTCCTTGTTTCGTGCATCATAACACTCATAAATCTAGAGCGTCTCCATGGTTTAGACCAAAAGGGCAATGTTCTGTCTTCATTTCTGACTTCAGGAAGCATCTCGTTTGGAATATAAACGCTTCTAGAGAGACTTTAGAGATGTACCAGCATAAGGTAAGAACAGAAGATTATGCCTCCCGGTTTTGGGGGGTAACGGGAAGGCATGGCTTTTCAGAGTAAAATCTGCTTCATCTGCTTTCACTCTAGCGCCATTATTTTGAAGAATTCCCCGGATAAAAGAACCTGTCTGATTTCACAGGCAGGAAGTGATGCATGCAAACCATCTTTCATGGAAGATCAGTCATCGGTGTGTCAATGGACGCTTCCTCTCACCTGGGTGGTTTGCTCCTCCTTTTTCCGTTTCTCCTCGTCCTGCAGGCGTTTCTGCTGTTTGCGCGACACCACCTCGGTGAATCCGTCATCGTTGGGGTTAGACTGGGAGTCTTCCATGGTGGTGACCTCTGGGTGGTCGTCAATAATCACAACACCTTGAGGGAAGGGACAGAGACGGGGTGGATTTTGGTAGTGGCAGTTACAGATCATCAGAATGCACTTAGGCCTTGGTAGAGTAGTTGCTGCTGGTACTGCTTGATCCTACTATAAATGCGTCTGTCTGTCTGCGTGCATGTGTACGGTTGTAATGTACGTAACTCGAGAACCGCTTGACCCACCGACTTCACATTCGACACACGTGTTCCACACCCCCACAGGGAGTGCAGTGCCAGGTATCGAGTCAGTCGGACCCACGGTTCTCCAGAACCACCACAAAAGGCTCTGGTCAGGCTCTGCCAGTGGGCCTAATGAGGACAATTCCTTTCACCTGGGCCAGGCTCTGCCAGTGGGCCTAATGAGGCCAACTCCTTTCACCTGTGCAATTTCCAGCCTCTTGCCTCAGCCATTTGCTCAGTACAACATTTCGGGGGCATATTTAGAATGTGTGCAGAGTATGTTGAATCTATAGTTTGCATTAATGAGGATTTAGTTGACACAATGAAATAAAATGGCGATAGTATTCAGTGTGGAGCAAACGGCCTGTCACAGCCAGATTTGGGAGACCAGTAGCTTTGTTGTTGCAAGGAAAGCGGTAAAATGAGACTTTCGTGGTTGTTTTCGTCTCAGTTTTAGTCCGACGGAGCGTCACATTATAACTCTATGGGGACACAAAAGCGACAGAAAAGTAGGACCCGGAAGTATCTCTGGAGGGGGCGCTCACATCACGGCTAAAATACTGAATAGGCGAGACCTACCCAGTTGTACTGGAATTTGGCAGAACTACCGCCAAAAGAAGTGGCTTTACAGATTCCTTTACATCCCCTGTGCATGTAACCTGGTGCCGTGATTGGCCAAAAAAGAAAGTTCTGAGGGAAGTGTATACAACCCGGCCCATTAACACACTCTGCATTAGGTCACTAGCAGGCTTTTCTCCTCGGAGATGAGAAAAGGCTGTGAATGAGCATCATCTAAAGAGGAGTGCCGTGATTCTTTTCGACCCTAAAACATGATCATTGCGGTCGCACTATTACCTGCTCAGACATTTTTTTCCTTCTCATCAGCCTCAAAAACTACCATCTGAAATTCCTACGTTAATGTACTGTAAATTTAAGACAATATCCCGATAATGTTTAACAGGAACCATGGATACAAATGAGTTGCGGATGTGTGCTTAATTGCTCATGTCTTTAGGGCTTTGTTTAGTTCTGTTCATATACACAGTACACACTGCAATGATGAAAACACGAGTGTTTGCGTAAGCCACCGAAACTCACGTTACTGCGTCATCGTAAAATAATAATGTGAATAAACTAACGCAGACCCTTTTCAAGATATCATGTAAACATTTGCAAGTCCACTCACTGGCATAGTTGTTCAGGTCAAACTGAGAGAGTGCGTTCTCCTTAGGTTTCTTGGCAGCCTGTTTGGCTTCATCTTTGCGGCGTGAAGACTGATCTTTGGCAGGTCTCTGACCCGCACCACCCAACACTTCTGGGTTCTGCGGTCCTCCCGGCCTGTCGGAGACAAACACACAGATTTAAGCCTAGTTAAAACTTCATAATGTATAAGACAAGCTAATCACTATGACTAGGGTTGGGATCCGGAGGAATCGGATCCAACATTGAGGAAGCAGAATCAGTTCCATTGTTTCTAGAACTTGTGGACTTCACGTATGACCTGTTGGGGTACATTTGGAACCCCCTATAGGAATGGTTATGGACCCGGAATCATTCAAATTAGTAAGGATCCCAACCCTAGCTATGATGACTCATGGCTTATCATAGCTCTCAATACATTGGCTCACTGACCAGCTGTCCTGTGTCTGAGCATTCAGGAAATCTCAACCCATGAATATGAATTAAGACCTTTTGCCCATCTTTGTGATCTTACTTCCTCTGCCAGTCTCTCTTCAAAGTTCAAACCCATCCATGATGCCGATATGTTATTCAATATTACATTGAACTGTTGGAACCGTATTGTAATGATATCTAGGTTCCGACCAAAACATGTTAAGTACAGAAGATCTGTTGTTGATCTCCTTTGAACAACACAGATCCTCAGGCCAAACCAATCAAAGCTGTGAGTGAGACATGAATGACATTGTGTGAGCTGCTAGAAATCTCAGGACGTATGAGCGAAGTACCTCACAGCCATAGACATGTTACAAATGAATTACATCCATGAGTGTCTACATCAGTGGCTCTCTATTTTTAATTAAAATTCTACAACCGTCTCTTTATTTGTATAGCACCTTTCATGACATGAAATGCAGCTTCACATTGCTTTACAGAATAAAAGGAAAGAAAAGCAAAGGCATAAAACATTAAAATAATGGCAGTGAATAAGGCAATACAGTGAGGACATGAATAATCTCTTGCGCTGTGCTTTAAAAATGTCTACAGAGACTGCCTGCCAAAGGTGTGGGAGTTTGTTCCACGCAGTCGGCCCGTAGGAGCAGAAAGCTGCTTCACCGTGTTTTTTAGTTGCCATATCGAGCAGGCCAGCAGTGGAGGACCGGAGGGAGCGGTTTGGGACTGACAGTCATACAGGTAGGAAGGTGCGAGACCGTTGAGAGCTTTATAAACAGAATTTTAAAATCAATCATAAAACCGGGAGCCAATGTAGTGAAGCAAAAAATTGAGTCATAAATTATGTTCTCTCATCTTAGTTTTAGTTAAACTAAGAGACAGGGACAGGAGAGATAGCAGAGCAGTTAATGAGAAAAGCAATTACAGAGATCACGTGTTCCTAAACGGAACGGACCATCAATGTGTCGTGAGCACATTTTTAGCAGCAATAATTCTATCCTGGTTCAATTATAATTTGAATAATTTGAACAGTAATGAGTTAGTTACCAGGTGGAAACAGGCCAAATAAGTAGTTTGCTGTGGGCGAGGGTTAATAGTGTAGGAATTAAAGGAGACAAAACAGTCTCTAGATAAAGAGGATGTTGTTAAGAAGTAGCACATGACCAGAGTGACAGTCATGTGATCATGAGAATAATTAAATTAAATAAAACATAGGTCACATATACAAATCCAATCAAGCCATTTCAACCAGGGTTATAAACATGGCACTCATGTGCAAATTGAGATCAACTGGGCAAGCCAGTGAGGAGCACGGGGGATAGGACATAGACATTTGCTTAATTATTATGTTAGATAGACGAGCACGGAATGTGCTCCGCTGATTGGCTGAGTACGGAATATGATGCATGATGATAGGAGCGCCCCTCACTTCACACAAGTGTGATTTTTTTGAGGGGGCGCTAGCCCCTCCTATATACAGCTTTTGTCCCCACACGTCTCAATATTTGCCATTGACAATGAAGGGAGAAATTAGGTCAAATGTCCGCCAAATATGACATAAATCTTGTCCCCACACGTCTCAAGGTGGCGGAACTCAATGGATTTCAGGGTCATGACTGGAGGACGGAGGAACAAGACGCGTGTTGATTAGGACCCATGACCTGCTTAACAACCTGCAGGAGTCACATATGGTGTAACAGAGAATGCCCTCCCTTGCCGGCTTCCCACTTTATGAATCAAACCCCAGTCTCCACAGTGGTGGGGTGGCTGGTGGGCACCCACCTGCACCACCAGAAATCCCCAAACATGGCCCACCAATTCCAAGGGTTAGTTCTTACTCTATCTATATAATCACCACCATCCCCCTGTGCAAGTAAACGTAAGTTCACAGTATGCAGCTAAATTGATTAGCCATTTAATGGACATACAATTCATCAGGAATGTTTACATAGCACTGCCTTTCCTTCCGAGTTCAGGGTCAATTTGTGTCCATGTCTGGAGTCATTTCGTTTCAGTAACAGAACATGACAAGCAAGGCACAACTAGAGTGTTGAGACAAGTTGGCAGATGGACAAAGTGTTTTCATTCTATTCTCCAGCAGCAAGGCCACGGCAGAGAGCAGCAGCCTAAAAATAAGCACTGTCGACTATATTTAACTACACGGAAACACTTTGATGGCCAATTATAACCGCCAAGCCCTAGAGAACGAGTCGAGATATAGAGGGGAATGAAGAGAACATATTCAACAAACTAGAGTAATGAATTATCAAGAACCTACAGGGAAATACAGTACACTACATGAACTACTATGCACTTGCTAATGTGGCTGAATAACCCTACAGTAACTGTTGTATTCAGTGTACACTGCTCAATGACTCTACTTCATTGTGTAATGTCAGCAGATGGTATTAAATGCTTCGGAAGAGACAATAGCCTGTTTTGTGTAACTTACCCTCTGCGGCCAGCTCTGCCTCCTCCTCCTCTCCGCTCTCCCTTTGCGCCAGCGTAGCTGCGGCTGGTTTTGGCCCCGCTGTTGCCTCTCCGGTTCGGTCTCTCTGTAGGCCTCTGGCTGGAGAAACTCCTCTTAGCTGCAGCAGCTCCAAACAGTTCTCGTTTGGGCGTCACCCCACCTTCGGGTGAGGTTTTATTTGGGGTCACGGAGCCCTGAGGAGGTGCAGGTGCAGGAGGAGAGGAGGCGGCGGCTGCTGCGTTAGCGGCCTCCAGTGCGCCCCTCCTCTCCTCACGCTCCCTCCGTTCGTTGAAGTCACTGCTCTCTGAGGCAGTTTCCCATTCCTCGTTGGCTTGGTCTGAGGAGTTCTGATTGGACAGGTCGGGTGACTTGGTGCCGACGGCAGTGACAGTAGGGCTGCCTGTATCAGGCAAGCAGGCTTCTACAGCGGAAGGAAGGTCAGCAGCAGATGCAGTGGCCCCTGCTTCTGCAGGCACAGTGACGGGGGTTCCTGGAGCTCTGGATAGTGTTGGGGAGAGTGAAGCGGGTGCTGCAGCAGAAGAGGCAGGCACCGGCGGTAGAGAGGCAGGAGGACTGGTGCCAGGCTCTCCAGCAGCCAGCCCCGCAGCCTCCCTTTCCTTCAGCCGACGGAAGCGAGGGGGTTTGTCTTGCCTTGGGGGGCGTGCTGGTCGGGGCCTTCGGGGCCTCTCTCTGTTGCTCTGGGGAGCTCCCTCACCAAACTTCTTACTGTCATAAGTGGGGGGGCGTCGGTCACGGTCATGGCGAGGGTGATCGTATCTGGAGGACGTGGACTCTGTGTCCTCAGGTCTGAATGTCTCCATGGGTTTAGAGGGCCACTGAGAGGACTCTCTAGCCGACGGCCGCCTGAGAGGAGCCGAACGAGGGGCGCCGCGCTCCCTTGCCACTCCTCGTCTACTGTACATCCCTCCTCTACCTCGCCGGGAGGGCTCTCCTTTAGGGAGGAAGCCTGGCTTAGGCCTGCCTTCATCATCCCCTCGTGGCCCACCTTTCTCCCCCATGTGAGGAGGGCCAAAGCCTGGCTTGTGTGGGCCAGGCCTTACCTCCCCGGGCAATTCCCGCCTGAGTGGTCGGCTGGGTTTGGTGCTAGGCTCGCGGTCCGAAGGCCCGGTGTCGCTGGCGGACTCCCTCCCACCCTCGCTTTCTGAATCCGTGTTGGAACCTCTGCGTCGCCTGCGTTTGGGCACGACCTCAAAGTCTGAGCTCTCGCTCCGTGTCTCGCTCTCCTCGCGGTTGCGGAACGCAGCAGAAGCTCCAGGAGCAAGATCAGAGCGTGATCTAGGCTCCCGGTAAGGGTAGTCTCCTCGGCTGCGACCACGACCGCCCCCTCGCCTCCCCCCGTAGGTCCCTCGAAAGCTCCGCCCCCTGGCATAGTACTCCCCTCGGCCACGTGCTTTGAAATTGGGATCAATGGGCCAGTTCCCCTCTCGGTCCCTGTCCCTATCCCTCTCTCTGTCCCTGTCCCTGTCCATCTCCCTCTCCCGTTCCCTCTCCCTCTCCTCTCGTCTGTAAGAGCGTGGAGGCAGGTTGGACTCTTTCCTGGAGGGCAGTTTAGGCTCATGGTGCTTGTCATTGCTTGGTGGCTTGTCTGCTTTCTCTTCTTGAGAGGAAGAGGTTGGGGCTCCAGATGAAAGCTGAGGGTCTCTGGGTCTCTGAGAGATAGAGGAGGGCGTTTCCTCTGCAGCTTCTCTCTTCCCCTCACCCTGAGGCCTGGAGCCTTCGGACACAGCCGCGGCTGCAGAGGGTGCTTTGGCCACCGTTTCCTTCTTCGGTCTCTCTCCCCTTTCTCCTCTCTCGTGTCTCTTCTCTCTCTCCTCCCTCTGCTCCCTCTCCTCTTTCATGTCCCTTAGAACAGGTTTCTTTATTGGCCCAGATCTGCGGAGCGGTCTCTCTCCCCCGGGTCCTTCCCTACGCCCAGTCCCAGACCTCCCACCCCAGCGCAGCTCAGCCTTTTGCTTACTAGGAGCCGGCAAGGGCAGCTTCTCGGCTTTGTGGAGCCCATCGGCAGGCGGCGTAGCCCTGTTGTTGGTCACGGCAGCCTGGGAGAAGGACTCATTTCGCGATTTATCTTCTGCCCTCTCCCCTGAGTCCTGGACCTCTAGTGATTTTGCTCCCAGGGGAAGACCCTCGAACCTAGGCTCATCCAATTTGAGGGAGTGGCTGGAGCCGTGAGAGACACTCCTTTGGAGCATGGCTTGGCCGAGGGCTTCCACCTCTTCTCCACTGGGAAGGCCTGGTTCCTCAAGGTCAAAGCCAGAGCTGACCGGTGCCCTGTCCAGAGGCCCAGTGGCATCCTCTGGGACGTGGCCGAACGCAGACAAGGACTCTGTGGGGTCCCGAAAGAAGTCATTTTTACGCGAGTCCAGTGAGCTATGGTCTTGCTGGTATATGGGTGGAAGTCCCCTGTCCAGATCTAAACCAGAGTCCATCCTGCAGAAGAAAAACAGGGGATGAGAGTTGTATTCAGAAAACTATCAAAAGGAACAACCAATAAAGGATCGAGGTTTTCTGCTATGCATCAACCTTTAGTCCAGCACCAGCGAGGGACTGGATGTGTGCAACCCCCTTGTTTTTTAAACTTTCTGCTGTGCATTCTCACCTGGGTTCCTTGCAGTCATCCCGACCTATGGGAGGAGTGACAGACGGTAAGGGTTCTGACTGAGGATATGGGTCAGACCCCCACACCATCCGTGGCTCCGAGGGCAGACTGTGGTCTCGGATGGGTCGAGTCAAGTGGTCAAAGGAGTCAGAACTGGAGCTTGAGTTGTCTCCGGGATCCCTGCGCACAATCTGCTTAGGCGGCATCCTCCCTGTAGAGGACAGCAATGGAGGAACCATTATATCAGGACGACAGTATTTATATTTAACAGAGGATACCGGATAATCATTGTTTATCGTGATAAAAAAACGCTCACAATAATGGTATCGCAGAGATTTAAATGTATCGTGAAATTGTCCTCCATTACATACACTAGGAAGAATTAGCTTTTTGTTGAGCTACAAATTGAGCAAATTCCCTCGGTTCTTGATAAAAACAGACCGTCACCTGTAAAGAGCGCATTTGGTACACTTCACTTGCACAAATCGATTTACAATAAGCGTCCCATCCCTAAATTACCATTTACACTGATTTTTTTGGTTGTGCGTTTCTACTGGAATTTCTGCATTATTTAATAGCATAGTATAGGATAATGTGGGAATGACATGAAAACTAAAGGGTAGAACAGTTTGCAAGCTTATGGGCTGGATTGCAAACCATGACAAATGGGTCATGTGCTACGCATATGCAAACTGTTACTGTAACAGCTACAAGGATTCCCTGAATTTCACCCCCCCAATTCTGCGACTGCACACACGTAGCGATACCAATATCACTGCGTGGATATTAGTCTCGTCCCTCACAGTATTATATTTTTTTCCTGCAATGTCCTGCCCTATATTTGCATACTGGCCCCTTGTTGGTTATAGCCTGGTTCCAGAATCTGGTTGGCTCGTCGACAATTGAGAGGGGCAAGAATTGCCTGGGGCAATATGCATTGTAGGCAGATGAAGGCTGGCTACGCAAGGCTAGTGCACACCTAAGCAGCACGTCACTAACCAGGATGCATGCTAGGTGGCATGTCCATGGGCGGTCGCCCTGATATCATCCGGGGGTCCATGTAGGACTGCATCATGATCCAGCGGGGGTCAAACCCCATAGAGGCCAGGTGTTGGTGGTGGGGGCCCATGGGCTGATACATGGAGCGGTGCTGCTGCTGCTGCTGTTGGGATGGTGGGGCTACTCCACCACCTGAGGGGGATACGGAACGTCCAGTCTGCTGCTGCTGCTGCTGCTGCCACTGCTGTTGTTTCATCTGCTCCTGTGTGAGACCAAGAACAATGACAACATGTTAGAAAATAAGATCCAGCCCAGGCGGTGGCGTAACCGTCTGGGCACCCGACTGGTAATCCAGTCGCAGTGTGCCGCGGGTTCGACTCCCGAGCCCGACACGGCCTTTACTGCATGTCTTCCCCCATCTCTCTCCCGTTTCCTGTCAGCCTACAGTCTGTCCCTTCAAAAACCAATAAAAGGCGTAAGCCGCAAAAAATATCTTTAAAACAAAAGAAAAAAAAAAAAAATGATCCAAGGTAGTGCACTAACAAAATTGATCCAGAGTAAACTTAAAGCATTTAAGTAGCTACTAAAGATGAAAGTTATACTACAATTAAAAAATCACACCCGTGTGAACTGAGTGGTGTAAGGTCTTATATAGCCTGATCAGCTGTGGTCTGACGTAATGTCTGACGTAATGAAATCACACCCGGGTGAACTGGGTGACCGTAGCAACCATGCTCATTTTTTGAGCACAGACAGACTAACAAAGCCAGTCGTAGGAGTGGTTTACACCACTCAAAAGGGGGTCATATTTCACTTAAGCAGACAATTTACAATTTTGGCCTTTAGCAGATATGTTTCTCCAGAGAGACAAAGTGCAAGATCAAAGTAAGTGGCATGAAGTTCATGCCACTAATAACAAAGTGTATCTAAATAGTAAGTACTGATACAAAGAAATAAGGAGAGCTAGGGGGTGAGGTGGAGTAAGAAGAGTTTTGAGACTGTGGTTGTAAGATTGGGGGAGGTCATTCCACCGCTTGACATACAGGAGGGAGATGAGAGTACAGGTTGCTCTATACAGACACACAAACCTGCTGCCTGAGGAAGCGAGGAGGCAGAGACTTCTGGAATTGTTTGGAGTATCCCGAGGTAAGAGCAGGCCGCATGGCGGCCCCTGCCTCTCCCTCCAGCTCCAGGGGTACCACAGGGCTGTCCTCCCCAGTAGGGGGTTCGACACGTGGCACAGACAGGTGGGGCTCATCCACTGTTGGGAACACACGCATACAGACAACATACAAGTATTTGGAATCATGTATTTGGAAGTAATAGCGCATTAATTTACAAAACAATACACAAAAAGTTAGAATATGGACATTAGGAGGTTTCATCCTGACAGCAACGATATCTAAATCTAAACACATCAGATTCCATGAGTGGGCTAACCTCTGCTTTCGTCTATGTTGAAATAGTCTTGGATAGGACTGGGGTTCCTGTCAGCTTGGTTCTCCTCCACCAGAGGCCCTTCTTCGGCCAGGGAGTCCTCCGGTCCACTCGGAGGCTCCGGGGTTACGACGACGGGCCTCTGCACGGGGACAGGGGGAATGGGCTGGCAGGGCATAAAGTCAACCTCCTCCTCCACGATGGGCTCCACTCTCTCCCTCTCCATCTCCATCTCCCTCTCCCTCTCCATCTTCTCCCTCTCTCGTTCTGCCCGCTCGTGCTCTGCCATGTCCCTCTCTGCCATGTCCCTCTCTGCCATGTCCCTCTCTGCCAAGTCCCTCTCTGCCAAGTCCCTCTCTGCCCTGTCCCTCTCTGCCCTGTCCCTCTCTGCCCTCTCTCTTTCTACCATCTCTCTCTCCCTGTCCGGCAGAGGAGCTTGCATGACTGGGGGCTGGGGTTGTGCAATCGGCATAGAAGGGGGGGCAGGGCTGGAAGCGGGGGTCGGAGCCGATGGCGGAGGCGTTGCCTCTCGAACGGCTACGCTCTCCTCACTGGTGGCCTCGGCGGCGGCGGCGGCGACGGGTGTGGGTTTGGTCTCGGATACCGGTCTGTGTTTCTCATTGAGGCGTTTAAGTTTTTCGGCGCACGCGGCAAGCCGCTGCTCCCCCATCCGTTTCTCCTCCTCCTCTCGTCTCCGCCTGGCTCGTTCCACGGCTTCAGTGAGGTCTGATTGCTTCTTGCGCTTCAGCCGCCAGGCATCCGAGTCCTCCTCGCCAGCAGGCGGTGCGGTGGTCAGTGGTTTGGCCCCACGATGGGCAACACCACTCACCGAACGACCACCACCCTGACCATAAAGAAGGGAACAATTTATCAAAACTACTAATTCTAATGATATCCAACATTCAGGTATTTCACAGGTATTCAAACAATGTCCAGCATAGAAGTCAGGATGCATGTCATAGGACATTTTGCATACATATTTACATAGTTACATAAACTAAGCTATCATCATCATTCACCTTCACATTTTTTTGCACATTTGACCATCAATGGGAAAAAATTATAATAAGCAGCAGCACATTGAGAACACAATAAGTACATAATTGCTGTATGCTATTTGTGTGCACATCAGTCCCACCTGATAGTCCTGTGGAGGTGCAGATTTATTGTACTGCCCCATGCTGCCAGGAGATGGCGCTCCACGGTCCTCCGACCCTTCCTTCCTACCCTCCTGGTTGTCTGATGTCCGAGATCTCATACGTTCCATTTTACCCATCCATTCCCTGGACAAGAAATAATTTCCAGTTAAAAAACCTCCACCACCTAAAAATTATCCGCTATACGAGACAAATCGAGAAACAAAGCCAAATGGTTTACCAATTTTCTCCTTTCTCCTTAGGACCTTGGTTCTCCTCGTCATCACTGAAGTTAAGTTTTTCTGTGTAGTCCACCTCCAACTGGGCACCTGGACAGAAAGAGAAATAGTAGTAGTATAAGACAAGAGGCCAGTTCCCTGTCAACCTAACTAAAGTCATTTTTTTCCTATTTTATCATTTAAAATAAAAAATGTCCCACACACTGTCTGGATCTTGCAAAAAAAGTGCTCTTTATCAAGTTGACGTTTCAGTCGTAAGACCTTCATCAGGACAGACATTTGAGGTGCGCATCTGCCTCCTTCTAAAAATAATTTATAATTAAAACAAAAAAAACAAAATTGTATAATTTGTACTGCCCGATTAGAACACCATTGCCCAGAATAACATCCATAGTATGGCGTTCCATATTATCCCTCCTTGCTGGCCTAGCTTTGTCTCTATTCACCAACACAATAGTGGATAGAGATAATAAAATATGCAATTTAATACATCAATGAATCCATCAGCTACTGACCAGCCCAGCCCTCGTCGGCCTCCGTGTCCAGGTTGTCCAACTCTTTGAGCTCGGTAGCACTGATGATGGAGGGTCGATCTGGGTCCTGGTGCCAAGACTGAGGGGGACCCTGGGGAGGCCGAATAGGCCGAGGGGCCCTGAGGAAACCGCAAAGACACTCATTTTAATGCATCTCTTGTTTGTAATGAACAGTACGTTTTGTGGCCCAATGCAGGTCAGAGCAGTCTATAACTTCACTTTTATATTAATTTGCCTCACACAAACAACTGGGAAGGGTTTTCTAGAGGGGGGGGACCACCAAATAAGTTTTTCTTTTTTACATTAATCACTTGAACCCTAGCATCCCTTTACCGAGGGGAACTTTAGCTGAAAATAGCAGATCTACAAGCTCACAACGCCTCACAAGACGTGAGCTTGCAGAATATCAACCATTTTCGGCAAAGAGGTTTGGTGTAGGGGGGGAGAGCAGACCAAGTACAAGTTTTCTAAATATTGAGTGTTTAAGAGGTTAACTGTCTGAAAATGCACATTAACATGAATCCAACACAACGCTACACAAGGATGGTGCTGTCAAACACATCTATGTGTAGTGGGTATAGTGGGGGGTCCCTGCTTCATATCTCTCTCTGCAAAGGGGTCCTTGGCCTGAAAACCCTTCAAGTACAGCGGCAACTGAGACGGGCTCCTAACCTGTGGGCCACATGGCTTGGGAACAGTCGATTCCCAAGGATACTTTTAGGTGTTATGGGGCTGAAAAAACAGTAGTGTTCATTATGTAACAGCAGTTGTCAGACTGTCAGGCTTTGAATGTATGGAGGGCTGTGAACTCACTTGGCTCCCTCTTGTTGCGAAGGGAATCTGAAGTTTGCTTGCCCTGGGGCAAGCGGCATTCGAGGATAGGCATGGAACATCTGCATAGAAACACCAATGAATCTTTAGACCATCACAAAGAGCTGTCACACTGAAAATATATGCACAGTACAGAGGTCACGCTGGGATTTTAAACTACCAGCCAGCATGTCTAGACATTTGTCAATTTTACTAGTCATATCAATTTTCAATGCATGCCAAGATACACACTGTAGTGTTACGGTGGTAAATAACCCATTAGTGCTTGACGTCGTTACATAGCTTAACAACATGAACACAATTAACTATGCATCGATACTGTGCATTGAATTCACATGATTTCTATCATTTGATAAATCATTGCAAAACACATATCACCACTGCACAGCAGGGTTTATTTTTTAAAGATACACGATTAACGATGGTGGATGGCCTATTTATAGGTCTTATTTCATGTTGATTGAAATCGAAAGAGAAGCAAAATAACCCTACATTGGGTGCCTGTATTATAGAACAGTGGTCATTAAAGTGGGGTGCAGGGACCCACAGGGTGTTAATACAACATCACAATCATTTCAATCACTTTATCCATTAATATGTTGGCTATTCAAAAATGACAGATCTACAAGCGCACCTTGTACATCTGCCATTGAAAAGGTTGAATATTCTTTTCTGGGGGTCCCTGGCAAAAAACATTTTCAGATTGAGGCCAAATATATATGAATTTGAGGGTTGGCACGAAACCATTTGAGAACTAGTAGAACACAGTTCAGCCCCACTGCAGCAATCTGGTAATTTTACTAGTAGAACTAGTAGAACACAGTTCAGCCCCACTGCAGCAATCTGGTCATTTTACGCTCAGCGGAGTCGTCCACGTCCATAATGTGCCCCATGTTGTGGGTTGTAGTGACGGAGACTGAGTCAGAATTATCAGAAATGCCATGCATGCAGAGTAGACATTAAAAGAAAACTGAATTTGTCTAATTTGGGCAAATATTCCTTGTTCCACTTTCGTCTTTCCATTTTGGAGCTCGCTTGTGTGTTATATAAATACATGTTGAAGTTAACAGCCCTGTTGACAAGTGATTAAAGATTCTTTTGGCGGTTGATGCAGAGCAGCAACAGACAGCTTTTTTCTTTTTACCAATGTCTGGAGAGAATCATATATTCTGGAATTAGTCATAAAAAACCCAGCCAAAAAGTATATGATTTATGAACCAACTCATATAGAGGACATGTTCATTATGTTGAAACTTACATAAGGTGGCATCATGCTCCGGAACGGAGGGTGTAATTGAGGTGGTACACCTGCAGGAGGCTGCTGCCCCCCATTGAGTTTGGGCTGAGGGGGACCCGGCAGGGGAATCCTCTCCCTGGCCTCCCTCTTGCCATCACAGGCCAGGGTCCGGCCCGGCTCGTCAATCTCCACAGGGGGCGAGGAGGTGCTGAGGCCTGTGCTGACCTCCTCAGGTGCCCTACTCTCCATTTCAGGGGGGCTGGGCGCAGTGTTCAGATTCCTCCCACCTCCCTCACGCCAGCTGCCCACATCTAGGAGAAATTGAGAATGCACAGATATTGATTTTGCTTGACCTACTCTCATTGTCAAGGAGAGCATGATCCCCGGGCAGCAGCCAAATAGGAAGCAATCAATAAACATGCACTGAGACAATGTTTATGTGAGACAATGTGCATCCTGTGTGCATGTGGGTTTGTGTGCCAAAGTAGGCAGCCATACTTTGAGGTCTAAGGCTGGGGCCAGGTCCATAAGGCTCCTCGTCTTGACCTTCTGGTTTCTCCGCCTCACCGGCCGCCTGCAAGCTGGGGAACTCCTGTTGGAACTGGCTGCTCACGCGAGGAACCCCTGTGCAAGACGCAGTGATTATCAAAAGTTGAAGAATCACCAGCACTCACAGAAAAATCCTTTGGATACATTTTAGGTGGGTACAGTACAGGCAGCCAAAAAACGCCATTTTGGCACAGACTTCTTTGGCATAGTGAAAAAGTGTTTTTTAAATTATTTGGCATTTAAGCTGATGCCATCATTACACACAAAACAGTTTGGTCTCCAGTGGAATAATGAACCCTCAATGCTCAGCCGTTCTCATGTCTTTCTATTAATAAAGTGAAAAAACACTACAGAACTCCAACACAGGTAGTCATTGTCTAAAAGGTATCTTAAGGCATTTCTGTTTCATGATACAATACAGTGTAGTGATAGAGCTAGGTTTTAGGCTTGATTCAAATTCATGCCATTACAACAGTCAGCAACATGAGATTGAGCATTTTCATGATTAAACTAGGGATGTGGGAAAAAAAGTCTATCATCTCGACTCCAAAAATCTCCCGTTGTTGGCTGGATCTGCGGTGTCTTTGACGCGTTATTATTGATCCCACCCAGTTCTAGGAAAGCCCCCCCGTTGACGAGTTGATCTGTGGGGGTGCACTGGTTGTTTGAAGCGGTGGAAAGCCGCTACTCGGGACAGTTATTCTTATACCAGTTGGCCGTGCTGCTCTTCCTTCAGTGTTGCATAAAAGTGACAGCACTGTTGAATCCTTGGTATCTTTATACCCAGCTTCGGCATACGTCCGTGCTCCTTCAGTATCGCATAAAAGTGACATCACTGTCGAATCCATGGCATCCCTTTATCCTAGACTCTTACCCTAACGGTCCTTGCAGACTGGACGCGTTTCTCAGAAAAACGGCGGAAAAACACTGCTAAAAATCAGAAAATCGGAACTGAGTGGTGCAACCGTTTCTTTTCCCTTTTTACCTCCTTTATGATGAATTCCTGTTCTGTCTATAGAAGTGTCTATTTGTACGTCTAAATGTTTTGATGATTTGAACATGGTGGACCCTATTGGAAACAAGTGTAATGCTTAATTGGGTCGTCCACTCACAGTTAACAGCCTTTGTATTGAGTTTGTGCTTGAAATGTACTGTAATTCTGCAAACTGTTAATAAATTCTTCAATCAATCAATCAATCAATCAAACTCCGTGTGGGGGTCCCCGGAACATCCAGACCTGGGGGGGACCGCCCCGGGTCCGAAACAGTTGAGAAATTATGACAGATTTACTGTGTGGGGGTCCCTCTACCCTACTGTACTGTAACTCCCGAAATCACGTAATGGCTGCTAAAAACTGCAGTGTGAAGCTCAACAGCGCCACATGTTTACAAAAAGTCTATTTATTTATTGTTGGGGCTTTGATGCAAATTGCAGCTGTAGAAGTTGTGTTGCTTAAAAGGAATGCACAGTTGTATTCTCACACGTAGATTTTTGGCCTGGATTAATCAATTTTGCCAAATACAGAGTCGTTCACATCCCTAGATGAAACATCCATGTTATGTGAGCATGTTAAAACGCCGGGGGGAATTAGTCAGGATCCTACTCACCTTCTGGCTGTGTCTGTGGCTTGCTGTTGGCCCAGGAGCGGCTACCCCCAATGGAAAGCTCCGGAGTTGGGGGGGCTGGTGCTTTGGTCGGGGGCGGGGGAGTCTCCTGCTGCCTGTGGTGCAAAAAACAACAATAGGGGTTGGACGTCAAAGAGAAATAAAGGAAGAGTCACATTTCTTGGGGAAAGAGCTGTATCATATGTAGGTGTGTGCAACTGTGCATAAATATGAAACACTGCAACAAACATGACACTGCATACACACACAAGTTTTTCTGCTTCCTCAGTTTAGGAGGTACCGTTAGCGGCGTATATATGCGAGGGTGTTTGGTTTTGTATGTGTGAGCATGTACAGTACACGTGTCATTCATGTCACCTCTCTTCCCCTCCCTCAGGTCGAGATGCCCAGCCGCTGCCGTCCTTGGGGACGAGGATGACGTTTGGGTCGTTGCCCTTGTTCTCCGCCTTCAAGCTGGGCAGGCTAGCCGGAGGGGGCATGCGCCGGCTGCCAGCAACTTTGCCCAAACTCTGGAGCCCATGTCTGGCAGCCACTGCAGTCAGGGACAAAAACAATATTAGAATGTAAAGAAAGATGTTACGTGAGATTACGTCATACTACTTGTGCAAGGTTTCAGCCTGATCCAACTGCCTTTGACTTCCACTATATAATGAAAGTACAACACCTATGAAAATACAAAACCTACATGGAAAAATTGTGCACAAGAAATGTGGTGCTTATCTGCCCATCGGTTTGCGAGATTGCACACGCACTCGCACACACACGATAACTACTTTTTATTGATTTCATGCCATTTTATAAAATTATCCAGCAAGGCACTATACAGTGAGGACTGTGGATAGTGACACGCATGTTTGCAAAGCGTACAAAATAGATTTCCTATATCATGATTCATGACCATGCCTTAAGAGAGTTGAGCAAGACAGGCAATGTCCGAGTCTGTGTGTAATGAAACAAAACCAGTGTCTACCCGCTATCAATGAACGCAAAGTCAAACACTGTCTGCCTCACAGTTCACTCGCTGGCAATGGTAGGGTATTTAATTCTGCTGATATTAATAGTTGTGTGTGTACAGTATGTATGCACTATGCACGTGTCTGCATGCAGATAAGAGTGGCAGTGTGTGAACTCACCTGCAGTTTTCTGGGTTTCCAAAGATTTGCCCTTGTAGGTATTGAAGAGGCTAAGGGTTGCATACTTTGTCTTGCCATCCTTTGCCTTGGTGCTGCTCTGCCCTGACTTCTCTGACATTTCGCTGGAAACTCATCGAGTCTGGTCCTCTGGTCTCACCCCCAGAACCAGCTTCCTAAGACACACAGGATGTAAGGGGGTGGGTCGGATAAAGGGCAGACATGAGGAAGACTGGCATTAGTTCTAGACACCATTTTTTTCACCCCCTTCTTATGCTCATGATTTGGCAGTTTTACAGCCGTATACTTTACTGAAAACCCTTGACGTGGATGTTGCTTACAAGACCTCACTGTAAGAAAAGAAATCACACCCATGTGAAGTGAGGGGCGCTCTTAGTTATCATCGTACATCATGACGTAACATGTGATGATTTGCTCAGACACAGATGTAAATTCTCCATTCATTGTCAATGGGAATTTAACAAAAATAACGATTTGCCCAGAAACATGACGTACTGTAAATTCTCCATTCATTGTCAATGGCATATAATGTTTGTGTTAGGACAAAATAGCCGATTTGCTCGTCTACATATGACGTAACGTAAATTCTCCATTCATTGTCAATGGCATTTAATATTTGTGTTAGGACAAAATCTACACTATAGCTGAATATAGGTCGGCTAGCACCCCTCAAAAACACTGGAAGGCAAGGCATCATCAAAACCGGCATAACCCTCTTAAAATATGCACCCAAGAAACGATATCAGCTGCCAGCTGCTTTCCATTCAAAGTGTTGTTGAGACCAGGCCAACTTAAAGCCACTTGCTCTGCAAAGAACACACAGAGGGCTGAAAAGCCACAATGCATGGATATAACACTGAGTCATACAGCGGCAGGGAAGCTGCTCTGCCTGTGTTATTGTGGTGAAGGAATGAAACAAGTACGATGGAGAGGGAGAGAGATAGGAGTGATTCTTCCCACAACCGGAATGATACCTTCTCTCTGCTCAAAGGGGCATGTCCTGTTGCCATGCCTGCACTACCTACGACAACAGGCAGAGTAGCCAATAGAGAGAGGCTGGGAGGAGAAATAGAGAGAAATAACCAGCAGGGGATGTGAAGGAAGAGTAGTTTCAAGTTTGTGTGCGTGTGTGGAGTGGGCAAGAGGTAGAGCAGAAGGGAAAAACCTGAAGCAAGACAGAAAGTGAGCAAGAGTGTACACATGTACAAGGACAGAAATGTTGCACTGGAACTTCTGTCTCTTTCCCAGAGTCACACAGGCAGGGGTCATTTATAATTGATGGAGAATGGTCCTGGTGGCTGGGAGAGACAGTGGAGCACCCGACAGTCTCAGCCTTTGAAGAACTTGCCCTGGCTGACAGCATTCCTGCAAGGGGACTTCTCCTCAGATGAAGTAGAAGCAGCCATGCAGCGCTGCCACTGCTAACAGCAGTGTTACCCCTCTGGACCACGCACACTCTCAAACACGTTAAGAGAATAAACCATACTGACATTGCACTCTGGGACATGATTAACGCAAACAAAAAAAGCAGTCATCTATATATATATATATATATATATATATATATATATATATATATATATATATATATATATATATATATATAAAAAATGTGAACACTTGTTCATTTGAGACTTACAAAAGGTCAGCTGGTTTGTGCCAAACGGTGTGCGTGTTGGGAGGTGTTATGGAAAGAATGAATAACGAGGTTCAGGTTGATAACGTGCAAGGCAGAAGAGTGACAATGGTCCACCTACTTCCGTTAGGTGCCAGAGGAACCACAGCTGAATCCTGGATACTAGGGTCAGCCGAGGACAAGCCATGATTGCCACGGTTAACTCAACATCAAACATCTCAACTTCTCAGATAGTTTTATCATTTCAACCCTTAAAAATAAATACAATGAGGGGAGACTGCAACGGCAAGGTTAGGAAAAACGAAAACTAGAATCTTCAAACCAAATACCACTTCCATACCCTCAACTGGTTAAACTCAAGTTCTCATTGTCTGATACTTACATTGACTTCTTCCCTGCAGTTACTACATTACAGTAAACGCTTTTTGTGTCCTCCTTTCATCGCATTGTCCAGCGGCCAGTATACATCGAAAATGTATTTCTGCTAAGCAGGATCTGCCAAGTGAATAGTGAGTATGTGTTGGCTTCAACTAATTTATTTTGTACAAGGAGTGGGAACAGATCAGCCACACACTGGCAGGCTAGCACTTCTTGGCAACTGATTTTGTTCATTTCAACCACAGTTTGGGAGTTCAATTTGGAATTTTAAATGGCTGGTACATTTTCAAGCCATTAGCCATGGCCAGTAGCCAGTTTGGTCACTGTGGCAAATTAATTAAAACATTAGTTTCCTGCCCCTGGTCAGGATACCACCCCTCTACAGGAAGGAACCACATATCATGTGTCACACACCATCACTGCTCACTTGAGAGACTGGTCAGAGAGCGAGTAGCACTGTTGTCTGAATAGGCTCCCTATACTCTCTGCTACAACTCACAGGTTCTTAAAAATGCATTAAAAAGCCTTTTAATAATGAATTTTGAACTATATGGTCCAGCAAAAGACACACAATTCACACTTTCTAAGCTTTTAAATGACTGCAAACGATGCAGTGAAAAAGAGACAGTCGAGAAGTCCAATATCTCCATCTTATATTCCTAAACGTAACCTCAGTAAAACTATGCCTAAACCTAACCATTTTCCTAAACGTAACCTCAGTAAGACTATGCCTAAAACCGTATCCTCATTAAAACAAATACTAGAATACAAGAACCACTCAGGCTAGTGTTCTGGGCCGAGCCTTCCGGTTATCGGTAGAAAGTACCATGTACCCTGCCATTTTTAGTCCCTACTCACTCCTCTTAACCGTTTTTGGTCACATACAAATGAAGGATGCGGTGGGCCGGGGTGTGGTGAAGGATAAGGACTGTCAGCCAACCTCAAACTATTGTGGCTCTGCCATACGGGACCATCAATACCCCTGACCGGGAGAGGCCCTTGGGGAAGGGACTGTAATATTATCTCACTGCCCGCCCAGATAGACAAACAAGACATAAAAGGCACTGAAAATTTAACCTCATTCATTCATGAAAAAAACATGCTGGCCTCTGGTATGATCCATGAATGCCAGCAAAGACAATGTACATAAATCTAAAGAAAAATTAGCTCACAGAATGATTAATCGAACAAATGGAAAGGCTGTCAGCTGATTGATTTACATACTTAACCAAAGTTTAAATCCACTAAGACTTTTAGTCACAAGGAAATGTCTAGCAAGATTTTTGGCCCCATGCTTCTATATTTAATTAGGCATATTTCCATCTCCAGCCGGCAGTACATATATGATCTGATTAAATACAGTGGCTGACTTAAATCAATAAGTCACCTCCATCAAATCCCTTGTGCATTCCAAAACATTTAACACATCTAGTTAGGACTAAAATGCAACTCCTCCATCAAAAATCAGGAAACAGCATTGTGAATTCAGTGCACTCAATCATTCTCAAAGTCTGCCGATTGAGATGTCATAATGATTCAATGACATCGCCATTGAATAATTTCAAGACATTCACTCCCCGAGGCCAGACTCGACTCGAGCTGTACATTGATGCACAAAAAATGTACCCCCCAGTGCAGGGAAATCTTGAATGCTTCCTGTACCATCATCTTGACGGATTGAGAAACCATAGTGCTCATCAATCCATATAAATATGCCAACATCCAAATGTGGAAATCCAAATTGGTCAGAGAAAGATACTTTAGGTCTGTCAGCTCATAATATGACTAGCCCAAATTGTACTTTTCGTTCATGTTTCTATCAAATAAATCGGTGGCATTGAAGATGAGTCAGGCCATCTTGCTGCTTCATGGACTAGATTACTGGGTGGTGGGCATTGTGGTTCTGGACGGTACACAGACACACACACACACACACACACACACACACACACACACACACACAGGGGCCTCTCCTCTCCACCGGGAACTCACCCGGCCCCAAATAATGCCTTCACCGCAGCGACGTTATCTGCAAACCGCTAACACACACGCCTCAATCTGCCGGCAACCCCAGACGGGTTTTGATTCCAGATGTGCAACGTGGTGCCGTGCTGCTGTGCTGAGCGGCGGGCAGAGGCAGGCCGGGCATCGCTTTTTAACATACTTTCGGTTTGCTCCCGGTCGCCATCACATCCACACACAGTCACACACTCATTCACAGCACAGCAGGCTAGCCAGCTAGCGCTGATTGCGAACATCATGGACATTTACACCCAAAATCATGCCACGGGACGCATTACAACATCTCTGGCCGTGCCAACCCACCTGCAGCCAGCCGCCAGTCGGTTCTTCTTTGTCCTCTTGTGTCCCGTTTGCCCTGACTAGAAGTATGAATTTGGCCTGGTTTTGTCGTGAACGGAGTGTGTGTATGTGACTGTGTGTGACTGTGTCTAGCCGGCGGATTACAAAAGCGGTGGGCTAGCCTGCTAGCCTTGCTCGGCTAACGATGGTTAGCTCGTTTAGCTCGCTGGCCACCAGCAAGCTGCTCTGGTCTACACTCCGTCCTCCTCGTCCTGTTTTTATTCCTGTACGTCCCTTCAGACTGTCAGCCCGTCCTCTCTCTTTGTTCGGACGTTAACGGGGAATGGCTACGGGTTCGTCCCGTGGTTCCTCTGTCTTCCCTCACCCCGTTCTATCTCGTGTGAGACGGTTTGGTTTCTCTGTGGTTGAGTTGAGTGAGGCCCCGCTGCTCGCGCCGCGGCCTGTCTCACAATCAAAGATGGCAGAACGAGGTTGCCAGATTTACGGTTATCGACCGTTATCACCTTTTCTGTGACGCCAAATCCCCTGTGCGGGTCGGTTTTTTATTTTATTTTACGGCTCATTATTTTACATCATCTTTATGTTTGTGTTTTTAGTATTTAAAACATGTTTATGTCTGGAAAATGGTGACAATCCCTGTAAAAAGTCAAAGCCCCCCCCCCCCCCCCCCCGAACTGTTGATTGATTGAATACGATTGATTAAATACGTTATTAACAGTTTGCAGAAAATAAACACAGTACAGTTCAATACAAGGTCTGCTAATTAGAGGGTTTAAACACAATAAAGCCTATATGGCTTGTTTCCATTGAGGTATGTCATTCAAATAGACAGTAGGCCTACTTTGGAGATGATGCTATATAAATAAAGCTTTATTATTATTATGCAAACATCACATACATATGTGATTTCTACTCGTTTATATTATGTTATTGAATAGTAGCTTATTGTATTTGTTTGTGAGGAATATTAGGAACTCTAACTTCATAGAGTGCTCTCCCGGTTTTAACAGTATGGTATGATTCAGATTTCAGATACAACATCTGTCATTTCGATTAAGTGCAAAAGACCCTATGGAAACAAGCCATATTGCTTCCGTGGGTATAAAATCTTATTAGCAGACCTTGTATTTAACCGTAGGCTACTTTCCTGTGCTTATCTTTGCAAAAGCTATGGGCAATTCTGGAAATTCTGAGCACACTATCTGGACATGAGGTCACCCAGTTCAGTTTGGGAGATGATGTGATGTGATGTGATGTGATGTGTGTGTGTGTGTGTGTGTGTGTGTGTGTGTGTGTGTGTGTGTGTGTGTGTGTTTAATTTAATATAACAAAGTGAAATATAGATCATGCCATGGGGCTCGATCACTCTCACCACAAAAGCAGACCAAAATAACGGTCACGCTTAGGCCTACTACTGTAGTAGCCTAAGCGTAGTAGTACATGTTTTAATCACAAACATTTGTAAAACAGGCGCACTTACGTACTTGAAAGACCTTATACCCAGTTTTGCAAAACCTGGCAACCCCAATGCCGACAAGTTATGCGTGGACGATTCCTTTTCCGGGGTCCTTGGGTCCTGCTTTCTGTGCGGCGGTTCATTTGAAATGAAAACACTTCCACGCTCAACCTCGGTTACCTTTACCACAAAAGGAATAGGCCTCTACACAGGAATATTAAATCATCATCCTTCGACTGTCGTCGAGATCCTATCATCCTAGATGCCACGTCTTTCCATCGGGTCCTGTCAGCTATTGCTGATCCAAGTTCTTGGAATGTCCTGTGTCCCACTATCCCTGGAGATTGTGTCAGGATATGTATGAGGCCTGGTTCCTCTGGAGTCTGGACGATTGGGGCATTTGGGGGAGCGAGCTGCCATAGCAGGATTATTAGGACAGAATATTAAATGACCTTCATGGAAAAAATCCTACCTTTAATAATATAATGTAAAAGTAAATAGAAGCAGAACAAATTTCAGTGCCTTTGATGAGTTGATCTGCTGCAACTAAACATTTTCATGTCTAAGGACCCCCAAAATGATACTCATTAGCCCACGGACCCCCATTTGAAAATATACGCTAAGGACCCCCATAAGAGAAGAGTTTTACAGCTCTAGCAGTGATTCTCAACCAGTATAATTTCAAGGACCCCCAGTTTGACAAGCATTAGTCTACAGAACCCCATGTAATGGCATTTCTATCTCTGGGTCTTTCTGGGACCCACAATTTATATTGTAAAATCAATGTTAATTTAACTCTGAGAGTGTACAAAGAGAGCCTGCGCAAGCTTAAGGTAGCCTATAATGATGCTCTCAGGATTCTCCTGATGAAGCCTAGGGGTGGCAGTGCTAGTCAGCTATTCTGCGACTCTGGTCTAACCACCTTCCAGGCTCTCTTGAGAAACCTCATGTACAGTTTTAAACATAGACATATATGATATAATATCTATGGTTTTAAATGTAGACTTGATGGGTCACGTAATCACGTGATTAAGGTGTTGACCAATCCCAGGTTTAGCGCTGTGAGATACAGCTCTTTTATGTGGAAACACTGGTATGGGTGCCTTTTATAGTTTCTTTTATGAGAGTTTAGATTTTTATGAACTCCTGTATTTAATTGTTTTGTATGTTTTTCAATTGTTTGTATGTCTTCTTTTGGCTACGGCTGAGTTTGGATTGATTGAAATGGAACCAAATGGCCCTGTTAGGGCCCATTTGGTTCCCCCTGGAACTCCCTCAAGGACACCTGGGGATCCACCGACCTACATGACACCATAGTAATTTATTTTGCCATTGACTTGAATAGGAATTGGCATTGGATTTTTTTTACCACCATACACACCGGTCAAAAATAGGCCTATAGTATGACTGATTTAGGCTACTAAAGCATCAGTGCACTGAGCAGCATTACTGTTGTATGAATCCCTTTGTTGAATACAGGAAATCTGGGCACCATAGGGAAGACTCAAAAGACAAAGATGTTGGAAATATAGTGCATGGAGTATAAGGTAGGCTATAGCGTGCAATGGAAATAGCCTATTGAACGAGAAAAGTAACTTTTACACGAATACTAGAGTACATTTTAGTTACTTCCATCAATGTGTATACAAATCCAAACATGACATTAAATATAGTAGGTAAGTACAATATTATTATGTACGTAGTGGATATGCAACTATCCCATGCATGCTATTTCAGGATAAACACAGATAAGGACATTTCATTTTAAACCACAAATGTTTTTCCAGTGTATCAAATAAGAAATCCCCTATGTTTTATTTTGTTCAAAATCTCTGCTAGAACCTGCAATACAAGGACTATGGCTGAAAACAGACAGGATTAGCAGATGCTCAGAGCAACTTACAAAGTGGAAGATCAGAGTAAATGGCATTAACCCTAGTTGCTGGATACCTTTGGGACGAGACATCCAGAATTATCTTTTCATGTGACTATGACCTGTAATCGTGACATTATCTGCTCTGCGATTTCTTTGTGAATTAATCATTTTTTAGTCTTATAGTCAATATTGAAATCAAAGTCAAAATATATTTGCCTAAATGTCAGATTAGATCAAAAGAAAAATCATAACAACGTTGCAGAAAAGTCTGCCAGAGAATTTCATTTTGCCTTCCATATGACACAAAAATATTAACCTAAATTATTTATTGTATATAACATTTGGAATCTGTACTCAGCAACAATTATGCAGTTTGACAAAACTATACACAAGACATTTAAAAACATTCCCTTTACAACATTTCATTTGGCTAGAAAGTTCACTGTAGCCAAATGCTAAACAGTGAAGAGAAATGTACAATTTGTATGCATAATGCATGCATAGCATTGCTCAGACTGCAGTTGGCAGTAGATGGCGACATTTCCTTATGTATGTAATTTTAAAGAGAACATTAGTCAGTTAATTATTACACAAGTTAGGGCTTTTGTTATACAATGATCACCTGGGTTCATCCGAGTCAAGCAGGTTAATTAATTGCAGGTTACTGTCCAGGCAGATAGACCTTTATCCTGTCCAGCAGAGCAGCTGGCTCCTGTAGGAAAGTTGGGAGGCTGTTGCTGTTGTAATATGCAGCCAGCACAAGGGCAGTGGCTGACAGAACCAAGGGAAGCATCACAGAGCGCTTCGGCTCATGGAATTGATCAGTTGGTCTCGTCTTCAGGGGTTGAGCAACCCTCTCCCACTGAGTAAGGATGGCCTGACGGGCCCCAGCCCACTTTCCTGGCCCTCTTAGTCGGTACTGGTATGGGGTGCAAGGACCCACCAACATACTCAGGCCCAGCCTGGGATCCATCAGTAGCGACCCAAGAACATTGGGTCGGACCCCTAAGAGTTCTGCTAACCCATCCATGTAGGAGATGTAGTCAACCTGGATGGTGTGCCTGTTACTAGTGACGTACCTGAAATAAAGTTCAGAGGTAAACCTGGATTAGACAGGACCATTTGACATCTTTTCCATCCTAAGAAACTGAATTCAGTAAATCCACTCCATCTACCTTTTAGCCATGGCCTCCTGATTGCATTTCACATCCTTAAGCATGGCAGCCACTGAAGGAAGCTTATTGCAGCCTGTGTGGTGAAGTCAGAATTTACAGAATGAACTTCCTCATTACTCCTGTAGCATTTTTGAAGCATAGTAGCGTGATATAAAAGAGGTACATCCTGCATCACCTTTAAAGACACGTGTGGCCAATCTGGCTTGCATCTCAGAGATGGGCATGATGGCTCCCAGCGGCTGTACCAGGCCAATAACAGCCAATGTGGGGCGATCCAATTCAGGGGGGAATACGTATTTGTACAGAGATGCCTTGTTTCCAGACACTGGGAGCACATGTGATTCCAGGAATGGAAAAGAGAAGCTGTAACCTGTGGCAAATACCTGCAAGACAGAAGGTACAGTAGAGTACATCGATGAACAGCAGTCACACAGGAGGCAATCTGAGAACCCATCGTCAAAAAATAAAGGCAAAACAGTGCCCTCTTTTCCTTTGAAGAACAACAGTCTGTCTCGACAGACTACACGGGAGGTAGTAGAGTGGCTGTCAGAGAATTGGAAGGTTCCGGTTCAACCAACCACTCGTCAAAGTGTCCTTGAGAAAGACAACAGGTTGCACACACACACACACACTTACACACACACGTTTTTATGTTATTAGTTACACGTACCACCAAGTCAATGTCTTCCGCCACACTCCCATCCTCAAATTCCACAGTGGATCCCTGAATTTGGCGGATGTTGGGTTTCACCTGAACAGTTCCAGATAGAATGCGGTTGGGCAGCTCATCGTTCACCGTGGGATGCTGACTGAACACCCTGATATTTGTGTTAATAGATTAATAAATAAAGATACTGAAGTCTGATCACACATACTCTGAAAAACATGACTACATACTATATACTAAAGCACTTTGTTTTCATAAGCTTTGTTGTAGCTGTAATACATAACATATGCAGAAAATACCTGTGTTTTGGCTTCAGGTTGTACAGACTGTGGCAGAATCTTTGGTTGAGTCTGTTCTCTACTATACTGCAGAAAAAGCCAAAGGGGAGGAAATACTTCAAAAATTCTACCACCCTGTTGAACTGCAAATCTAAGGGAAACCCGTTGTCTCCCACTCGGTTTAAAATCCAGGCACCCCGTCGAGTGCTCAGGTAAAGCTGGGAAAAAAAGATGAGAAGAGGGATCAACCAGAATCACAAAAAATACCTGATTGAATTGAATCAGGCTAAAATGACATTATTGTGTGCATGCCTGTGAAATCAAAGCATCGATTTTTTTTACAAACCTGCTTGGTAACTCTGCTTAGCTCAACGGCAATGTCTCCTCCAGAATTCCCAATTCCAATCACCACAACCTGTGGTGACAGGTAACACAAAGTACAATTTACAATTAACGACTTATCGTAAGGAAGGTAAACATGAGATAATACATCAAATGCATAGATCGTAATCTAGCATCATAACCAAAAACGTATCATCAGTCTAAATAGTAAATAAATAGTCTATAGTATAGTTAGTAAATAGTCTAAATAAATTAAATAAATCTATACATTCAAACTATACAAACTATACGATGCCAGGTCAACAGATGAACCTGGCATCTGTCTAAATAACATAATTATAATAAATGTAATTTTAATCTTTATGTAAGCCTGCAAGGTCATCAAGGCTAGGGCAAGTGCTACGGGCCAAGGTGGAGTCTGAAGAGGTGAGTGCAGATTACGGCAGAAAGTATGACATTAAGAAATAGAGCACACAAAACAACAGAAATCTAGGGGGGGAAACAAAAACAAAACCTTTTTATTCCTCCATTGCTCTGCAGTCTTGTAGTCCCGGCTGTGAAAGTACTTTCCTTTGAATGTGTCAATTCCTGAAAGATAAAAGTACAGTTGATATTTTAGTATTAGTGTTAGTAGTACATTAGTACACTAGCACTGCCCCTTTCCTAACAAAAATAGAAGATCTACAAGCCTGCAACATGTCATACTTAACCCATTTTGGGCAGGAACCCCTTTTGGTGTTTTAAGCATTATGTTATACTTTAGCTATTGAAAAATAGCAGATCTACAAGCTCATAGCGCGGCACCGAGTGCCGCTCAAATCTTTCACATGGGGGTCGGCGGCCAATTACATATAATTTTTGGGGTCCTTGACATGAAATATTGAGCACCACTGATATAGAAACATAGATATTTCAGAAAACTGTCATGATTTAGAAGACATTTTTTTAATTTCGATGTCGGGCCTAAATGGGTTATCTGCAACTACTGATAGGTGATCGGCCAATTTTCACTCCAAATGACTCAATCAGTGATCAGCAAATGACCCGATCTGGAGAAACCAATCTTTTATACCAATTGGTATAAAATATCCAGTGGTATAAAAGTCAATCAGATATATAGTATAATATCGTTTTGCATCTTTGTGACAAGCCTAAACATTCTCCCCTTCCTCCCCACACAGGAACAGTTTTGACGTGAGTTTAATAATTTTGGAAATATTCAAAATTTCCCACTACGCACATGATCGGTATCGACCGATCGTGAGAAAAACAATCGGTAATCGCTAAAACCTGATCGAAGCACCTCTAATTGCAACACATTCTAAGTACTAGTGTTGCATGCCAAAAATGACCAATTTACAAGCCTAAGTATACCGGTAATTCAGGCTTCAGAAAAGCTCATTATGTTAAGGGTGAGATTTCACATGTTGAGTGACCTCATAACAGCATTGTAGTCGTTCATGTGGTGAACTATAGGCCACAGTTGTAATAGAAAATCTAAGATAAGGTGAGGCCAATGGCACACCTACTAGTTTGAGCAGATACAATTGTTTGTATTTAGGTTGTTAACTTGTGACCCACCCCACCCATTCCCTTTACTGTTAATATTATTTTCACATGGATCCAAATGTGATCCTTCAGTTTCCTGATCTTTCAGTTTTGTAAACTGCCGAGTATGAAATATACAACAGTGTTGTGATGAGAATCTTACAAACAATGGCTAAGATTGTTTTTCAAATAATATTGAAGTCTTAATTAATATTTCCCCAACCATAGCTAAACAATGATTTGTAAGCTATTAATTCACAATTCTTGTAGGTATAGTGTATCATAAGTATGCACGTCCCATGAAGCAGTTTGTATGACAAATGGAAAGATACAAACAAACTTTGGACTTGATGTTAACAAAACACTGTCTTAGTCTCCATTTTGAATGGTTTACATCAGTGTTTTCCAAACAAACATTTTCATGGTTTGCGAGTAAATATGCCCTTTTTACGTAAAAATAAATAAATATTCTAACATTTTGTCAGAATAAATTACATAAAGAAATAAAAATATGTACAAGTTGCATCGCAATGTATTGTGAGCTTGTAAATTGGCCATTTCATCTTAAAAGTTTTGGCTTAAGGTTATTAATTCATAATGTTGTTTTTCTAAGTTTGGGTCCCGGGGAGACACCAAAATGATCTTTTGGGTCTCATGGGAACTGGTTCATTGTCAGGGAGTGATACCAGGGAAGTCTTGGAGAGGAATGTTGGGGTGACAGTGGTGTCCAATGCAGACCATCACAGCATCATAGATGTGCTTCTCCTTCTTTCCATCATGGGTCTCTGTCTCCACATCCCACTGGCCTGAACAAGAGAAATCATGTCTCTGCTTCACCTGCACGACTTTGGTCTGACAACAGAGAGGCAGAATAAAGAACACTCAGACTTTGCTGGTTATACAACAGTGATTCTCAACCGTATACATTTCAAGGCTTGATATGCATAGTGGGACGTAGAATCCAATTTTAATAGCATTTTTATCTCTGGGAGTCCCATAAAAAAAAATTGGGGTCCCAAAAAAATTGGGGTCCCAATCTGGGACCCCAATTTGTGTTAATTTAGTCCATTTGTACACTCTGAGTTACAGATCCATAGTGATATTAGATTCCTAATAGACTGCCATATTACACAAGAAAATACAATATTTGAATCTGTGCAAAATTGCAAAAAAAACTATGACTAAAATGTTAGGGAGGGACTAGTGGAGAAGAGATCCAGTAGAACAGACAAGTCATGTTATGCTTGGTTGTGTGTGCAGGTGTCACGCTCCGAAAGTAGCCGATCTACAAGCTCACAATGTGTCTCGTCTCGCTGTTGTGAGCTTGTAGATCTGATATTTTCGGCACACAGCTGAGTAGAAATCAGAAGGATGTGAGGGCCGAAAGTTGCTTCTAATAAATGTAGGCCTACTGCCCCAAGCTGGCAGTGTGTGCCTGTGCGGGTCATTTTTAAGGGGCTCTAACCCCTTCTAATAAACAGCTTTTGTCCCCACACGTCTCAAGATTTGCCATTGACAATGAAAGGGGAATTCCGGTCAAATGTCCGCTAAATATGACATAAATTAAACATCAAAACATTAAACGCCATTGACATTGAAGGGAAAACTCACGTCATATGTAAACGAGCAAATCGGCTAACCAATCACATGTTGGTGGGAGCGCTTGGCCAATAAGGGACCACCTTATGTAGCAATGTCAAATGTCCGCTAACATAAATTGATGTAGGATGACTCATTTCACACGGATGTGATTTTTGATTGTTCATATAATTATTGTGCCATTGGAACCTACAGTTCCAATGGCACCTACAGTATTTCAAGGGCATAAAATAGCTCTAGTCAAACTTGTTACTGCAGGGTGTTCCATGTGTCCTGCTGGCTGCTCACATTGAAGCGTATGTACTTGGTGAGCTGGAAGTGAGCCGCGTACATCCGGAAGTAGTCCATGATGAGGGAGTTGTGCATGTAGTTGGGGTAGTGTGCAGGGATTGGATAGTCACTGAAACACATCATCTCCTTGGAGGTGTTGATGATGACAGAGGGGTAGATGCTGGCCCTGTCCGCCTCTGGGTTCTCCTACAGTTAGGATATGAAGAGAGATCACTGCAACATAGATCAATCAGTGGTTCTGAAAGTGCTTCTCTTTATCTTTAACTCATTTTGGGGTGGGAACCCCTTTTGGTGTTTGCATTATGTTATGCTTTAGCTATTGAAAAATAGCAGATCTACAAGCTCATAGCGCGCGCGCTATGAGCTTGTAGATCTGCTATTTTTGAAAATCGAAGAACGACTGACATAGAAACATAGCTTTTTCAGAAAACTGTCAGGATTTAGAAGACATTTTTAGAATCTGATCTCAGGTCAAAATGGGTTAACTATTTGGAGCCGGCCCGTGCACCTACATCCTTCTAGTTTGATACCCACCCCCAAAAAAATCAATGAAATGAGGGTCTGTGCCTCTGTGGCCAAGTTGACGGATAGATTCTGACTGGTCAATCACTGAATTCAGTTGCGTTTTAATAATGACCGCTGAACTCAATAACAGACCACTGTTTAATCAAAGGCTCAGAGCACCTGCTCATATCAATCTGCACTGCTTGATTGTAGGCCTATGCCGTATCTAGCAGGGCAATAAGAAGCGTAAGATAATGGGGGGCCTACCCATTAGTCTGAACTAAGTACCGTAGATAATGATAATAATGATACGTAAGTGGGTCAAGGGTCAAGAGACATTTTTACAATGCCATTGACCAGAACAGTGGTTCTCAAAGTAGCGTCCGGGGACCCCCAGGGGTCCTTGAAGGGGTTCCAGGGGGTCCCCAGCAAAAGTAGTTAATACAACATCACAATCATTTTAATCACTTTATCCATATTTTATACATTGTAGGCCAACATCTGCTATTTTTGATGTTTTTTTACATTTACTTGAAATGTACACACACACACACACACACACATAGCGTTCTGTTAAGGACTTTGGGACCTGCTCTTAAAAGGTGCTATACAATATACAAATAAAGCTTTATTATTATTATTACTTCTAAATGTTGTTGTGAGTGACTCACCTTAAACCTCCACAGACCACCAATGTCGTCACTGCTCTCGAAGCAGACAGGTTCCAGTCCCTCATCCAGGCAGGCCTTGATGCAGGTCAGACCCGAGCTGCCGCCGCCGATGATCGCTACACGCCGGGACATGGTGCACCTTCGGGGGTTCAGTTCAGCCAAGGTTGGTCGTAGATTTAGAGCAGTGATGGAAGAGGTAAGTAAAAGTCACAATATAGGCTACCAGTAGTACCACAATATAAAAATACTCTTGTTGCAAGTAAAAGGCCTGTGTTCAAAATGTTACTTGAGTAAAAGTAGGCAGTATTGGCATCAAAATGTACGTAAAGGCGAAAAGTAAAAATAGCCTACTAAAATGTTTGCAAATAGCAGATGTACAAGCTCATCGCGAGGCGTTTATATATATAATAATTTATATCTGAAAAGTAACTATAGTGAGTATAGTCATTACGTTTTCAAATAATTATAGTGGATTTAAAAGATGTTAGACGTAAAAGTAGCCTACTGAAATTTTAAAATACTCCAAAATCCTAAAATGCTACTTGAGTAAATGTACTTTATTAGTTTCCACCACTGCATTTAGAGAGACTTTCACGACAAGTCAAACTCTTCTGGTTTTGGACATATGCGTCCATTTGATTACTTTTTTGTATTTGCAAAACAATTACGCATTAAGATCTCTGCAGAAGTCCATTGTAGAGTAGTAAGCACTATTAGCAGGGTGTGGACGGTTAAACGATGTGGATGTTTACGAGAAAGCGCTAGAAGTTCTAAACAGACTCACGTCGCGCGAATAACAACAGACACAGGAATTGCAAATATCGAGATTGATAACAGGTCTGCAGACATTTTGATCCGCAATGTATTTTTTTAAGCACATGGTGTCGCCCTATGTTTGGTTGTTTTTTCTTATATAATAGAGTAGCCTACACAACTACAGTAGTCCGCTCGTCGCAAATCAATGTAACCTACGCAAAAATATCTGGCTCGTGTAGCCTAATGAAGAACAGATACTACTTGGTTGTAACCAAATTCACATTTGACAGTGCTGCACTAGGTGACACTGAAATCGGACGACATATCATTGTCGTAAATAATGAGTTACGGTACCTACAGTAGGCCTACCTGTTTCAATCCGAAGAAAACAACAGTGATGAGTGTGATGGTGGGCGGGCGGAATATTAAAGGGAAAAAACTTGGGAGGCTGAACTTTATTGGCTCAGACGCTCAGCTGCTCGCCAGTTAAGTTACAGTTAGGACGGACGCATTTACAACACAATCCAAGCAAACTGCAATTTGGGTCAATGTCCAAAACTCTACAAGTCTGGGGACACTAGGTTAACGCACAATATCTAGACGATGTCCTGCTTAACAGCGACATCTTGGGGCCGTACAAACAAATAACAGGAGTTGACCTAAAGTGCTTTCCAAATTAAATGAAAAAAAACCACACCTGTGTGAACTGAGCGGTGCTAGTTGCAACTATACATTTGTTGTTATAGTTACTTTACTGTGCTGTACTGTGCTCTGTAGGCCTACTGTACTTTATTTAATGAAGCAACGTTTCGGTCCCTCCGGACCTTCCTCATAGGCATGTCGATGCCTGAGGAAGGTCCGGAGGGACCGAAACGTTGCTTCATTAAATAAGACAATACTCATGTACCGAGCAAATACACAGTGTTACCTTATTGCTTTCATCAATGGTCCAGGCACCTTGGCTGGTAATCCAGTTTGGCAGTGTGCCGCGGGTTCGACTCCCGATCCCGACGGCCTTTACTGCATGTCTTCCCCCCATCTCTCCCCATTTCCTGTCAGCCTATTGTCTGTCCCTCCATGAAAAATATAAAAAAATAAAAGGCGAAAGCCACAAAAAAACATTTAAAAAAAAAGATCTACAAGCTAATAATTAATATTTGAGTTCACATGATGAATTAAGTGCATGCCTTCTAGCACAAATGATCTTAAGATCATGATGTACAACGCATTCGAAACTAAACCAATTCCTAAACTCTTAACCCATAATCATACATTATTTGTCATTAACATTTAACAGGTGCTCTGGTGATTCTGACAGGTGCTCCTGTCATAATTACACTCCCATCTAAAAACACTGTGTTTCAGGTAGACACTAGTACTTTCTAGGGTATAATTTGGTGAGTTAAAGATGATTACAAAATCAATATCAGCATACTGTCCAATACTTAGATAGGGAGGGTGAAATTATGACAGCTGCTGACAGCAGTCAAACAACACTTTGTGTTTAAAGTAGACACTCATACTCTAAGCTGTGATTTGGGGCCCTATAAGATGAATATAAAATGAATATCAACATCCTAATATACCGTCCAATAATTAGATAGGGAAATTATGACAGGCATACTGCCGTCAAAATATGAAAAAAATGCTTTGTATTTGAAATAGACACTAGTGCTTTCTAGGGTATGATTTGGGGCCCTAAAGATGAATACAAAATTAATATGACTCCCAGGTAAAAAAAAAGAAAAACACTTTGTGTTTGAAATAGTCACTATTAGAAAGGTCAGAATGGCAGTGCGTCAGAATAGCGGGCTTCAGAATGCCGGTGTGTAACCAAAATATCCTTAGTGTTAGCCGCCTTCGTCAATTAGTTTATACATAAACTAGTATTGTGGGTGGATATGTAGTGCATCTTCAAATTTCTTAGCCGTGTCAGCTTTAGTTAAAGGACCACTTCACCACTTTTCAACATCTCTTCATATAATTGGTCCTCACTAATGTTCATGATAAAACACCACCATTTTTTCCTACTCAGTCTGTGTCTCATAGGAGGGCTTTGGGCAGTTCGGACACCCGTCCACCAGTGACATCATCATTAGGCAGATTTTTTTTAAACAAGATTTGTTTTAAAATATATTTAGATTTTTATTATCGTGAGAACGATGGCTTCAACTTTTGCATTGCAACTTTTCAGGAAAAGAAAGCCTGCCGTTTCTATTAGCTTGGATTCACCATCGATGATGTCACTGGTGGACGGGTTTCTGAACTGCCCACAGTCCTCCCATGAGACACAGACTGAGTAGGAAATAAATTATTTTATCATGAACATTAGTTAGGACCAATTATAGGAAGAGAAGTTGAAAAGTGGTGAAGTGGTCCTTTAAGGCACTTTCTGACCTTGAGTCTCACCCCTGATAAATGGCCATTATAATTAAACACTGAAATACTAAATTAAAGACTAAATTAACAAAATATATTGACTACTGTGAATGAATACACAGCCGTGGAAGAGCTCAGTGGCACATGTACTGGAGCATTGCGAGGTGAGCTTGTAGATCTGCTATTTTCACAATATTTATCTGTGGAACCGAGTCAAACAAAAATGAATGCCTCAACTCTTACAATTCCAAATGCTTGTCAGAGTGGTGGCCGGGGTCTCCGGTTCAAATATGATTATTTTGGGGGGTCACACTCACAGCCTGAAAAGGTTGAGAACCACTGGTGTATCAAACATGTTATGTGACATTGATGAGATATTATGGCCTGATACAGACCTGAGAGACAAGATGATCAGAACGGTAAATGTAATGTTACCAATACCAGTGTTTGATTTAATACTTTATTAACAGTTTGAAAAAGGTACAGAGGTACATTTATACAATCATGCTAAAATAGGACCACGATGTTTCCATTGTGGTCCTATATATGTATTAAATTCATCAGGTTACATAGGAAAAACCAGGTAACCACTAAACATGTTGTGGTTGCCGGTGTCGTCATAGAGCCTGAACCCACTGGGTAAACGCATGTCAACAGTGTCCCCCTTGTCCAGCTCTACCATGAGTCCATTGGTTATGTATTCATACCATGAATGACTATTGTATCCGAAGTTATACAACAGTCTCTGCTCATTTTTGAACATCATGATATCTATCGACATCGGTGATATACCGGCAGCTGCAGTAAACCCGAAGTGGTAGACGCCTTTCACTGGCGCTGAGAAGACGCCTAGAGGAGAGGAGAGGAGAGGAGAGGAGAGGAGAGGAGAGGAGAGGAGAGGAGAGGAGAGGAGAGGAGAGGAGAGGAGTGAAATGATGGAAAAACAAAACGGCAAGATTTCACTTAATGTGAAAGCCAATTCAATGGAATCTCAACCCCTTATGCTGCGTTCACATGGGCAGATTCAAAAGATACAAAGATGCAAAGCTACACAGCCGATTTGTAGCTTTGCGTCTTTGTAGCTGAAGTTGAAACCAGCTCAATGTTTTTGTAGCTTTGTAGCTGTTGCAGCACCTACAAACGTCGGATGTGTCTTTGCATCTTCATGTCGCTGGCTTCCATTGAAAATGTGGTAGGCTGTATCTTTGTATCTGCCAGTGTGAACGCAGCATTAGGAATGAGAGTATCAAGGGTGTATAATATAAATTATGCCTCTGTCTCACACCAATGGAGTGGACCACAATGGAGACTACACTCACACACACACACACACACACACACACACACACACACACACACACACACACACACACACACACACACACACACACACACACACACTAAGGCTGTCCCCGGACATTCGGGGTTCAAACCTTCGCTCGTTAGGGTTGGCACTCGAATCTTAATTAATGGGCTTGAACCATTCATTTTTTTAGTTTTTCTGCGATATGCGATATGCATAATGAGAGTACTATGTTCATGTTGTGTTTACATGTTACATGTTTAGATGTTATTAATAATCAGGGGGGCATTTCAGTGCTCCCACCCCCCCCGCCGAGGTTCGGAGCTCGAAGGTTATTTTTCAAATTAATTAGAAATGAATGGTTCGAAGGTTCGCTCGAAAATTCCTGCTGAAGTTCGAGTCCTAAAAACAGGGCTAGGGTACAGCCTTAACACACACACACACACACACACACACACACACACACACACACACACACACACACACACACACACACACACACACACACACACACACACACACACACACACACTTAAGTACTGTAGATTTGTACTTCACTTGAGTATTTCCAATACTTTTACTTCTACTCCACTACATCTTAGATCCAATTATTGTACTTTACTCCACTTATATCATTTTAAAACTTTAGTTAATGAAGATTTTGATTATTATTACAAAACATATATTAACCACTTCATCCATATTGGCCATTGGAAAATAGCCGATTTACAAGCTCACGATGCATCACATCGCAATGCGACACATTGTGAGCTTGTAGATCGATTATTTACAAAATATACAAAAGATTATTATTTATTATACATTGAAAACTTGAAATGGGACATTCTGCACAATGAGTGCTACAGTAAAACCTTTGGTACTTTAAGTACATTTTGAAGCCAATACTTTTTTACTTTTACTGAAGTACATTTTGATTTTGATATTGAAGATGTTTTTACTAAGTAAAAAATGTTTTTTTTTTCACCACCAAAAGTTTATTCTGCGATCATGGTAATGATTTTAACGCATTGTCAATTTAGAACCAATTCTCTCATCCCATCCAGCCTATATGATTTCAATGGGAAACACACAACTTATTTATATTATTGTAATTATTTTGTCTGATAGACTGTTGTTTTTGAGGAAACAATGGAAATGGGAAAAAAACAGCCTGTTCCAATGAATGGATCCATTGCACAACCATAGCAAAAACATTCAGAAATCATGAAAATAGCAGTTCTACAAGCTCACAATGCATTGCGTCGTCATGACACGTGAGCTTGTAGATCTGCTATTTTCACAACTTTTGCATGACACTGTTGTGTGACAAAGGAGGGCATCAAGGGCAGAAAAATCTACGTTACAAGTTGAAAAATGGAGATACATAAGGTTTCTGCCTGATGCAGCAACAAAGCTGTAGTAATAGTTGGTGAGAGCCAATTGATTCTGTAAAGTTCATTGACATGACTTAACCGCCACATACCTGTAGCTGGATTGTATGCCTTGCCGATGTTAGTGAAGATCTTGGTGTAGACCAGAGTGTGATCAGAATCAAATGGTCCAACGCTTCCAGAATCTGTCAAACCAGCGGAGAAGGCCACCTTTGGTTGCTCTGTCAACACAAGAGCATAATATCAAATATAAAACCATATATTATACCTTTAAGCCAATACCTCAGTTTAAGTGCCAGGGACGTTAAGACGAGCTGATTCTAACTATGTACTGATTGCCAGGGACGTTAAGACGAGCAAAAAAAATAATTTGAAAATTCCTCTGATCTGGTGTGCAGGTGATGACATGCACATGACATGCACAATAGAATTACATTTTCTTTCTTTTATTTATAATGGGAAAAGTGGCACCCAGGACCAAAACTGGTGTCCACCCCCTGGCACTTAGTATCAAAAGTTATAGTACTCATTGTGCAGAATTTTTCAAATCTGTTCTCTTGCAGATGGACACTGATTCAAAATTCATTTGGATTACTTGTTTCAGATATTTTTCATTTCTATGCACGTCTCAGGAATATATCACAGTATTAGTGTTCTGCTTTTTAAAACATGAAGGTAGAATACCTGCATTCTGTCTCTTCAGTTCGGCCACTTCCACCTGCAGATCGGTCACTAAGTTCTTCAGATCCTTCAACTCGGTGAAGAATGATGTCGGGTGTGGAGGAATCCGTTCAACCTGGTTCAACCTGGCCCTCTCTCCCTGGACCCCAGCCTCTGCAGACAGACAGAACAGTAGAACAAACAAAGCCAGAGGACCCTTCATTCTGAAAGTACTGAGTGTCTGAGTCACTACGGATAACATGCAGCCTTTTATTCTCATTACTCACGCACTGGATACGGCTCGTTGATCCAGTGGAAACTAGAAGCTAAATACAGTAAAGTCATCTGAGAACTCCAACATGTGGTACACGATAAGAGCTGGCAAGGTTGCATGTCTTTCTTGGCTCTGAAAAGAATGGGTGCTAATATATTTAATGTATACAGTATTTCTGGTGTTTTCTGCATTGCTGAGTTCAGAGTGTGACTTGTTATGTTCAGATGTTCAGGAAAATAGAGGCAGGATAAATGGAGCTTGTCTCTGAGTAAGAGAATAGTGTCATATAACCATAACCATCAATACAAACGTTCTTTTACACAATGTGTTTGATTGTTTACACTCCAAAAGGCTCGGGCAGTGAATTTATTCTTAGCATTGGATACACTTTTTGAGTGGTGTAAACCATTGATTGATTGATTGATTGAAGAATTTATTAACAGTTTGCAGAATTACAGTACATTTCAAGCACAAACTCAATACAAAGGCTGTTAACTGTGAGTGGACGACCCAATTAAGCATTACACTTGTTTCCAACAGGGTCCACCATGTTCAAATCATCAAAACATTTAGAGACGTACAAATAGACACTTCTATAGACAGAACAGGAATTCATCAAAAAGGAGGTAAAAAGGGAAAAGAAATATATACAGTGGCTGGCTTTGTTAGTTTACGTGAGCATGGTTGCTATGGTCAATTGGTCACCCAGTTCACACGGGTGTGATTTCATTACGTCAGACATTACGTCAGACCACAGTTGATCAGTCTATATAAGACCTTACACCACTCAGTTCACACGGGTGTGATGTTTTTTTTATAGACAAGACAAATGTGTGATGTCTGTTAATAAATATATGTATTTTGGCCCGGACACCTAGGCTCAATGTAGCCTGACAGTGCATTGCCTGTTCAAGTCCCGATCCCGATGACATTTTCTGCGTGTCACTGCATCTCATCCAGCCTCAGAGACCACATGCATTTTCCTTTCATGTCTCTCTCCCTATTTCCTGTCTACCTACTATAGCATAAAAGGCATAAAATGCCCCCCACAAATAAATCTAGAAGGCTATATTTCTATTTGTGCCGACTTCATATCCATGCCATCAGAATGTAGCATCTGCAAACCTCGCCAAGCACATTATGGTGCATGCTTTATAACTGCAATGTAACCACAATTTAGCAGGACCCTTCGGCTTCGTTATGCTAATTATCACAGTTTTCAGTAATAATTTCCCATCAAAATGTTGCTGAAAGATCACATTTCCAACATGTGTCAGAGGCTAATGCACACATTTAGATATGAATGGATATTATACAGCACATCGATACCAAAGCATTTAAAGCCGCGTTTAAATCATTGCACAGCCGTTGTTAACGCCAAAACAACATTGTACCCCTCTTGGAAGAGAGCCCAGCAAGTTGTTTACCTTTCCTGCTTTTTAGCAGCAGCAATCAGATAGTATAGTAGGTCATCATACCCCTCAGGGTACCAGCGTATAAAAAGGAAAATAAATCCTCTCCTCATGAACATGCACTGAATTACCATTTTAGAGCATAAGCTACACTTTGTGAAAAGAGAACAGGCAATTCGAAGTTTTATAACATTAAAATGGCCCCTATTGTAGAGAGGATAAATGTGACAAAATGGAAAAATGTATTCTCATTTTGGATTACCAAATGTATCTAATCAGGAGAGAGAACTCATCATACAGGAAATTGGAAGTGATGACACCAGGAAGTGAGCAGAGAAAAGTTAAAACTGGATCTGGAACATTAAAACCGAAGCTGATACTAGGGTATTCTCTCCTGATTGGCTGAAATTGGCAACCCATCTGAAAATATATATACTGTTTATTAAAGAGCTGGAGAGACAGGAAAACACTCTGTAGCAATGATTAGTGCTTTAACATTAAATGTTAAAGCAAATATTACTTAAAAATGTAAGATGTCTGTTAACTGAGCAGTTGCCATAGTAACCTCATCATGGCATGTAGATGATTCTGTCAAGCAGGGACAAAAGCTGACAAAAGTTCAATAATGCTGCTTACATGCTGGGTCGTTCCATTCTGCACACTTCCTGTGCGAACTGTATTCATATCCCCTTTAAATACCACACCATCCGACTAAACATAATCATCCAAATGTTTTACTTGTAAGACGCACAACAATATTTAAGTACATAGATGAAAGGCCAATTTTGGCATCAGATTCTCAAGCAAAAAATATACCAACCCTTAATTCTATTACTTGTTAAAAATCTATTTAGTCATAATGTTGCAGAGCTGTTCCATGCCATAATGCTTTTACAGAATCATGCAGCTTATTAGAGCTTGTAGAGCAAACAGCCCAGCAGTGCTAACCCAGCCACAGCCAGCATCATGCTCAGTCTAGAAGAGTGCCTGGCTTCTGGTTCTGGTATCACTCTGGTCTTGAAAGGCTGGACCACCCGCTCCCATTGAGTGAGGATGGCCCGACGGGCCCCGGACCATTGGCCCGGCCCGGTCAGACGGTACTGGTAGGGGGTGCAGGGCCCCGTGAACACCTGTAGTCCCAGCCTGGGGTCCTTTATCAAAAGCCAAAGAATGTTGGGTAGAGCCCCTATTTTCACTGCCAGAGAGTCCATATAATAGCCCCTGCAGTAGTAGTCCACCTGCAGGGGGTTACGGTCAGAGCAGTTAAATCTGTAGGAAAAGAACACACACACATTGAGCAACAGCTTGAAAATCCTCAGCATGTTAGAACGGTCAATGGTGGAAAACGCAATCACATGTTTTACTTAAGTGCAAGTATCAATACTGCAATGTAGAAATGATACAAGTAAAAATCCAGAATTCAAAATTGTTGTTTGTTGTCCCATTTCAGTTAGAAATGCATACAAAATCTTTTGAAAATAGCCGATCTACAAGGTCATAATACGTCACGACAATGTGACACATTGTGAGCTTGTAGATCGGCTATTTCCAAATGGCAGAAATATATATAGGGCTGAAGTGGTTAGTGTGTTTTGTAATAATATTAATAATAATCAAAATCTACAAAGTAAGTACTAAGTATAGTAACTAAAGTTTTCATTAAATTGTAGTGGAGTAGAAGTAAAAGTATTGAAACTTGTAAATACAGAAGTATAGTAAAAAAAATAAAAAATCTAATTTGTACTTAAAGTACAGTACTTGAGTACATGTACTTGGTTACTTTACACCGCTGATGTTATAACAGTTAATACCTCGGCCTCCAACCATGTACCTAAACGGGTTTATGATTAAATCCCAGTAATGGGCCCGGACGGTTAGCTCAACCGTCTGGGCACCTAGGCTACTGAGCCAGCCTGAAGGCATGCCGCGGGTTCGACTCCCGATCCCGACGGCCTTTGCCGCATGTCTTCCCCCCACCCCATTTCCTGTCACTCTACTTTCAACCTATCAATAAAGGCAGAAAAAGCCACAAAAGAAATCCCAGTAATGACCTCTCATGTTCTCTTCACTGGCCTGTCTTCTTCTCCTCTCTTTTTTTAAACTACAGTATTTTTCTTCTGGCAACACTGTTCTGCAGTGCAGTGGTATGCACTGAATTATTTTCGACAATTTCAAGGTATTAGTAGTAGAGGTGCAACAGTTGATTGAACTAATACATTTAATCGATTATACTTTTTTTGTTTGTTTTTTATAATTTCATAATATTTTGGGCAGGTGAAAAGTTGAAAAAGCAATGTCAAACATATAGCAAAGAGAGCCAATCTGCAAGCTCACTTCGCAACGTGTTCTAATCTTCGCTATTTTCGCATGACACCATTGGACTATGGTAAACGGTGCATTTATACAGTATGTATAGCGTCTTTATCCAAGGCGCTTTACATAGATTTCACCCATTCACATACCGATGGCGGAGGAAACCATGCAAGGCACCAACCTGCTCATCAGGGGTTCAGCGTCTTTCTCAAGGACACTTCGACACAAACTCTGGGGGAGCCCGGGATCAAACTGGGGACCTTCCGGTTCCCAAGCAGCCGCTCTACCCCTGAGCCACTGCTCTGGGGGAGCCCGAGATCAACCTGGGGACCTTCCGGTTCCCAGGCAGCCGCTCTACCCCTGAGCCACTGCTGCCCTCTGGGGGAGCCCGGGATCAAACTGGGGACCTTCCGGTTCCCAAGCAGCTGCTCTACCCCTGAGCCACTGCTCTGGGGGAGCCCGGGATCAAACTGGGGACCTTCCGGTTCCCAAGCAGCCGCTCTACCCCTGAGCCACTGCTCTGGGGGAGCCCGGGATCAAACTGGGGACCTTCCGGTTCCCAAGCAGCCGCTCTACCCCTGAGCCACTGCTCTGGGGGAGCCCGGGATCAAACTGGGGACCTTCCGGTTCCCAAGCAGCCGCTCTACCCCTGAGCCACTGCTCTGGGGGAGCCCGGGATCAAACTGGGGACCTTCCGGTTCCCAAGCAGCTGCTCTACCCCTGAGCCACTGCTCTGGGGGAGCCCCGGATCAAACTGGGGACCTTCCGGTTCCCAAACAGCCGCTCTACCCCTGAGCCACTGCTCTGGGGGAGCCCGGGATCAAACTGGGGACCTTCCGGTTCCCAAGCAGCCGCTCTACCCCTGAGCCACTGCTCTGGGGGAGCCCGGGATCAAACTGGGGACCTTCCGGTTCCCAAGCAGCTGCTCTACCCCTGAGCCACTGCTCTGGGGGAGCCCCGGATCAAACTGGGGACCTTCCGGTTCCCAAACAGCCGCTCTACCCCTGAGCCACTGCTGCCCTCTGGGGGAGCCCGGGATCAATCTGGGGACCTTCCGGTTCCCAAACAGCCGCTCTACCCCTGAGCCACTGCTGCCCTCTGGGGGAGCCCGGGATCGAACTGGGGACCTTCCGGTTCCCAAGCAGCCGCTCTACCCCTGAGCCACTGCTGCCCTCTGGGGGAGCCCGGGATCAAACTGGGGACCTTCCGGTTCCCAAGCAGCTGCTCTACCCCTGAGCCACTGCTGCCCTCTGGGAGAGCCCGGGATCAAACTGGGGACCTTCCGGTTCCCAAGCAGCCACACTACCCCTGAGCCACTGCTGCCCTCTGGGGGAGCCCGGGATCAAACTGGGGACCTTCCGGTTCCCAAGCAGCCGCTCTACCCCTGAGCCACTGCTGCCCTCTGGGGGAGCCCGGGATCAAACTGGGGACCTTCCGGTTCCCAAGCAGCCGCTCTACCCCTGAGCCACTGCTGCCCTAGCATATTCCATTTGTTGCTCAAAAACACGCTTCTAGACCATTCGATTAAAGGACCACTTCACCACTTTTCAACCTATCTTCATATAATAGGTCCTCACTAATAATCATGATAAAATGGCACGATTTTATTCTACTCAGTCTGTGTCTCATAGGAGGGCTGTGGGCAGTTTAGAAACCGTCTTCCAGTGACATCATCATTAGGCAGATTATTTTTTAAACAAGATTTTTTTACAAAAATGTTTAGATTTTCATTATCGTGAGAACGATGGCTTCCATTTTCGCATTGCAACTTTTCAGGACTAGAAAGCCTGCAGTTTTTATTAGCTTGTATTCCCCATCGATGATGTTATATGAAGATACTGTAGGTTGAAAAGTGGTCCTTTAATCAAATGGTAAAAATCTAAGAAAGTAATCTGTAATCTCTTAGTATACCAATACGTGCCAAGATTACACATTATGGCCTACCTCTGATTCATGATTTCTGTGTCCTTCTCAATATGTTGTAGCATAGTTTCCTCTGCGGGTAGTGTCAACAAACCTTGGGGAAAATAAATACAATTTCTATATATACTGTTACAACTCGGAACATACCTTACAATGAACAGACAAAGGTTATGATTAAGCTTGAGCCAAAACCATGGTAAGGACAACATCCACCATATACTGTGTATGTGTGTGTGTGTGTGTGTGTGTGTGCGTGCGTGCGTGCGTGCGTGCGTGCGTGCGTGCGTGCGTGCGTGCGTGCGTGCGTGCGTGCGTGCGTGCGTGCGTGCGTACTGCATATACATATAAACACACGATGTGTCATTGTGGATGCTACCTTTAAATACTCTGGTGACCCAGCGAGCCTGCATCTCGGCACCACGGGAATGGATGAAGCCCACCACCGCCAGCGTAGGGTGGGACAGCCCTGGAGGGAACACGTGCTGGTAGAGACGCAGCCGGTGACCACTCTTAGCTTGCAGGGCAGAAGGCAGGAATGGGAAACTGTAGTCGTAGCCTGTAGCGAACACCACCTTTAGGACACAAATAAATAGACTACAATAATGACTTTGCAAGCCAAGGCCTTTAGGCCAGCTTCATTAGTTGAGCCCAATCTGCGCTCTACCGTACGTGCAGTGAAACTCAACCGTTGAAATTTCCATACAGATGAAAGAATGCATAATATATTGTTGATGTCGGGCAGAAACCTCTTATGTCCATATTTTAACGCTTTGCGTTTTTTCGTAGATGAATGGCCTACTTGATCACACTGCAGCGCAAGACGAAAGCATCAAAAGTAGAAGATCTGCAAGCTCGACACGTGACACGAAACGACATGTCTTGAGCTTGTAGATCTGCTATTATCTGATGTATTTTTGAGTGGTGCAAACCACTCCAACAACTGGCTTTGTACCCGTGTACCCGTGTTTGTTCGTACCAAAGAAACGAGCATGGTTGCTATTGTTAGCAACTGGTTTTAATGTACAGTAACTATAACAATAAATGTGTAGTTGCACCACTCAGTTCACACGGGTGTGATTATTTAAACATAACTGACTTTGAACCTAGATCCAGGAGCAAATAAAATGTCCATAATGTGGAAAAAGCATCATAGGACTGAGTGAAAAAATATATATATAGTAGTTTGCCATATCGCAGTACATTCAGTGTTATAATATCCTCGACTCAGCAGCTGATCTAATATTGGGGAAATGACTTAACCCATTAAGACCGGCAAAGCATCATCAAAGTGTCATTTTACATTTTAAATCATCAAAAAAAATCATTATTTTAAACTTTGGCTATTCAAAACATTGCAGATATACAAGCTCATAGGTTGTAGATCTGCCATTTTTGAAAGATTTATTTGCAAATCTTTACTCATTTTAAAATTTTAAAGACATTTAGTTGACTAAAATTAAAACTTTTCACATGACTAAAATGTGACTAGAAACTAAATGAAATTTTATTCAAAAGACAAAATCAAAATGTGTTTTTAAAATGAACACACACCTCATTTACAACACTCCCATCGACCATGACCACACTGGAACCATGGAACTGCTTCACATTGGCCTTTATCTGAACCCGACCTGAGATGATCCTACCTGGCAGCTCATCGTTCACAACTGGGATTTGTGCAGAAAACCTGCAAAGACAACAATAAAGAACAATACTTAAAGACGTTTTTCAAGCCAAGGACACCTTAGCTGAGAGAGAGAGAGAGAGAGAGAGAGAGAGAGAGAGAGAGAGAGAGAGAGAGAGAGAGAGAGATGAAGCAGGGACACCCCAAAAGTAGCCTACATACTACAATTGACACTGGGTGAAAAAGATGGCGTATAAAAATCGTGGGGGGGATATATTCACATATTAGGAACCTTATTCCTTTATGATATTTCCATTTTTTACCCATGTTTAGGCTTCAGGCCGTAGAGTCTATGGTCAAATCCTTGGTTCAGTTTCTTCTCTAGCATCTTGGCACTCCATGATGGGAGGAGTCTATATATCATATTATCCAATCGGGATCTCCCCACCAGGTCATGTGGGATCCCACACTCCCCTACACGGCCGACGACCCACGCCCCGCTCCTGGTACTGAGGTACACCTGTATGTTAAGATCAACGCAGAGAGGTTAACAGTAACACCCTGTGTGCATATCAATTTAATGCTGTTTGAAATCTTTGTGTAGGCTATTAAGTTGCTCTCCACCGGAAAAAAATAAGTTCCAGTTGTATACACTGAAGACAAGAGTTAAGTGGGCCTCAAACACCTCAAACATCTTTAAAAAGTCCCACCAACATCTCTAATTACTTTGGAGGCTGAGGCAGGCTGGCCTCAATACCTCAGTGCTGGAGACGTTGTATACAGGTGTGTGGTGGAGACTATTACTCTCACATTCTCCAACACCACCTGGTATGGGAACTGCTCTGCTGCGGACATAAGAAGGCGCTGCAGAGGGTGGTGAAAAACGCCCAGAAGATCACCAACAGTAGTTTCCCTTCCATCGAGGACATCTACACCAGCAGGTGCAGGAGCACTGCGGCCTGCATTATGGAGGTCCCCACTCACCTGGCCCAGGAACTGTTACTGTTTGACCAGCTTCCCTCGGGTTGGAGGCTCAAACGCAACTTCTACCCAGGGGACTGTTAGACTGCTGTATTCTTCAGTCCTAATAATGCTAGCTGTTTTAAGAATTTATGCGTATTCTTTTGTTTTTTACGGAGCCCCTAAGGGGACATTGAAAAGTAGTTTTCAGGTGAAAAAAAAATGGTGAAAAGATTATTTTTTTCAGGCGAAAGTTTAACCTGAAAAAAACGTTTCAATGTCCCCTTAGGGGCTCCGTAGTTTTCTGATAGTTACTTATTTTAAGGTCCTGAGTGTGATTTTTGTTTTATATGTGCAAACATGTGAAATGACAAATACAGTGAACTTTGACATAGTTTTTTCGAGGGGCGCTAGCCCCTCCTATGCCCAGCTCTGTGTGTTTGTGTGTAACCCATAGCGATGATTTGATTGGCTGAGCATGGAATGTGAGGATAAAAAGTGAGGACAGAAAAGTGAGGACGTCAAAAGTGATTGTATGATGATAAAAGTACCCCTCACTTCACACAAGTGTGATTTATTTTACTAATGTGGGGAAATTATGTTAAACAACATGTTAATTATAACATATAGAGGGTTTAGGGACAATTTTGTTTGCGTTTGAAACTTCAGAACAACCCAGAGAAGTAGGTTGTGTACCTTATCAGCAACTCGACTGATATCCACAGCAATGTCTCCTCCAGAATTTCCAATCCCAATCACCATCACTGTTTTCCCTTCCAGACCCTCAGCATGACGATATTCCCAACTATGGAAATATCTACCTTTGAAGCTCTCAATACCTGATACCCAGGGGGCAAACCACCCTTTTTTTAGGAAACCTGCATTTGTCATAACATACAAAGTTGTCCACCAGAAATAATATCTATGACCCCATAGGATCACAACCTATATGGACAACTCGGTCAATTTTGTTGCGAAAGTCCAATATGGCCGCCCCCAATATTAGCCCCTATTAGTTATAATGGGGGGTGAATAGGGCAACATTTTAAACTGAGAGATATTTCCACGAAACTTCTCAGGTTGATCAATGATATGAATACGAACATTTTTTGTATTGCAAGTTTCCATGAAATCCAATATGGCCGCCACAATATGGCCGCCACAATATTAGCACCAAGAAAATAGGTTTTGGCTCTAACTTCTGAACCAGATGAGCTATAAATGCAAACTTGGTGTCTATTTCATGGTTTCTGACCATGTGAGACTCAATGGAATACCTATTTTTATTTTTGGGTGTGTCTGGACCCTTATTGTGCATATTTACAAGATGGTGGCTACCCAAAATAGTGCTTTACCATGATTTCTACCATGATTGTTGACTGTTTTGGCAAACACAAGTAATATTAATCCATTGGCTAAGATTCATGGCACAGAAGGAACATATTTACTTGAGCTTGCATTTTGTCAAAATGGCTGCAAACATGAAAAAGAAAAGACATTACATTTCCTGTCAGATCCTATTACCCAGGGGGGCAAACCATTCCTTTTTTGGATACCTGCATTTGCCATAACATCAAAGGTTATCCACCAGAAATATCTATGACCCAATAGAATCACAACCTATGTGGACACACCGGTCAATTTCTTTGCTGGAAATCCAATATGGCCACCATAATATTAGCCCCCATTAGCCTATAATGCGGGTGAATAGGGCAACATTTTTAACTGAGGGATATTTCCACAAAACTTCACAGGTTGATCAATGATATGAATACCATAATTTTTTGTATTGGAAGTTTCCATGATATCTAATATGGCCACCACAATACTAGCACCCAGCAAATAGGTTTGGCTCTAAATTCTGAACCAGATGAGCTAGAAATACAAACTCATGGTTTCTAACCAATTAAGAGCGTCTGCTAAATGCCTAAATTGTAACCACGACAGATATTATTGTTCTGGGGTGTTTCTTTGCAGAAAGACATCCCTCTGGCTGTATTTTGGTTTTGTTCTACTGTTTGTTGGCATTTCCTCTGTTTATGTTGACAATCATCCCTGGCAGGGACGTGCATCGCCAAGCCGGACATCCCTTCCTTCACTGAGTCTGGATGGTCTCTCAGTGACGGGAATGCAGTCCCCTGTCCATCTACAGAGCCAGCCTGGCCTATGTCAATGAACAAGACAATATCATGTAGCTGTATCAAAGGCTGCCAGAAAATCTGTTCATGTGCCAGGGACTGGAGACAAGATGCAGCAGGAGCTTCACTCCATTCCTGACTGGGAATGTCTCAGATGCATGCATCATTCTGTGTGCTCTTTATGGGCCCAAAACCACTGGCTCAACTCCAGTCCGCTCCTCTGACAAGTGTCCTGCTCACTGACAAGAGTGACATCCTAGCACACTGGGAAGAGCACTTCAGTGAGGTCTTAAACAGAGAGTCCTCAATTTCCGAAGAGGATATTGCCACGATACCCCAGCTGCCAATCAAAGCTGATCTGGCTGACCCCCCCCACCAGTGCAGAGACAATGAAAGCACTCCAACAAACCACTTCTGGAAAGGCACCAGGAGGTGATGGGTTGCCCGCAGACATCTACAAGAATGGAGGCATGGCACCTGTACCAGGTAATCTGGATTGGGGGAAGTCCCTCAAGACTTCAAGGACGCATCCATAGTGCATGTTTACAAGAGGAAAGGGGACAGGGCATACTGCGATAACCATCATGGTATAGCCCTCCTGAGTCCTGAACATCACAGGAAAGATCTTAGCAAGAATCATCCTCAACCGGCTAATCAGCCATGCTGAGAATGTTGTCCCTGGATCCCAATGTGGTTTCCACGGAGGCAGAGGTACCTGTAACATGATCTTTTCCATTTGCCAGCTGCAAGAAAAGTGCAGAGAGCAGAAGGGTCTCTATATGGTGTTTGTCGACCTCACCAAGGCCTTTCACACAGTCAATCGTGAGAGCCTGTGGCAGATCCCTGGCAAGTTTGGCTGTCCAGGGACATTGATCTCTCTCATCGCGTCCTTTCATGACAGGATGCCAGCCAGAGTCCAAGATAATGGTGATGCATCCCCAGTCAGGAATGGAGTGAAGCTCCTGCTGCATCTTGTCTCCAGTCCCTGGCACATGAACAGATTTTCTGGCATAGGCCAGGCTGGCTCTAGATGGACAGGGGACCATCACTGAGAGACCATCCATACTCAGTGAAGGGATGTCCGGCTTGGCGATGCACGTCCCTGCCAGGGATGATTGTCAACATAAACAGAGGAAATGCCAACAGAAACAGTAGAACAAAACCAAAATACAGCCAGAGGGATGTCTTTCTGCAAAGAAACACCCCAGAACAATAATACTTAATAGAGGGAAATTATGGCTAAAATATTTATATATCTCTCGTGGTTAGAAACCATGAGTTTGTATTTATAGCTCATCTGGTTCAGAATTTAGAGCCAAACCTATTTTCTGGGTGCTAGTATTGTGGTGGCCATATTGGATATCATGGAAACTTCCAATACAAACCATTATGGTATTTGTATCATTGATCAACCTGTGAAGTTTCGTGGAAATATCCCTCAGTTAAAAATGTTGCCCTATTCACCCGCATTATAGGCTAATGGGGGCTAATATTGTGGTGGCCATATTGGATTTCTAGCAAAGAAATTGACCGGTGTGTCCATATAGGTTGTGATTCTATTGGGTCATAGATATTTCTGGTGGACAACCTTTGATGTTATGGCAAATGCAGGTATCCAAAAAGGGGTGGTTTGCCCCCCTGGGTAATAGGATCTGACAGGAAATTTTCTTTTTCATGTTTGCAGCCATTTTGACAATATGCAAGCTCAAGTAAATATGTTCCTTCTGTGCCATGAATCTTAGCCAATGGATTAATATTGCTTGTGTTTGCCAAAACAGTCAACAATCATGGTAGAAATCATGGTAAAGCACTATTTCGGGTAGCCACCATCTTGTAAATATGCACAATAAGGGTCCAGACACACCCAAAAATAAAAATAGGTATTCCATTGAGTCTCACATGGTCAGAAACCATGAAATAGACACCAAGTTTGCATTTATAGCTCATCTGGTTCAGAAGTTAGAGCCAAAACCTATTTTCTTGGTGCTAATATTGTGGCGGCCATATTGTGGCGGCCATATTGGATTTCATGGAAACTTGCAATACAAAAAATGTTCGTATTCATATCATTGATCAACCTGAGAAGTTTCGTGGAAATATCTCTCAGTTTAAAATGTTGCCCTATTCACCCCCCATTATAACTAATAGGGGCTAATATTGGGGGCGGCCATATTGGACTTTCGCAACAAAATTGACCGAGTTGTCCATATAGGTTGTGATCCTATGGGGTCATAGATATTATTTCTGGTGGACAACTTTGTATGTTATGACAAATGCAGGTCAACCCCCTTTGCCCCCTGGGTATGAAGCAGGGAATCAGAGACAACAACAACAACAACAACAAAAGAATCATGTTACTCGCCACAATATTACCAGCCAATTAAATCCTCTCATTTACAAAATTGGTTGAATTGTGCTATTGAGGAAAACTTGAAAACAGCCACTACAAAACGTTTACATGTTTGGGGAGAAAGTGGTTAGGTTAAGGTTCAAGGTGTTTATTGTCAATGCATACAAGTAAATCACCTGAATATATATTTGGAAGTTTAATACTTATTAAGTCAGGCAGAAACCAGATATCCTATGTCCAAAATATAAACTTTTCAGGAAAAACAAATACTGCCTCATCAAAGTTGGTATGGTGACTTTATACATTGTCAGATATTTGTATATTATTAGCATTACTGTACCCAAATAGCTCAAATGGAGTTAGTTTGACCAATAATGTGGAGATTAATGGTCAAAGTCCGTCTGACTTCATCATTCTAATCAATGGTGGAAACAATCTGATCTGAAAAGTTTAGGTAGTTTGACCGACAGTTTTGAGGATCCAGTGGAGGTTTAAGGCCTATTCATAGTCCAGTTTTCGGTGATGAGGTGGCCATTTCTTCACCTAAATCTGGACTATGATGAATACTTGGTTCAATATTTGTAAACCCCACACACAGTTGAAGTTGAATTTCTTTTAGTTAGCTGGTTTCCGCCCAACAGCGATGTTATGCTTAATAGTAGGTAGGTATACATGTGATACTGTGCAGGAGGATGCTAAACGCACACCAGTCTTAGTAGTGGTGCCAGCTCACGGCAAAAACATCTAAAGAGTTAAGTCTTAAAAAGACAAAAGAGTGGCTGCACACACCGATAGCTTTCTTCAGGGTACCCTGAAGAAGGCAGTTGTACTGCCGAAACGTTGGTTTTTTACTCTGCATCCTAATAAATAATCGGCTCTTTGGCTATCAGTGTGTGCAGCCACTCTTTTGTCTTTTTAAGACTTAACTCTTTAGGTATACATGTGATACCTACGGTATGTATACCTGGGAAGTCACTGAGCGGTAGGTGAGGCTTGGTGAAGTGTCCAGTGCAGCTTATGACTGCATCGAAGATGTGAGTCTCTATCTGCTCATCTTTTCCCTCTGTCTCCACCTCCCACTGACCTGTCACTGAGAAGTCTGGACTCTGCCTCACACTGACCACAGTTGTCTAGCGCGCGCACACACACACACACACACACACACACACACACACACACACACACACACACACACACACACACACACACACACACACACACACACACACACACACACACACACACACACACACACACACACACACACACACACACACACACATTAATTAAATGACTTCTCTGAGGTTTCTCTGTCTTGTCTACTTGCCTGTATGAAAACAGCATGTGTTACAGTCAGAAAGGATTATACAAAAACGCCCCTTGGGACTATAGAAAATCTTATTCTTTATTAATGTATCCATTTATTACTCAGCGTGTGAACAAATGTAACATTTGTTATATTAACGCTGAAGATTTTACTGTGAAACATTGATGGAATTTCCAATATATTTAGGGGCATGTTAAGAACAAAAATAAAATTGCCTCCGACGCCAAGCATGACCTGCACTCGACCGACCTTGAAGCGTATGTGCTGCAGCAGGTTGAAGGCCTCTGCATACCGACGCAGGTAGAGCATCACATCAGAGTGGTGCATGTTGTTGGGGAGGTGAGCCGGAGGGGGGAAGTCACTGAAGGACATCATCTCTTTGGAACTGTTGACTACCACAGCGTGGTAGATGCTGGCCCTGCCAGGCTCCGGCTGCTCCTGCAGACGGGCAGACAGAATCACTTTATTTATGCTTAGTTATTATTCATTATTGAGTGTCTGTCCGTTTATCTGTGTCATGCCGGTGACGTTTTGACGGAGGATTTGTTGATGTGAATTCTCCCATTCTGAGAGTCTTTTTTATTTTTTGGTATATTAAATAAATAATTCTGCATTCTATTGCATTGAACACGTTCTCTGATGCCTTTTTAAGCCTCCTGACATTTCTTTCCAGTATGAAACAACATGCTGGCCTTAATTACTGTTAAACATATCATAGAAAATGGTTTATTTTTAATGTTTATACAGTATTACACTAGTACTGTTCAGGTCAATTTGATCTTGCAGTGACGGTGGAGCCTAAAAGCGGTCAAAAAATATATGTCTTTCTTTGCAGTATAAGCTATATACTACTTCCTCCCAATTTATTTCATTATAATCACACGTGCACCTGCATTGTTGTGCACACTCACAAACACTCTCAGAGAGGTGTACAGACACACACACGTGATGTGACTTCTGAGGTTTCTCTGTCTTGTCTACCTGTCCCCCACACACACACACACACAACACACACGCGATCATTTTGACCCAGGAACATTTTTGCTGTTCCTGCAGTAACAGCTTAGGCACAAAGTTCTGTCCCTACGAGTAACTTGTAAGAGATAGATAAATGAGTAGCTGAAGTCAAACCACACACACACACACACACACACACACACACACACACACACACACACACACACACACACACACACACACACACACACACACACACACACACACACACACACACACACACACACACACACACACACACACACACACACACACACACACACACACACACACACACACACACACACACACACACACACGATCATTTTGACCCAGGAACATTTTTTGCTGTTCCTGCAGTAACAGCTTAGGCACAAAGTTCTGTCCCTACGAGTAACTTGTAAGAGATAGATAAATGAGTAGCTGAAGTCAAACCACACACACACACACACACACACACACACACACACACACACACAGATAGATAAATGAGTAGCTGAAGTCAAACCACACTTACTTATGGCAGTCCATCGGCCATGTAGCCTACTCCTTTGTTGTTTCATAGCAGTAAGCAGAGTGATCAAGGTGTTCCTTAAGAGCCAGCATGTGGTTTGTTGAATATCCATATAACTCTAGTTACAAAGCAATAGCCCCAGTTTTAACTTCCAGACAGAGCACGGGACCTCTATATATTTCATATTTATTTTCTAGGACCCATTATCAGCACCTTCAAGGGAATTTATTATTATTGTTATGCTTACAATAACCAATTATACTGTTCTTTCAAACCGGATAAGATGGATGTGATCACCAAACTGCAAGAATATATTACTGCCATCAAGAACTGGATGGCCAGCAACGTTTTGCAACTGAATACCTACAAAACAGAAGTTTTAATTGTTGCCCCAAGTAGGGTTGCTTAGATGTTGCCGACAGTCTTGGGTCATTGAAACAGAATATATATGCTCGCCTCTAACCCCTGAAACCTTGGCGTTGTTTTAGATCAGTCTGTGCTTTTAGATAAGCATGTTAATTCTGGACCGGTTCGCAGCCGAGTGTAGGCCTACGGCGGCTGGGATGAGGATCAGTGTCTCCAAATCTGAGGCCATGGTTCTCAGCAGGAAACCGGTGGATTGTGCAGTCCGGGTAGGGAATGAGGCATTACCCCAGGTGAAAGAGTTCAAGTATCTCGGGGTCTTGTTCACGAGTGAGGGGAGGACGGAGAAGGAGATCAGCCGGAGAATCGGAGCGGCAGGGGCGGTATTGCAGTCGCTTTACCGCACTGTTGTGACGAAAAGAGTTGAGCCAGAAGGCAAAGCTCTCTGTCTACCGAGCAATCTTCATTCCTACTATCACCTACTGTATGTGGGTGTGGGTCATGACCGAAAGAATAAGGTGCCGAACAAGCGGCCGAAATGAGTTTTCTTCAACGGGTGGCTGGCATCTTCCTTAGGGCCGATTCATACTCATATTTTATGGGGGGGGGGGGGGGGGGGGGGTACCGTCCTAAAGTCGGCTCTTCGGTGCTACTGAAAATTTCTGACGAGCCGAAATCATTTCAGCACTACAGCGCCGAAACAGCGGTAAAATAAGAGTATGAATCGGCCCTTAGAGATAGGGTGAGAAGTTCAGTCACACGAGAGAAACTCGGTGTAGAACCGCTGCTCCTTCGCCTGGAAAGGAGCCAGCTTAGGTGGTTCGGGCATCTGGTTAGGATGCCTCTCGGGCGTCTCCCTAGGGAGGTCCTCGAGGCACGTCCCACTGGGAGGAGACCCCGGGGCAGACCAAGGCGCAGTTGGAGGAAACGCATCGACTCTTATTTTATTATTGACTCGTTTTACTTTTCTTGACTATTATTTACTTTTATTGTTTTGTGACTGTGATTGTCTGTGACAGGTGCTCTATAAATAAACTTGACTTACTTACTTACTGTCACTAACCTTTGAGGTGTGCATCGGCCTTCTTTAAAAAATAAACTGTTTTAACTTAAAACCTGTGCTTGTGAAAACAGGATAGTTAAATGGTACCATAAAGACAACTGTTACTCCTATCAGGGGTCAGGAACATTTCACAGCAAGCTCAAAGTGTTGAATATGTGTACATTCATATACTGTATATCATGTTTGCATGAGTAATCCAGCAATTCAACATCAAGCATAATAACAGTGAGCCCAATATACCGTAATGCATCTGGCTGCATCAATGGGGTTAGAGTTATCTATGGTGTCCAATAGAGCTTTGACATTGCTAATAAAGCTGTATGAATACATGTGGGTATACAGTAGTATGTCAGGGAGACAGGGCCCCGGAGATTGCTGTCTGCTGGCATACTGTGCTGTATCAGGGAGAATGTGCTGTGCTGCCGGGCTCAGGTCCAACCAGGATGACCAGGCTCCATCGATCACCATGATGAATTTAAGACTGCCCATTATTACTTCACTTTCTGGCTTCCCCAAGGAATAGAGGCATTCAATACTCATTGTGCTGCTCTCAGGACTTTAAGAATGGACATTCACACACGGCTACTGTAGCTTGGAAAGTGATACGCTGTTATGTTATCATCCTTGTTGTGTAAGGAAATACAAATTATTCCAATTTAGCTCCAGAAATATCAGTAGAATCACAATGAAAGTTGAAAAAAGGGCTGTAATGACCGATAAAAGCATTGCGACTTTTCTGTTGCTGCAATTTCCACCCAGATTTGCCTAAACAAGTTAACCTATAGTTATTGTATATAACATTTATTCGTTAACATATTGTTGCTGTTGGGTAGGTCGGCATTTATTTTTAAATATATAAATCAGTACTAGGACACCCTTACCAGACGTAAGTCGTGTGTGGGTTTTACAACCAATAAAAAGTCAAACCAACTAAACTCATATAACTCATGGTTAAACTTCAACTTTGGATGGCACTGGCTTTCTCTGTCAAAAAGTTGAGATTTGAAACGGCCACCATTACGCACAGGAATGGCGCACGGTAGGTGGCATTTCAAAGGCTTATAAAATAAATGTTATTTTACAGCTGTTTTTCCATAGAAACAAATAAAGAGGGTGTGTGCAACAGTGCACACATGCGTGCAATTCTTTCCTCCTTGTCTGCAGGACGCTCTTCACAGGGCCCCGTCTTGTCTTTAAAAAGTTGAGATTTGAAACGGCCATAATTCGGTGATTTCTCAACCGTTTTTTTTAATGTAAAATTCTCCATATTCCTTAGGAAGTTTGCTTTCATTCGCTGTATCGTACCTGATTCTATTGTTACCCAAACGCATATGGTGTAAGACTTGTAGTGCTGCACATGCTCAGATGCCCTCTATAGGCCTCACACAGAAGCCTGTGAACATAGACATTTCATGCATAGATGTGCCACGCAATGGTAGGCCTCATGCCTGGAATGGTATAGGCCTCAGGTCTACCATTCTGAAATTTAATTTTTGGACTGCTGGACAGCTGACAGTAGGCTCTCTTTACAAAAGATAATATATATATATATATATATATATATATATATATATATATATATATATATATATATATATATATATTATTATTATTATTATTTTTAAGAGCAAAGAGAGCCTACTGTCAGCTGTCCAGCAGTCCAAATATATTATTAAATTAAATTTCAGAATGGTAGACCTGAGGCCTACCATACCAGGCCTCAGGCCCGAGGCCTATACCATACCAGCCTGAGGCCTACCATTGCGTGGCACATCTATGCATGACATATCTATGTTCACAGGCTTCTGTGAACAGAAGCCTAGAGGGCATCTGAGCATGTGCAGCACTACAAGTCTTACACCATATGCGTTTGGGAAACCCAGCCGAATGCCACAGACGAAAAACAGTCTAAGTCCACACTATTGATCCATAATGTATAAATGATAGATAAGGGTTCAGGACAACGATGCCTTTTCGTGGAGGGGTCAGAATGAAATTTGGACTTCGTTTTTCGTCTGTGGTATTTTGTACATCATTGTGTGTGGAAAGAAATGAAAAAAAGAGAGACCTAGGGATTTGGCTGTGGAGACCCCTGGCCGTAATGCTATACCACTCGCAAGCCATTAAGCAAAGCTTAATTAGCGGGGATCAGCTGACCTTTAAAGGGAATGGCACCCGCCACGCTGATTGGGTTGATGGAGGTGACGCCCTAAACACACCCATGACTAATTCAGGGATGTTTTACACTCCACCATGGCGGAGAGCAGCTCCAGCTCCATCTCTTAAATTATGTAATAAAACATGGCGGAGAATATGACGTTCTTAATGGAACCCTGAATCCTCACCTTGAACCTCCAGAGTCCCCCGATGTCATTGCTGCTCTCGAAGCAGGTGGGCTCCAGACCCTCATCCAGACAGGCCTTGATGCTGGTCAGACCAGAGGGCCCTGATCCTATCACTGCCACCCTACGCACCATGTTAGAGACGGAGGGGCAGAGCACACATGCAATGTCTTTTTGTGAGAATGGCATTGAGTGGCAGTGTGAACTGTGTGACGTGAACTTGCTGCCGGATCCACTTTTATTCACCAACAACAAACAGTTGTTAGGAGTCACAGTTCTCCTAACGTCCAATTTCAGTAGAGCAGTGAGCAGTGAAATAATAGTTACAGCAGATTTTATAACCAAGACTGAAATCCCGCCTACCAGATACGAATACAAAGGCTGCCTCTGCTGGTGAAACCCAATCAAAACATATCCTGTATAACAGATGAGTCTAGAATCTAGGCTAATGTAACTCATTATATAACTTTACACTACAGAAAAGACACATACAATAAAGAAAAACATATTTAAAGATGGAATCAGAAACAGAGGAAAAGAAACACTCCAAACATTACTTCTACTATAATGGAAGAGGAGAATGGATTTGATTCTTCGAAAATACAGGAAAGAGTTTGGCACAGTAATGGATATAGTTTTAAATGTCCAGGTTTCTGAGAAGTGTATACTAAATACTATACATTGTACCTTTAAGTTTCATCTTTACAGAGTATATATATAATGATTTAGACATAATTCAAGATGTCTTAATATATTACATATTGTTATGAGTTGCCCATGTCTGTGTACTCCAACTTGAGATACAGTGTACTTGATATGTATTGTGTACTGCCTGTACTGTAGCATACTTTATAGATAGGCTACGAGAGACATCAGCGGCAGCAAGGTCAGTCTTGCTGCAGTAGGCACGTTATTCTGTCTCATATCTTATTGTCACACCATTATGATCCAGCACTATATGTTCCTGTTTGTGTAATAAACTTTGTGAACCTTTAGCGTGATACTGTCTCGTGTCGTGTTATTGTTCTCCCGGGCCCACCGCCGCAGTCGCCGTACCAAAGGAATACTTCAACCGGATTATCACACACCACCCAGCCTGCACACACTACCTGTCACACATATGAACGAAAGAAAGGAGTGAAACAGTTGGCGGAGAGGTAGACAAGAGAGCTAGCGGTCACCTCCCTATTCCAAAGCACAGAAAGTGGAATTTTTTGACAAGACCTCTGGCCCTCTGGGGTGAATTGGCTACACCTTACCAATTTGTTTAAACAAGGATTTTTATAGTGCTGGAGTGGATAGTGACGTGACAACAAGATATGAGACATAGAAACGTGACATTATAATTGATTGAAGTATTAACAGTATTGGAGAATTACAGTACATTTCAAGCACAACTCAATACAAAAACTGCTAACTATGGACGTCACCATAAAGCATTACACTTGTTTACACCCTTTTCAATTCATCATTTTAGGACGTAATTTTAGAGATTTAGATTTAATTTAGAGACGTACAAATATACTTCTATATAATCAAAAACAGGAAAATCATCATACAAGGAGGTAAACTGGGAAAAAACAAACAGTGAGGGGTGGGGGATGATTCAGAGTTTACGGGGGCCAGTTTCGAATTGCCGCCGTCCATAGGTTCTCTTTGAGACCTCACTGGCGACATCTAACATAGTGGAGCAGATTACTGAAACGATCGTTCACTTGATCATACAAGCACCAAATTTGTCACACAAGTGCTTCAGAACCTACTCTCTCAGAAAAGTACGTTGTCCACTTGAAAAAACAAAATGGCCACCATTTTTCAAGATGGCCGCCTTTCAAAATGGTTTTAAACAGTGTTTGAACTATAGTTTGATTGAATAATCTTATTGTGATGGCCTACACATCAAAATGTATGTTTCTGAGTATGAGAAATCCAATTCTGCATTTAGCAAATCAAAATTATTGAATATTATGATGATACAATGGGAATTAAACGAAAAGCTGGGGCAGATTAAGTCAATATTCCATAAGAATCTTTCACTTGGTGGTACAAGCACCAAATTTGGCACACATGGTGTCCAGGATGTATTTCTATGAAAAGCACCTTATCCAGCTGAAAATCCAAGATGGCTGCCAGTATTCAAGATGGCCGCCTCGTCAAATGCAAGAAAACAAAACAACAAAAAGGTTTTCGAAGTAGAATTCAAATGTGTTAATGATCCAAACATCAAAATGAAAGTATTCTGACTAAGAACTTAATGGTGTTGGAATTTAATTCCAATATTGCCGCCAGTTTGCAAGATGCAGTTATTACGTGACTCAAAATTAGCGTTTTCGGAAGCTGTATGATCATAGATATTGTTGAAGGGCAACATCATTCGTTGATCATGCATTGAAATGCTGTGATCAAGCCCTATTGGTTTGTAATTTTGTATATAAGAGTGATGTCAAAGCACAACCAGGACACACTGGTGACATCACTGCTGTGAGACTCTGCATGGGGTTCAGTGTCGGCTTGTAGCGTAGCTGTAGTTGTGGTTTACTAACTATTGTAGTGTACTCACTGTAGTTTTTTGTATACTTTAGTGTCCTAAATGCTAATTAGCCCCTGTATATATCTCCACTAGTTTAGTTAGTTGTAGTATTGTAGTTAGATAGCCGCACCTGAATTGACAAGATGTGCCAGCGTGGGATAGCTGAGACAAGGGTAACGGGGCTTCAGTTACCTGGATGGTGTACATATCGCACAGGACTTAAATGGCACTGGATGAACGGTCGGGCTAGGTGTAGGGCACCAGATGCTTGAACCTAGATCAAGGTTCAAGGTTGGACTTTATTGTTACATCTTATGTACAGGTATATAAGAGTAAAACAATTTGTTTGGCTTCCTTACAGACAATGCAGCGGCATAGATAGCATAATATTCAAACAACAAAAAACACAGCAAGCACAGCAAAACAAAGGGATAGAATAAAGAGTGCTAGAAAAATAGTAACATATGTACATGTTTCCCTGTAGTAGCAAAGTTAGGTAAACTTGCCCTGGTTCTTATCAGTTCGTTCATGTATCTGATTGTTTGGGGAAAGAAGCTTATTTGCAGTCTATTTCCAGTGGCTTCGAGACTGCGAAAACGTTTTCCATGTGGCAGCATCTCAAACAGTCTGCGGTTGGGATGGCTTGGGTCCCTCATAATTCCACGACGAGCTTTGCTGACACAACGATCGTCATACAGGTCTTCGATGGGGGGGAGATCACATCCGCTGCACTGCACTCTTTGAATTTTTGCGTGTCCTTCACCAGGATCATTCTGAATTTCAGCTGCTCTCTTAGTGGAACGCTGGAGTTTCAGTTGCTAAACATTTGCCCGACAATTTTGGTGATACTTTGTACTGTTTTGCCTCAATGTATCCTCACTGCCACCTCCATCATCCAATCTGGATGAGTCTAACATGATGGGCAACAGGTGTATTGCCTGAAATACAGGGAGACTTCAACTCCTCTTTCGTATCTGTTTGACACTTCCTCCAATCAGTTTTAGTAGTGGAACATCTTGTGTTATACGGTTAAAGGCCGAGGGCTATATCCTTTTACCACCCAACCGTACAAAACATCAAAGCACATTGAAATATGGGATGCATCCAGGTTCAAGCATCTGGTGCCCTACACCTAGCCCGACCATTCATCCAGTGCAAGTCCTGTGCAATCTGTACACCATCCAGGTAACTGAATCCCTGTTACCCTTGTCTCAGCTCTCCCACGCTGACACATCCTGTCAATTCAGGTGCGGCTATCAACTACAATGCTACAACTAACTAAACTTCTATTTGAGATATACAGTATACAGGGGCTTATTAGATAGCATTTAGGACACTAAAGTATACTACAAACTACAGCGAGTACACGACTACAACAGTTAGTAAACCACAACTACAGCTACGTTACAAGCCGACACTGAACCCCATGCGGAGTCTCACAGCAGTGATGTCACCAGTGTGTCCTGGTTGTGCTTTGACATCACTCTTATATACAAAATTACAAACCAATAGAGCTTGATCACAGCATTTCAATGAATGGTGATGTTGCCCTTCAACAATATCTGTGATCAGACAGCTACCGAAAACGCACATTTTGAGTTGTGTAATAGCCCCCATCTTGAAAACTGGCGGCCATATTGGAATTAAATTGACACCATCAGAATACATTCATTTTGATGTTTGGATCAATGTGTGGATCACACATTTCTGTTCACTAAAGTTCTACTTATTAATTTGACGAGGTGGCCATCTTGAAAACTGGTCGGCCATCTTGGATTTTCAGCTGGAAAACATACTTTTCCTAGAAAGTACATCCTGGACATCAATTGTGCCAAATCTGGTGCTTGTACCACCACATGAAGGATTATTATGGAATATGGACTTAATCTGCCCCACTTTATCGTTTAATTCCCATTGTATCATCATAATATTAAATAATGTTGATGTTCTAAATGCAGAATTGGATTTCTCATACTCAGAAACATATATTTTGATGTATAGGCCATCAAAATAGGATTTTATAGCTCAATATAACTCAAACACTGTTTAAAACCACCTCGAATGGTGGCCATCTTGAAAAATGGTGTCCATTTTGTTTTTTTCAAGTGGACAACGTACTTTTCTGAGAGAGTAGGTTCCCAAGCACTTGTGTGCCAATTTTGGTGCTTGTATGATCAAGTGAACGATTCTTATGATATATTGACTTAATCTGCTCCACTACAGATGCCTCTCGTATCTATAAAGTACATGCACGCTGTACTATCACATATCAAGACAACCATGTCGAAGAACAAACAAACCCCTCAACAATATAATGCTGTCGGCCGGGTAACCACTGAGGGCGAGAAGCGACCTCACCCTAAGTAACCCCCTACACGCCACTCGCCCTACACACTTGCCCTCGATATGCGCGTTCACGCGAGGCTGCGCCATATTAAGTGTCGTCCGAAACCAAGCAGCCTTGAGTGGAAGTGGCTTATAAAGCCCTCAAGATCGAGTCTGTGCCGATCTAGACTCGATTGCCTTGTGCAGCTCTCTGTCCGCATGGAAACCGCGACCTACAAATGTAAGTAGGCTACCACCACAAATAAATGATAAATAAACTCCTCCTAAACAATCTTCATCTGATGCAGAATAGACACCGCTCCAACTGATGTTCACAAGGGCTCTTTATTTACCCCACCGTGAAAAACTATAAATGAAACCACACAAACAAAACAACTTTTAACACAATTATTTATAAACACCATATATGACATGTCCTTTTTGACAGTCTGTATTTCCTTTTAAATGTCCATATTAATGAAATCCACATGTCACACAAACATACACGATGCAATGCAATATGACTGTACAAACAAAATAACAGGTAACACAATTGCATGATGGTAACCATGGCAACAAATGGTGTCTGTTTCCTGTTTCTACACAAGGAGGGCGAGTGTATTTCCAAACTGTTTTTTATACCCAGCACCCTAATCAAGGGAACTTGATTCAGCTGGAGGGGCACTTCCTGGCGAGGGAACCTCCCGAGAGCACTTCAAGTCAAGGGACTGGTTTCAGAAAGGGCCTAACCACACCCTCTTTTTACAAGTTTACATTCCCCGCCAGGATTAATTAATTAATTCACCTTGTATTGCCAGGATTTTCCCCCGTTCAACCCTAATTTTGAAGAGCCACAATCCGCGACCGGATGCTATGTTGTTAATACTAGTGTGTGTGTTATCGCATCCATCCACACAGAAATACCATCTGGGACAAGGAATTGGACTTGGACAGAGAGGCGATTGAAAGAAACAGCTACAGTGGGTGCAGGTGCGTGCAGCGTTCAAGATGGCGCGCTTCAGTCTTGTTGTTGTTGACATCAGCTATAGCAACCCAATGCTAATGTGAGTAGCATCTCGACTCGATCGATCAAAAGCACTATAAAAGACCAATTAACCTTAATTGAATCTACACCAATTGACGATATTCAGACAGACCGCGGCCATCTTGCCAGCAAGGTGCTAACTAGGTGCAACTTCCCATTGACAGCCCATTCATTCAAACAAAAAAAGTCCTATCTGATTGTATTAAACAGCATCAAACTCACCAACATTGCAGCTGTGCGAAAAGCTTGAATTATCCTCTATCTGCAAAGTGTTAAGCATAAAAAAGCATAAAAATCCACTGTAGACTTGTTATGAGCTACTTCCTGTCAAGAAATTCCTTGCAGGTGATTTTGTTTTCGAAGTATTGGAGTTTGGAAGCACTCGTTTTTAGTAAAGCAACCTCCTACTGCCTCCTGCATTATGTGCAAGTTCAAAACAGGTGGTACGCAGGGCTGTTGAGTGATATCCAACTTGCACTCCCAAACTCTGACACTTAATTAGGAAAAAATAACGTGCACATAATTTCTTTACAGGAAGTAGCTCATAACATGTCTACGGTGGATTTTTATTAAACAGCTTTCCATGCAGCTGCAATGTTGGTGAGTTTGATGTTGTTTAATACAATTAGATAGGACTTTTCTGTTTGGATGAATGGGCTGTCAATGGGAAGTTCCACCTAGTTATCACCTTGCTGGCAAGATGGCCGCGGTCTGAATATTGTCAATGGCGGTGGGCCATTTGAATTAAAATGACGCAGATTCACACCAAAGGCAGGCTCCACGTTAAGAACCAGTGATTTAGAAGGCATTTGAAGAATCTGTCTCTGGTCTGCAGTGTTATAAGAACAAGACTGGAATATACAGTTCAGTCCATATTTAACACACTGCAGTGTCTACCATGCAGCCCCCGAGCAACGTGTTGAGTCTATCCAGAATCTGAGCTGGTTCCTCCAGCATGGCCTGGAGTTTATACTGGGAAAACAGCACAAGCACCATTACAACTCCTCCACAGAGCGTGAGCAGCTTCGGGGAAGAGAGTGCAAGTCGCCTGGCTTCAGGTTCTGGCACCGCTCTAGTCTTGAAAGGCTGGGCCACCCGCTCCCATTGAGTGAGGATGGCCTGACGGGCTCCGGACCATTGGCCCGACCCGGTCAGGCGATACTGGTAAGGAGTGCAGGGGCCAAGCAACACCTTCAAGCCCAGCACTGGATCTCTCAGTAGAAGTCCTGGGATGTTCGGTCGAACCCCTATCTGTGATTAGAAAGATATATGATGAAGGTTACTTATCCTGACAATTATGCTATTCGACCAAGTGACACATGAATCTATGCATTAAGTTCCGGAGAACAGCTTAAAGTATTGACTCTTGCAGCCACAAACAATTCACTCACAGTGAAATGTGTGAAGTGAAGTAAGTGAGTCTTTCTGCCAGTTTTCCCATATGGTATACCATTTGGGGACCTCCCTGGGGTAGGCTGAGAACCACTGGCACTGCTCTAGATAAATGGACTGTTACGTTTCCACAGCATGCTCTAGTCTAGATTCTAGAGTCATGCTGATGTGGACTGACCTCTTCAGCCATGAAATCCAGGTAGGAGATGTAGTCCACCTGGAGGGCAGCCTTTCGTGGACAAGAGTAGCTGAGAAAAAAGGCAGAAACATGGATAAAGTGATCGGCCATTATACAAAATGAGTGTACTGTAAACATGGGCCTGTGAAGAGGACACATTCAAACTACAAATCAGCTTCTTAAAGATGTTTAACCCATTAAGACATATCTGAGGCTGATTCTACAAAGTTCTTCTGTTGCTACAGTATAATATCAGTGGTGCTCAAACTTTGTCATGTCAAGGACCCCCAATAGACCCGTAGACCCCAATTTAAAAATATTTAGTTCCAGGGACCCGTCAGAACGAAGATTTGAAATGTTTGCTTAATTCAGAGATTTCCACAAATGTAATTTATTTTTCAAAAATAGCAGATCTACAAGATCATAGCTCGTCACTTTGTGCCGTGGCTATGAGCTTGTAGGACTAAGACAAGGCAAGTTTCATTGTATTGCAGGGAAATCAAGGTGTTTTACATGTTTGGAGGTATATGCTTGAGGTCCAAATGATGCATTGTTTCCAGAATAAATCAACAATATATCTTTCTAGTGAAATGCCCTTTCTAAAGCAAATAATTTAAACTGGTTCAGCAGCATCAGAAAACATCAGAAAAATACATTTGTTTATAATTGTCACATTGTTAACTATACCGCCTCATGCTTCTCTTCATCTCATACTCAATGACACTCAACATGGACTCCTTGGACGGAAGATTGTTCAGACCTAAAAAACAAAACAAAGACAATTGCCATTTTTAGGCCTACATAAAAGTGTGTGTGTGTGTGTGTGTGTGTGTGTGTGTGTGTGTGTGTGTGTGTGTGTGTGTGTGTGTGTGTGTGTGTGTGTGTGTGTGTGTGTGTGTGTGTGTGTGTGTGTGTGTGTGTGTTGGGGGGGGGGTCACATCTGTTTACCAGCAAAGACCTTGACAGCCCATCGGGCCTGCATCTCCACTGTGGGCATAATCGGTCCTTTTGTTTGAAACAGGCCCATGACGGCCAGAGTGGGGCGCTCTAGAGAAGGCGGGAACATGCGCCTGTAAAATCGATGATGATTTTAACTTGTGATAATAAATGACAGTGAAAGTTGACAGTAATAGCACACTGTATTTATCACATCATGCACCTACTTGTACAAGGTCACCTCTCCTCCAGGCCCCTCAGCCAGAGATGGAGGCAGGAATGGGAAAGTGAAATGATAGCCGGTACAGAAGACCACGGCGTCAATGTTCTCCTCCACTGTGCCATCGCCAAACTCAAGTCCAGAGCCCTGGAAGCTCTTTAGGTCAGTTTTCATCACCAGCGCCCCCTGAAGGATTCGACCAGGAAGGTCATCATTGATCATTGGATTCTTCTCTAAAAGCCTGGGGAAAAGGGCAGATGTAAATCACAAAAACAACAACAATGGTGAGAAGAAGCAGGGATACACTACATCTATTGATTAAATGTGAGCTTTTTGACACATTTTGCCTATAATGACATGCCCAAAAAAATATGGATGCCAGGTTAAACCTTGTAGCTCTCAGGCTCTCATTCTCATAGCCGAGTCATAGACAGATCTGTGCTAGTAGCCTAATGTGTCTTCTATCAAAGTTGCAGTATAGTCACCTGTGTTTGGGCTTCAGCCCATATAATTTGTGGTCATATTTGTGGTTCAAATCTCTCTCTGCCACCCAGTTCACCAGAGCCTTTGGTAGTAGTCTGGTCAGGATGTTGCTGGACCTGGTGATAAATGTCATGTCCAGAGGAAGCCCAGAGTTGGACATTCGACCAATCACCCAGGCGCCCTGGCGTGTACTGAGGAACGTCTGAAAGGAAATATGATGCAGAAAGGTGCTAAGTGCCAGCTGACGATTATCTTGAAATTCTTTTGATCATTGGATGCGCATAGTCTCATATTCCATTGACAATACTAAGGGTCTGAGGGGCTCATGTGACACTCCCGCTTTTTGTTGTGAAAGCTTCTGTTTTTCTCAGATTACCCTGTACTTCACGATCTGTGTCACGAGAACACCTTTTCCTAGGGCAACACTGGACGACTACCACAAAGAGTGTTTTAACATTAACAATAGCTCAAATAACGTAATCATAGCTTGCTAAAATAGCTATTAAGACTTGAATGAAAGTATAATCAATAGATGAACCGATAACATAATTCTGGTAACTGATTTTCATGCTGGTTGTTTAATTATTAATTTGGACCTGGGAGGCTAAATAGAATTAGTCACCTAAACAAGCCTGATTATACCTCCACCAGCCCCCACAGCTGTGGCCAGAGTATGTTTTTCCGTTGTCCTTGTGAACCATATCTCAGGAATGCCTTGAGGAGAATGTCATGACATTTGGCATGAATGTCCACTTGGACTCAAGGATGAACTCATTAGAAGTAGGTGATAAAATATCCAGGTCACGGTGATCTCACAAAACATGATAATGAAATTCTTGAAAAGTCTTCATCGACTGAATGCTACACAAGTTTGAACAGAGACAGATATAAACGGCAAGTAATTGGCTGAAGGCATACAACCACAAGGCAGTATTTGGGGGCCATTGTCGCGCACCAATAATGGCCGATCTACAAGTTCACAACGTGCCGCATCAGCTTGTACAATAGGTTGGCTATGTTAGGTCTGTCAGTGTGCAACCAAGTATAAAACAAGCCTAACCCCTGCAGTAGTCTGGCTCTCCAGCTGATCAACTAAAGTTGTGTTTTTCTGTTCTTCTTCCACCTCACCTTGTCTGCAGACCTGCTAATCTCCACAGCAATGTCTCCCGCTGAGTTTCCGATGCCAACCACCACAACCCTCTTCCCTCTGAAGGCCTCTGCATCTTTGTATTCCCAGCTGTGGTGGCACCTTCCAGGAAATGTTTCAGAGCCTGGGGTGGAACACAGGGGTTGTCCTTAAGCTTTCGGAGAAAGTCTCCTTGTTCAACGTGACATAATTATATACTCAACTCATAATGTACATAATGTATCAAATATCACAATAACTGTCTTTGTATACTGTGCCTAATTTGATACCAAAGGCTATCCTAGTACAGTCATATGAGTGGAAATGGTGAATACGGTAGGTCTGATTTGGTTTGTGTTTACGGACCTGGAAAGTCTTCTAGGGGTAAGACAGGGTGTGTGTAATGGCCTGAACACACCAGAACTGCATCAAAGACGTGCCTCTCTTCCTGCCCAACTTTGTTTTCAGTCACCACTTCCCACTGGCAAGACGCAGAGAATTCTGGCCTTTGCCTTACACTTTGCACTGTGGTCTTAAAGACAGGTACAAGAACATACCATGAAGTTATATGAACCCTTACACACAAATACGGTATATAAATATAGAGGCATACAAACTATACTGTTGTGTACACAGATGTGTGCACACAAAATTATTTGATATTCATTTAAGGGATAGAGCTGCAGCATCTCATTTTCAAGGGGGTCCCATAACACATGAACAACAGGACATAGATACATACAGTACAATACAAGTATACAGACACATTCATACACAGATAGCTTGCTGCACCCTCTCCCACCCACCCCACCAACCACCACCACACCATACGCTGTTAAACAACAGAAGAGAAAGAAGGGTACAGTACAAATACAAGTACAGTATCCTTACAAGTACCTTATAATAATTATCTTATTGATAGTCAATTTAAAAGCATAAACAAGTTGTATCAAGGCGTGAATACAGGTAGTGAAGTCCTGAAGCGACAGAAAGATGTAATGGATCTAAGACTCAAGAGATTGAAGAAGATAATTCCAATCAATTGGAGCTTTGTAGCAGAATAAGATCCTATGTCCAACATCTTTAAAGATTTCTGGGACAACAAAGTAAGGATATTGCATGTGTCTAAGTGGATATGATGATGTGTAGATGCAACAAAATATTTAAAATAAGAAGGAAGATTATTAGAGGAGAATAACCTGGAAACGAATGTGCCTGCACAGGTCAAAATGTTCAGCATACAGCCTGAAGTACTGCAGCAGTTGGGAGTTGTGTAGGTAGTTTGGATAATCGGCAGGCATGGGGAAGTCACTGAAACACATCATCTCCTTGGAGGTGTTGACCACCAGTGAGCGGTAGATACTAGAACGTTCTGGCTCAGGTGACTCCTGCATGTGGACACAGACAGGAGCAGGCCAGGCAATCATGTCAACGATTAGTATGAGTGAGGAACTGCGCTAGACTTTAGACTAGCAGTTCGCAACCTTTTCAGGACACTTCAGGACCTTTAAAAGGTCTTAAAAGTCCTTGTCACTTCACAATCATCTGGGGACTGACCCCTCTGGGGGTCCTGACCCACAGGTTGAGAACCACTGCTTTAGACAACCAGTCTAAAGTGCAATCACATTCTGACTTTTCTCACTGCACCTAAGATAGCAATCCTAATTTTAGGACTAGATAAGGTAATTACACAACATGGGTGCTGGGCATGAAAATGACACCTGCCTCGTTGCACCGCTTTGTGTTGTACAGGTGTAAGATAGCCAGGGCCTTAAAGTGGCACTATGCAACTTTTTTTCCTATGTCCATCTTTGAGGGTTTTTAAACACAAACATTGTGTTAACACAAACATTGAATGCCATGGACAATGAAAGGCCAGCTTTGAGTGTTTGTGGAAACACAAACATTGTGTAAACAAACACTGAAGACGAAGGTGTGGACACAAATTGTGATTGGCCGGAATGAGATGATTTATAGTGATGTATGATGATAAGAGCACCCCTCACTTCACATGGGTGTGATTCTTTTTTATGAATAAGATGTAATTCTGTCCAATCTGTATGATAGATCTAATGATAATACAATATAACATTAGTAATATATCTACTAATGAGACATTTAGATTATGTCAAAGTTAATATATTTTATATCTTATATTTATTCAATGTTTTATTATTATTAGTATTATTATTATTATCCTTCTATCAGTCATTTGTTTTGCATAATGAATGCCAATCTTTTGTATTATCTCCCCCAGTGAGGAAATGGCAAATGGGATGATAAAGGCACATCTAAAGAATATGTCTTAAATCTATGTCCTCATAGGTCGCCCTGGTAGCTCAACAAGTTCATATCTGTCCATGCAATAGCTTGCATTTGACTCTGCAGTGTCACATCCCATCCTCCCTCTCTTTATCCTCTATCTTCTCCATCTCTCACCTGCTCTGCCATTAAAAGGTTGTGCCCTCACCCACCTTAAACCTCCACAGACCACCGATGTCATCACTGCTCTCAAAGCAAACAGGTTCCAATCCCTCATCCAGACATGTCTTGATGCAGACCAGACCTGAACTGCCACCTCCGATCACTGCCACGCGCCGGACCATTGTTCACCTGGAAGGGCAGGTTTAATGCCCACTGAGACAGTTAAATGTTGGTGTCAGCAACATATTGAGACTTTTCATCAAGAAGGTCATGAAAAAGAGAGGCCGGAAATAAATGAAGAAAAGTATGAAAATAGTGTCCGGAGTTCATTTCCTGCTAAGACTTTGTGTCATCCCTAATAACAATTACAGCTAGCTACAATGTAGGCAGGTACAGGTGCCTTGCGATAGGTGCTGGGTAATTAATCACACGACCTGCCAATTGTGTGACCCAAACTTTTGTGTTTCCCTGGTCAATTGGTGATGACGTCTGCGGTAAACAGGACGTATTCATAAAATCAGTCCATTGATCATTCCGGGCCCCTTTGCCCGGAGAGAAAGACGTCTGTGTGCATCTCTTGAAAAAGTGGAGATAATTGACTAAATACACGTTTTGTGCCAGAACGTTCACATGGATATGAAACTAGACTAGAGGACCATATTTCACTCCACGTCTTTGGAATTATTTAATGGGTGAGTACAAACGGAGCATTTATCACGTTTAGGCCGCCCATAATTCAATTCAACCAGGAACAGTAGGAAGGGATCTATGCCTCTGATACAGTACATGAAAATGTACGAAGTTAATTAAATGATCACAGGCATTCTAGGTCTAGCATGTAACAGACAGTTTCATCTATAGTGACTTACAAAGTGTAAAGGAATTAGTGCTAGGAGAAAACAAGGGAATAGAAAAAGCAATTAGAATGCATAGTACAGTATGCTATGTCAAGTTAAATTGGGTTAGAGACCAAAGGTAAAAAAAAAAACAAGATGATTGTTTAGAGAATATCTCAAATAAAATAAAATAAAAGGAAAAATAAAAGAAAGAAAAGGGAGGACAATTAATCCAAAGGCAAGTAATGCTGGGTTTCAATGACACCCATACTTTGTGATCCCACCCCCACTCCAACATGTAATCATTAACACATGTTACACAACATCATGATCAATGCATGAAATTAAAGACATCTGTTCTTACCTACAGTATACCCCTGAGGCTTGTGTGCACTGTGCAGGTAAGCTTGTTGTGCAGGAGAAGCCTCTAGACTAGAGTCAGTAGATATGTTTTGTTGCACATTAACTTCTATTCAGTCAGTCAGTCAGACTTTGACCTGATCTAACCCTGTTGAGAGAAGGGAATTATTTTTAAACTTATTTTTAAACTAAACTAGCAGAATGTTCTGTATCTTCCCTGGACACTCACCTTCTCACAGTGGCCACATGCTACAGAATCTGTAGCATGTGGCCACTCCTCACAAACAGTATGAATGTCTGAAAACTAACTAAAAGGAAAACCGAGGAAGAGTTTGTTAACCCTTTATTTGATGTCTAGACAGAACACCCTAAATAAAAAACAGCACCACCTTTTGACCAAAATAAATATTTCCGATATTAAAATAGAATTGCAAATCTATGGGTGGATATCCCTATTCTGGTTTTGGAGACAGAAATACGTTGAGTCTTTCAGTCAAACATTTCACTGTAGTGTGTGCAGAGTAATATGTTGGTGGCAGTGGCTCGTGGGTATAGTGGCTGCAGAGACCAGATGGGAACCGTGATGTTTCCACCAGTTCAATCCTGGGCTGATCTGTCCACATGTCAAAGTGTCCTTGGGCAAGGCACTGAACCCTACATTGCCTCCAATGAGTCGGTCGGTGCTAGCTTGCCACCATTGGTGTGGGAAGTGAGGACGCTGGCGATGACCGTTTGTCACTTCACCTCCCAATGTGTGAATTAATTAACCATTGTAAGCACTTTGAGTAAGCAGTGGCACGTATAGCCCTGGTCCAGTAGTGCATAGAAAAGCGCTATAAAAATGCAATTTAATATAATGTTGTGGACTAATCTCTCTACATTCTATGACAGCAGGCCTACAGTATGTGGTGTTTATTACATCATACTGTATATGGCAAGGGTGTACAAATGTTTTTAAAAGGGGACCATATTTGAAAATGTGAAAAGACCTGACTTCATTCATCTCCTCTCATACTGCCAGATACCTTTGGTCCATAGTCACATAAGAATTTATCATTTTACGACATCGATAGTCTTTTGTTGGACAAATGTAAGTCATTCATCTGTACTGTGCACAAAACAAAAAACAATTCAGCCTTATGGAAAAGGTCTCTATAAAAAGAAAAAAGCCTTTCTTTCCCCAGCCACGAGCAGTTAGAAATCCTCTGTTCAGGTTCATTTTAAAACACTCACACAGTATACTGGCAGGCCACAAATAATTTAGGAAGGAGGTCAGATAAAATCTCATATAAAAGCTGTCCTTCTGCCATATGAGTGGCTCCTGTTCAAGATAAGATCCAAGAAACCATCTGGGCAAGTGTTGCAGAAAATAGAAACTTCATGGTGCATTAACCCATTAACATTGTGTAAACTCATGATTCCTACTATTCCTAGGCATTCCTAGGCAACAGCATTTTATTGTCTCCACCAGCCAAAGGCATGGGGAGAGTATATTGCACTCCGTCCGTCCGTCCGTCCGTCCGTCCGTCCGTCCGTCCGTGTGTGTGTGTGTGTGTGTGTGTTTGTGTGTGTGTGTGTGTGTGTGTGTGTGTGTGTGTGTGTGTGTGTGTGTGTGTGTGTGTGTGTGTGTGTGTGTGTGTGTGTGTGTTCAGTTTATTTATTTTGGTCATTAATACAGTGCCTGCTTTGTGTTTTTTGCAAAAGAAACATTGACCAAAAAGGTGTAGGCTGGAAGCCTAGGCTTATTGTGCCTACCCTTCTAACAAATAAATGGCTTTCATAGGTAAAATAATACAACAAAGCAAACAACAGAAGGGAAAAAACAAGAAAACAAAACAAAAACAGACAAACAGACAAACATAAAACAAAACAAAAACAAGAACAAAGACAGACAGGAAAAAAAACAGTTAACAGGAACAAGACAAAAAAGAACCAAAACAACAAAAAACAAAACAAGAAAACAAAACAAAACATCATATCAATGTTCTATATGTATCTACTATTTTTGGTACAATTTTTTAGTTCGTCATCCAATCCATTCCACAGCTTGACCCCTCTGACCGATATGCACCTCTCTTTGGTGTTTATTCTAGCATTTGTTTGTTTGAATATGGCAGTGCCCCTTAGGTTGTAGCGGCTCTCTCTAGGCCAGAACAGCTCTTGGATACAGCTCGGGAGCAGGTGATTGTGTGCCTTGTACATTGTTATTGCGGTATTTAGATCTACTATATCTTGGAGTTTTAAGGTGTTTAATTGAATGAACAATGGGTAATAATCCGATTGGGTGACAATTCTTATGGCTTTTTTTTAAGTAGAAAGATTGGCTGGATAGTTGTTTTGTAGTTGTTCCCCCATACCTCCACACAGTAATTGATGTATGGCAGTACGAGGGAGCAATACAGCATATAGCGAGTTCTGGTTTAGAATAGGTTTAGCTTTATACATTATAGCAATGGTTTTAGATAATTTTGTCCTTAGATTATTTATATGCGGTTTCCAATTAAGTTTACTGTCAATAATTAAACCTAGGAATTTATTCTCAAACACTCGTTCAATTTCCACATTATTTATCATAATTTTAGCCTCTCTGTTAATTGATCTATTACTGAAAATCATGAATTTAGTTTTATTTAGATTTAGTGACAATTTATTAATGTCGAACCATTTCTTTAATATTGTAAGCTCATTTTGTACTGTATCCAAGAGCTGATCCAGGTGTTTTCCTGAGCAGCACAGACTAGTGTCGTCAGCAAACAAGACGCAGCTCATTTGTTTCAATACATCACAGACGTAATTTATGTACATAATAAATATAATAGCTTTGGACCCAATACAGAGCCCTGTGGGACTCCATATGTGATTTTCTTTTTTGCTCTTCAGAATCTACACCATTCATGTGTACAAATTGTGTTCTGTCGCCAAGGTAGCTCTTTAACCATGAGTTTGCAGTTCCTCTTACACCGTATCTTTCCAGTTTTCTTAATAGTAGTTCATGATGAATAGTGTCAAAGGCCTTTCTCAGGTCAATGAATACCCCTACTGTATATTGTTTGTCATCTACTGCTTTCGATATCTGTTCGACTAGATCTATGACTGCCATTGAAGTGGATCTATTCGCCCTGAACCCATATTGATGGTTACTTATTAAGTTATGTTTATCTGGCCACAAACAGCTTTTCTAGGATCTTAGAAAATTGTGAGAGCAGAGAGATTGGTCTATAATTTGTGAATTGAGATTTTTCACCGGTTTTGAATATTGGAATGACTTTTGCCGTTTTCATTTTGCTAGGGAAGATGCCGGTTAGATTGGTTACATATGTATGTGAGTGGTGTTACTATGGTGTTTATAATATCCTTGACAAGCATCATATCAATATCTGTGTTGTCTGTTGATTTTTTATTTTGGAATTTTTCACTATTTCTATGATTTCTTTTTCATGTACACGCCTAATGAATATAGAGTATGGATTTTGTCTGATATTTCTTTCAGTTAAGTTGGTAGTATCTCTCGGTTCCACAATCTCTTTTGCTAAGTTAGGTCCAACATTTACAAAGAAGTTGTTAAATTCATTGGCTATTTCATTAGTTTTTTTAGTATTACATTATCTTTAATAAATTGGTTTGGGTATTCTGCTTTTGCTTTACCTTTTTTAATTATACGATTTAGTATTTTCCAAGTACCTTGTATATTGTTTCTGTGGTATTCTAATTTCCTATGATAATACTCCTTCTTTTGTGCCCTTATAATACTTAATGATTTATTTTTGTATATTTTATATCTATTTTCTGCATCCTTCGTTTTGTGTTTCATGAATAGTCTATATAGTACATTTTTCTTTTTGCATGCATTCTCTAGGCCTTTTGTGATCCATGGTTTGTCCTGTCTGTTTTTATTTTTGCTTGTAGATGTTTTGAATGGACAGTGCTTATCATAGAGTTTAAGTAGGATGGACAGAAAGGCCTCATAGGCTTGGTCTGGGTCCTCAGTGGCATATACCTCATTCCAAGACTGTGTGCTTATGTCCACCTCAAGGGCAGCCACAGCTCTAGGTGTTCTACATCTAGTCAGTTTGTTGTTTTGTACATTTATATTTGTTTCCTTTTTAAGTAGTTGCTGGAAGATACCAAAGACGGGTAGATGGTCTGTAATGTCATTTATGAGTAATCCTGCTGTGGTTTGGCATTCTATTGCATTTATAAATATATTGTCTATCAGTGTGGCTGTTTCTGCTGTGATTCGACTTGGTTTGGTGATTACAGGGAATAAACTGTTGCTATACATTGTATTGATAAACTCTATTATTGTATTATTCCCATGGGGGTTCAAAAGGTCGGCATTGAAGTCACCACACACGATATGCAGTTTGTTATTAGTACGTAACATACTTTCTAGTTTTTTGTTGAATGTATCTATACAGGATCCAGGTGTTCTGTATACACAGCTGATAATTATGTTCTTTGATTCTTCCACAGCAATCTCTATAGTTAGACATTCCATAATTCCATCAATGGTAGTTGACATTGCTGGAACTATGTTACATCTCAAAGCTGAATCAACGTATAATGCAACTCCACCTGCTTTTTTATTTGTCCTATCAATTGTGAACAACTCATATCCCTCAATTTCCACATCATAGCCCTTTTCCTTTTCTAGCCAAGTCTCGGATGCCGCAATGACTTTGAATGTATTGAATTGCCTCAGATCATTCTCAATTTTACCATAATTTTTATACAGACTTGCATTGAAATGTATGATTGAAAAGGCACCTTCCATACTGAAACCTTTGAATTGATCATCAGTGTAATACTCACAGTTATTATTTACATTATTAAAGAAGTTATTGTCGGGGTGTATATCATTTTCAAAATCATGCATCTTGTATTCCATGGGGTTGAAGTTTTTCAGATTTAAAGGGGAACAGGTAATCTTCCTTATTTAGTGTCATTGTTATGGGCAAGGCAGTCCTTGTTTAAAGTATGCACGCAAACGCACACACATAATCTCCCATGAGACTCTAGACTAGAGTTGCACAACCTGCTTCTCCAGCGAGGGGCCCCGGCGTCTTCACTGACATTTCCTCCGTCAGCTCAGCTGTGGCACTCGCATATGCTACGAGGTTTGACATCCAGTCCAGTTATACTTACGTCTTCCATGTGCGAGTGTGTGTGTGTGTGTGTTGTTGGTTTATTGGTTGAAGAGATTTGTAATCAGTATACTCAGTTGACCATATTATTATCTAAATCATTAATGTTGAAGAATGAGCCATCTATTAATAAAGGCATAATGTGATTAAATACAAGTTTATTATACATTTTTGAGCCATCTATTAATAAAGGCATAATGTAATTAAATACAAGTTTATTATACATTTTTGAGTATATCACAATCTTGATCCATCCATGTTTAACCTTTAATCTACATTTTTAAGTACAGCGTGATCTTGATCCATCCTTGTTTAACCTTTAATCGAGATGACCATAAGATGATGAATACATTGTACGCCCATTTTCCCGTAACTGTGTTTTTCCTAAAAACAGCATTTACCGATCATATGCATGGGAGGGTTGATAGAAATCTAAAATTGTCACTATGATGCAAGGAGAGGTCACAAGGCCTCTCGACATGTTTTGCAAAGTTCCATATTTCTATACTGTGCAGGGGAGGTTTATGCTTCGTCCTACAGGTTCTGACTAACCTGACCACCGAATAACCTCGAGGAAAAGCAGAAGTATCGAGGGGAACATGCAAAGAATCGTCATCTGGAATTCACCGATTTGGCATCATGTTAATGTATAAATGGGCAGGGAAAGTATTGACCAGTGTGCAGACTTCACGAACTGTCACTTGGTGATTGTACATTAAATCAGCAAGGGAGAGCATTCTGACGCCCATGAGATCTAATGTAGTACATTTCATTCTATTATTCAATCTGTAATACTTTTAACTTTATGCAATTTGATTAAATACATGTTAAATCCTTAATACCTTTGTCACTAAGGTAACTTCACCAACTAAAAGGACGCGCAGATAGCGTGCTCCTAGAGGGCTGTTCTAAAGTATCTCACTGCACAATTTGTTTTGTTATTATCAAGAGCTATCTCCTTCAGTGTGTGTACAGCTAATCTCCGGCACCATTGGCCCGGTCAATGCCAAACTGTGCACACACTCCCTGCATGCCAACGATGAACCTCTGCCCCAATTTTTCCACAACGGCCTATTATAGCGCCACCATGAGGCCGATTATTGCAAAACACATTTCTTTACTCTTTACTCGTACACATTTTATCCATACATCACGCAAATCGGTATACACTATCTCTATAGTCATGTGATCAACACGGACCTTGGCTATAAGATTGCCTTCCAAAATTTGCAGGATTGGTCCGTTTTGAACAAAATGTTAATAATACGTTTTAATATTGTTTGGAACGACATTGGATCAAAGTCGGTAATATATTTGGGGTAACATTGGACCAGTCCTTAATTGTCAGGGGATGACATTACAACTAAGGTGATCTCTAAACTTGCAAATAAACTTTACAATTATTGTAAAACAAAGACATTTGGTGTCTACATCGATCCATTGTCACCTCGACTATGCCTGTGTTTTGTAAATGATGTGCTGTATTCCTAAGTTATTGTTTTACTCTTATCGTTTACCAAAATAAAACAGTTCTACAAAATGTGGACAAACGGTTTGAACAATTTATTTAGACAGTTTGCAGTATGTACATGGACATTAGAAAAATACAGTTATAAGTTAAATAGTGTGCTACAAGAGTCAAGTGCCTTTCAGTTTAGTTCTTTGTATAAAATAGTGTTTTTGTAAAGCCTGTAAATCCCAACATGCCAGTAGGCTCTTGTGAATTAAAATGTGATGAACACCAGTCACTGACATGGGTAATCAGTTACAGGCTGGAACTACACATTGATTAACATGTTCATATAAGGATACCCAATAATCATCCCCAATTACCATAACCTGTGGGAGGAATAGTGAGAATAAAGCTTATTCTGGTTCATAAATGCAAGTGAAAGACAAAGTTCACTTTAGCTCCTAATGCAGAAATGTATACAGAATGAGATGCATCATTGATGTTAATCCTACAAGTCTGAGCCAATAACTTTGCACAGTGGTTCTTCAAGAGTTGGCACTTTCATGTCATCGAATAAGTGTAGTATGTTCAGATTGTCTGTGGACGGAGTCTGGCCAGGAGGGTAGGGAAGGTGGAGGGATCACGGGCATGAATGTAGTAGACAACAGCTCCTCCGGCCATGACAGTCAGGCTCCACTTGATCAGACGGCCAGCAATGCACTTCTCAGGCTCTTCCACCTGGCAAGAGACAGTCGTTTGAAAAGTGAAAGTCGTTTGAAAAGTGAAAACTGACTATTAAAGTTGATTGGGGCCGCCAAGGGCTCTACTCCCTTTTGGATTCATTTATGGACATTTTATTCATGAAATACTTTTGAAATGTTTATAACAGATTTGTTTTTTTAACTTAATAATTTTGAGGGGCGCTTGTCCAGCTTTTAGTGTAAGTGTAAGTGTAAGTTCATAAACTTTATTCCTACACAAACAATAAATTCCCTATTGACAATGAATGGACAATTTTACATCATAGTGTCTGATGATGTACGATAATAAGAGTGCCCCTCACTTCACACGTGTGATTTTTGTAGGAAACGAAAAGAGGGGGATGTTCTGTTCGGTGACCCACAAGGTCAGTCCTGACCCACTGGGAAACAGTGGATTAGAGGGGGAAACGGTAACCAACTGCTCACCTTTCTTGTTTTCAGGGGCTGGAGCATGCGGTCAAACTGCGTGAAGATGGCTCGGCGGGCTCCGTCCCATTTCCCTGCTCCCATCACACGGTACTGGTAGGTTGTTACGGGCCCCCACAGAATCCTCTTAAACAGTGGATAGTCTGTGAAGAAGAGCCAGGGCAGGCTGGGTCGAGCTCCAATCTCACCAGATAGGTCATCCATGTAGCTGACAAAATCCACTTGAATGGGCGTCAGTTTGGATACATTGTAGCTATGAGGAGGCAAGATAAGAAAGTGAGTGTGATTGTCCGTCAATATACAGCAGTTGAGAGGTGGTTCCCAAACTGGGGTTCGGGACCCCAAATCATTTTGGGGCCCCCCGGAGCTAGTTGCACCACCTCACACCAAGTTTAAAATTAGCCTGGTCATAGTTTAAAGGCTTTAGCCATTTAATCTACATCTAGGCTAAATTTAGTGAGAGTTGGTGCAACTGGCTCCAGATGATTAGATTAATGTCCAAAATTGTTCTCACTCAATTAACAAAACATACAGTTTAAGTCTATACAGGGTATCTGCACATTTCTAAAGGGGGTTAGAGACCCTTTCTGTAGAGCAGATGCATAAGAATAATACAACTATTGCTTCCCAGGTGGAATTAAGTCAGTTTGAGCATCTACTGTACACTTTATTGGTGGTTATAATATTGCAAAATATAGTTCATACTTTTTGCCCATGTCCTCGGTGTCACGATCCACAGACTTTATCATGGCCTGGCTGGAAGGCAGCTTATTTAACCCTGTGGAACAACAGACAGTAAACTGAGATAAAAGTGGCAAAGTCGTTTCTTTTCATAACTAAACTGATTACAGCGATCCAGTTTTGTATCATTAAAAAGGGACCTAAAGACGACTATACACATCCTTAGCAACACGCAGTTTATATTTTAATTATAAATACATTCATGGGTATCTGGAATCCTCACCTTTGAAGACTCTTGTGACCCAGCGAGCCTGCATCTCAGCCTGAGGCATAATGGCTCCCAGGGCATGAATGAAGCCCACCACAGCCAGGGTAGGATGTTCCAGGGTGGGGGGGAACACATGCTTGTACAGACTCACACGATGACCAGATTTGTGCAGAATGCTCGAGGGAAGAAAGGGGAAACCGTAGCTGTATCCTGTGGCAAACACAATGGTATCCACCTGGAACAAAGGTGAAATTTTAGCTTTCAGCCGCAATGGCTCAAACTGATACATATATTCATGCTTGATATCATCAATAAACTCTTATCTAGAAAGCAAAGCATTCTTCCGACCTTCTCGACAACAGTGCCATCCTCAAACTCAACAGTAGAGCCCCGGATCTCCTTCACGTTTGGCTTGATGACCACACTCCCAGACAGGATCTTCATGGGCAGGTCATCGTTGATCACTGGGATCTGGCTGAACAGCCTGTTACCAGTGGCAATGAACAACCACCCAACATAGGTTAACCCATCGCATTTAGAGGCAGATTATAAAAAAAAACACCTTGCAAAGTTTTCTGTAAAACTATTAGCACTTAAGTTGCCATTATACTGTGCTAGAATTAAGTCAGACCCAAAAAATATCTAAAAAGGGGGGAAAATACCTTCTATAAATTATATTACATTACAATCTGTACATTACAAATGATAAACTACAAACTAAACATTGTATATCCTATTACTGTACTAATAATTGAAATCAAACACTCAACAAGCTAACTAAACATATTTTTTTCCTAATCACCGCTGCCTTCCATTTCTTTTTAAAGCTTGATTTATTCTCTATGTTTATTATGTGGTGGGAGCTCATTCCAACCCTGCAGGGGTCAATGGGTCACATTCCTTGTCCACAAAAATGTGAGCACGGAGGAATGTGTCCACATAGGTATGCTCAACGGACGATAGATAGATGCAACAACTATACTATACAGTTGTTCCCGGCTTGAAAGCTATAACAACGTTATAACGTTATTAAGTGTTACATGGACAATGGAGTCTTGACATACAGGACTCGCACTGTAGAAAGAGGGGAAAAAAACGACTTTGTGCCAAGGACCCCCAAATTGATATACATTTGGCCACAGAACCCCCCCCCCCCAATTCTGAAACTTTCAGATGCATGTCAAACAAACAAAGTGACGGGCTGTGCATGAGCTTGTACATCTGCTGAATAAAAATGTCTATAAAAGAAAGGCATCTATGCAAAGAACAGACCATTATGCCATTGTGACTTTACGTGATAAGAGAAACAGTTGTTACAAGTGTTACCTGTGCTTGGGCTGCAGGGCGTACATGGTGTGGTCATACATGGCGTTGAGCATGCCCTCGCCTATGGAGTTGAGAATCCTCATGGGCAGCAGCTGGAACAGGATATGGACGAAGCGTGTGTTGTACTTCATGTCCACCGGCACGCCGTTGTCCGACACCTGGCGGATGACCCACGCACCACGACGAGTGCTCATGTACATCTTCAGAGGAAACAGAGAGATGGATGATTAAATGGGTTAGCAGCTAACCCATTTAATCATAGCTAAAGCTAACCGTTATATAGCTTATGCCACCGATTCTCATAGGCCATGAGGAGATTGCTGCCGTGATAAGTGGTCAGATGGGTGGGCCGTGAACACTCTAAGACAGGAGTCTTCAACAGGGGCTCTTGAACCCTAGCATGCCTATTCTGAGGAGACCTTAGCGCCTTATCCAAAAATAGATTTACAAGCTCACAACGCCTGTCTCGCTGCGAGGCGTTGTGAGCTTGTAGATGGGTTGTGTTGCAAAGATGTTTGGTGTAGAGGGAGAAGCAGTAGACTACTATAGTGGAGGAGTTAATGCAGATAACTTCAAGACAGAGTGAAAGTATTGACAGTTAACTGGTTTAACCTAAATGTCTGAAAATACACATTAACATACTGTACACTGATGATAATGCTGTCAAGTCTATGAAAAAGTGTAATCTGCAACACAATTTTATACAATATGTAGTGGGGGTCCCTGGCTGCTTCATCCTAGACCTTGTGTAGCCAGCCTTCATCTGCCTTTGCAATGCATATTGCAGATTAAGTCTGCCCCCTCTCAATTGTGGGAGGACTTCACGGCCAAAATGGTGACGAGCCAAGCAGATGAGTCTGGAGCCAGGCTATAACCAACCAGGGGCCAGTATATGCAAATATGGGGCGGGACATTGCGAAATAAATCAAATACTGAGAGGGACGAGACTAATATCCACGCAGTGATATTAGTCTCGCAACACAAGGCTAGCTTCATCCTTTCTCAACTATCCCGTGGGGTTCTTGGCCTGAAAAACATTGAAGACCCCTTAAGAAAATCAAGTGGGCCCTGATCCAGAAAAGGCTGAGAACCACTATAGCTTAGGTCAATCTCACAGTATACAGTATATGGGGAGAATAAAAATATGAATGAAGATGAATTCCCAACCTCCTCTGCCACTCTGCTGCCTTCGACAGCAATGTCACCACCGGAGTTGCCGATGCCGATGACCACCACTCTCTTCCCATGCATGTCCTCAGGCCCCTTGTAGTCCCAGCTGTGAAAATACTTCCCCTCAAAAGTCTCAATTCCTGCAACACACGTGCACACAGCAAGTTATTTACGGACGGTACAAAGTGATGGCTCCATTATGTGATTTCACTACAGTCAAGATAGACATTTGAAAGGATAACTTATATCCTTTATATCCTTTCAAAGAGGAAAAGATAAATCTATGATAGGGTTTGGCCCTTTTACCCAACTCTTAATGTGCCGGACATACATCGAAAGGATGATAATGGAAATAGCTGGAGCATTTGCGCTCCGTCGATCCTATTTATTCTCTTTTTTATACAGTTGTGTTTCTGCTTCAGTGCAAAATATATGTAAACATTGTGTAAAGTTTGTCTTGTCATGTCTTATACGTTTATGCAAAGGAAATAGTGGCACATCCACTTTGTTCAGATGCAGGTGCGTTGGACAGTGACAACTGAAGCAAAGTATTTCATGAACAAAAAGCTTGCATACTGCTCTTGCTCAGCAGAATCAGCTTTTATTCAAATTGACAGACGTTTTGGTCCCTCTGGACCTTCATCAAGTGTCTCACACTCCCGGGATTTTTATAATTTTGTTTAAAAACAATAACATTGATTAAAAAAAGAAAACAAAGAGATATACATTATATTGCATTCACCTGTGAAGTCTTTCAGTGGTAGATGAGGGTAGGTGTAATGGCCGGCACAGCAGATGACTGCATCAAAGACATGCCTCTCCTCCTGTCCGTCCTTGTTCTCGGTCACCACCTCCCACTGACCGGTGCGGGCATAGTCTGACCGCTGTTTGACACTTTTCACAGAGGTCTGAAATGGAAACAAAAAGTCCAGTCCCAGGTCATTTTGATATCCATTTCTTTAAGTAGCAGTTGAAAGTCACAACCATTGTGACATAAATATCACAATGGGATACAAGTAAATTATATACTGTAGGAGACGAGAGAAGGATCTAAAGCCCATTTTATAATTCTGTCCATAGCGTCTGTCGGGTAGAAACCTCATATTTCCATATTTTTAAGCAAAAGTAGCAGATCTACAAACTCAAAACGTGTCGATTCACACCACATTTTGAGCTCAGCTTGCGGCTATCAAGGGTTGGATTGAGGAGTCCCTGCGACATACTAGCATCATGTCCAGGGGGTGTACTTGTACATCAAGCTGCCGCACCCTACAGAAACAGGAGATAGGCTCCTGCCCTATGGGCCTCATGGCTCGGCAAGGCTACTTACTACTTTTTGCGTCTACGTAGTATGATCAAGTGTTAATGAAAATGGAGATAGGTTTCTGCCCGACAGTGATTATGGCATGATGATGTGGGTCTTAAGTTACCTGGTAGCGGATGTGTTGGAGCAGTTTGAAGTGCACTGCATACATCCTGAAGTATTTGAGGATCTTAGAATGGTGCATGTAGTTTGGGTAGTCAGCAGGGATGGGGAAGTCACTGTAACACATCATCTCCTTGGAGATGTTGATGGTCAGGGAGCGGTAGATGCTGGCTCTCTCAGGCTCTGACACTTCCTGGAGAAGAACAGTTTTTGGTCAATGTCCGTATCTGTCCAGTGTCCACTTTATATACCCATCAAGTATACTTTCAAAGCAATAAAGTGGTTAGAAATTGAAAACTACAAATATAATAAAAGCTTATAAAAAGAACATATATAAAATTAAACAAATTATGAATAAGTCATGCTGAAAATATGTCATCCTGAAAATATGCATTTTATGAAGAAAAGAAAAGGCTGCACTATGTAACTTCTTCTACCACGGATTTGGAACTGGTTTTCTGCTGACATTTTTACCATAGAGCCTGTCTGCTTGCTCAGGGGATAAATTGAATCTTGACCATCAGGTCAAAATTCATGCCAGATCCCATGTTTAGGTGAGAAATGACCTTTGACACAATCTAAATAACAGAAGCGCAGACAGGAGACTACACGTATTAATAGTATACTCTACCATACAGATCATTGGACACAAGCATTTTATTCATTAAAAAAAGTTACATAGTGCCACTTTAATTCTGAGTGCAGTTTCTGTACTGGCTCTACAGTAGTATAATAATAATAGAGCCATTCCCCCATTAGCCTTGCCTTGAACTTCCACAGTCCACCCATGTCGTCACTGCTTTCAAAGCAGGTGGGCACCATGCCCTCCTCCAGACAAGCCTTTATGCTGCTGAGGCCAGATGGGCCTGCCCCAATCACTGCCACTCTGTGTACCATGTTGGAACTGGAGTTGAGCTGCAACACAAACAGTTAGCAGGCAAATTCAACCATTTGGTATAATATAGAAACTATCCAATATTCAACATGGTGTTCTGTGCAGCAGTTATTTTTGGAGTTGCATCTCTGCACTAGCTTTAGTGCCCGTTGCCCATTCCCTGGGAAACATTGTTGCATGCGGTACATTATTCATTCCTCGACTCCAGTCACCCCACCCGCCCCCACATGCTATAGAGTTCATCTCAGGTCCACTGCATTCAGAGAAGTACTCAGATCCTTCAAGCCAGGGGTGTCCAAACTTTTTTCTAGAAAATATTAAAACACCCAAGGGCCAACTACATCTCCTGACATAATGTACCTTCGGACTTTAACAAAGTCACATACATGTCAGGATAAGGGGATGACTGAACCCAATATGCAAAGCCACAAACAGGAAGGTTCAAAATCTAAATATTTATTTAAGTCCTAGGCAGAAAAGGGTAAACAAACAAATGAGTAGTAGCTGTAAGCTCAGGAGAGCCAAAAGGCCAAACTTTCAAAAGTTCAAAATAAAAGTAGGCTTACAAGCAAGAACAACAAAACCAGGAACTCGGGGAACAATGACGAATGTTCTGACAGTGAGTGTGTACTGTGTGCAAAGAGTCCAGTTATATAGGGAGCAGGTAAAATTCGTCCCAGGAACGCATTTGGCCCGTGGGCCACACTTTGGACACCCCTGCTTTAAGCAAAAGTACCACAATGTAAAACTATTCCCATTACAATAGCACATCATGCAAAACCTACTTGAAGAAATTAGCAGTAAAAGTAAATGAGTATTAGTATCAAAAAGGCATAATGGTATTAATTGCCTATCAGACAGTAGATCAACTTGCAGCTAGGCATACACGTAACGTTTCATTTTCCAGATTTTCTTTTTTGTGACTTATCTCCCCCTCTAAAAAATGATTTGTGTTTATTAAATCGATTAATATCGCCGGGATTAATATCGATATATTACATGCCTACTTGCAGCTATTGAAATTTCAGTAGCAGTGCATCCAAAAGACAATACACAATACAAAATGAGAAGCAAGTTCAATGACAATTCAACCAGCTTGTTGTCATAGTGTTAGACAAAAGCAAAGTGTATTCCTGTAGAAGACCGATATCATATTTGGTGTGAACCGTCTCATGTGTCAATAATCTTCCCATGTAACAAGAGTTGGGTTTACAATTACATGTTGTTTACAACTTGTTGATTGTGTGATATATTAAATGCCACCTATTGTCCTGGACAACAACAGCGAGGACTCATTAGCTTGATGATAGCCCCACTTATCAAAAACCACTCATTCAACAGTGCAGTACAAAGCACTGCAGGAAAAAATAGAAACGATATAAGGGATGAAACAGAATTAAGGCTGATTATGCATTGGAAGATTTAATGCGCCTCTGCCTCTGACTTTTATAACCTAAAAATGTAACCTGTTCAAACCTCTCAATTTACTTGCAAAGCAGCACACTTAATTAAAAGTCTATCATCAGTCCACACTCGTAAAACAGCTCTAGACATGTAGTAAAACAGCTCTTACCTTGAGCTAGCTGGTCAAGTGGGATGATGAGCCTTGCCGCCTTGCTGCCTTTTATACAGTGTGATTGGACCAATTCACCCGTGTCTAGCTGGCTACGGGTCAACTTGACAAAGTACAGTTTACTGTCCTCACATTATTCATTGCACTTAACAGACTGGTGACTCATGATGAATGACCTACATTCGACCTATGGGTTTCAGATCCCTGCACAGGGGGATGACACACTTATTTGTACCACATGCAACCAGTTTGGAACGCTTCAAACACTTTCAGTACTAAATTAATTAATTAATTAATTTATTAATCCTGATCATGTATAAAGTCAGTTTTCAGGTACCAATGAGGTAAATTTGGAAAACTAGGAAGCTAAATGTACATCTTCTAAAACAACGTTTTCATTTCCAGGGAGAAAAAAAAACACTCAGTTAAACCTCACCCAGTCATCCCAACTGGATGGTCTATTTGCATAGCAAATATGCCACAGGCAGCCTGCAAAGTCTCTGCTACCAGAGAGTCAGTTGAACCTGCAGCACGTGTCCAGCTGGTTTTGCAGCCTAGGTGTCCAGACGGTTGAGCTAACCGTCCAGGCCTCCACAGCACTTTTTTTTTAATATATATATTTTTTATCCCACGATTTTGTAACCCATTTTCACCTTAGAGTATACTCTAAGATTTTCAACCCTGTGTCAATTATCTAATGTGATCCTGGGCTCTACACACCCTCCGCCAACCTGGGGAGAGAAACGGACTTGAACTCATGCTTCCTTCATGCCTGAGTGTCCAAGTTGCTCCTTTACACCTGACAGGGGGGAGTTTCCCTGGTTGGACGTAGCGCGTGGAAGGAACACGTTATTCCAACCAGTTCCTTTCCCCTCCATCATGCGCCCCGGCTGGCCAGGGGGAGGCAGTTTAGAGACCAGGATTACTGCATGTTTTTTGTGAGGGTACCTACCCTAGGGGACACGGGGAGAACATGCAAACTCCACACAGAAAGGCCCTTTCGCCAAACCCGCCTCAGGTATGGGCACTGATGACGCGGAGGAGGAAACACGCCGCCAGCACCCACAGCGCCCCAAGCGGGAATCGAACTCAGGACCTTCTAGCTGTGAGGTGACAGCACTACCAACTGTGCCACCGTGCCCCTCCACAGCACCTTTTGAGGGGTGACAAAGACACACCCACTGCATGTTTTGAGAAGATGGTGAGAGGAATTAGCAACAACAATACTGTAAATGTAAAAATAGTAATAAACTTTAAGTAAATGTCTGGAAATCAAAAGTTGGCAACAAAAGTTACTTAAAGTGCCAAAAGTAGAAATGACTCATGTCCCATTTCACAAGTTTTCAAATGTATAACAATCTTTTCAAATGGACAAAATGTATATATACGGTAGGGCTGAAGTGGTTAATGTACAGTATGTTTTGTAATAATAATGAAAACCTACAAAGTAAAAGGTAACTAAAGTTTTCAAATAATTGTAGTGGAGTAAAAGTATATTTGCCTCTGAGATGTAGTGGAGTACAGAATTGAAAATACTCAGTAAAGTACTCATCTACAAAGCATCCATTCATCCTCTTGCGTTGTTTCAGTTTCATAAACCAAGTTCACAGGAAACAGTAGCAGGGTTGTAGTTAATCACTTGAGTTGAAGATTAGAAGAAACAAGACCAACTCCAGCGTACAGAGATATCAACTTACTTCACGTGCATGAGGGAAGGCATTTGGAAATGCAAGACAATCTGCATTCTTGAGTAACCTTAACTGCTTTGCAAAGTACAGCATGGTATTTTGCTTGCAGCTGCAATCTACAGTATCAACCTTGTTTAACAGGAAGTGTACCATGGTACATTCTAAAGACATGCATTGAATAGAATACCATAAAATAAAACACAGTACCACTTTTGCTTGAATTGCTTCCTTTTGATTTTATTGAGAAATAAATGCATACAGTGCAGTGATTATGGCATACCGGTAGGCAAATCTCCCCAATTCACATTAAACAGAAAACACCTGCTACCGGCATCAACCCCAAATAACATTTCACAATATATTCAAATGACATAGTGGTGTGTGTGTGTGTGTGTGTGCCACACAATAAAACAGGGGTGTGTGTGTGTGCCACACAATAAAACAGGGGTGTGTGTGTGTGTGTGTGCCACACAATAAAACCGCTCAGGTTAAGGACTACACCACAAACAGAAAAAAAAAAAAAAAAAGTCTAGTGGCATTTCTTCCTCAGCCTAGTGGGAATATGCATGCAGTGTCACCGCAATCAGATGCTGCGTTCATGTTTTGCGGCATTTTGTACAAAACGGGTCACTCCTGAAGCCAATCTTAGCCAATCAGGATGGAATATGAGAAATCAAACAGACCCATCTTGATCACATGACTATAGATGTGTACTATCATGTGTACCAATTTGCATAATGTTTGGACAAAATCTGTAGGTGTAATGTAAACATTTTTTTTTTGTAAATATAAGCCCCCTGGTGGCGCTATAACAGGCCCATGTGAAATATTTGGGGCAGAGGTTCAGCTCTGGCATCCAGGGAATGTGTGTGTAGAGTTTGACTGCAATCAAGTCAACGGTGCCAGAGATTAGCTGTCCACAGATGGACACATACACGGACAAAACATAAAAACATACTCTCCCCCATGCATTCGGCTGGTGGAGACAATAACGTATAGTATACAGCTGGTTAGCCACTATAGCCTAGTAAAGTCAAGTGATAAAGCAGTGGGCCACTTGCTTGGGCAATCAAATATTTTTGGGAATGTATTAAAAAAAAAGAAAAAGAAAAAAAAAGATAGTCAAAATATATATATATGAGGTAGCAGAACAGAAGAGTGCATGTTTTGTTATTGTACAATCAATTAAAATCTAGGCCAACAGAACAGTGGGAGGGGCTTTTGGTCAGTTATTGCAGAAATAAGGTAAAGTAGGACTAGTGGACCAATGTACCAAAGAACAGTCTCTTCATTCTCACTCACTGTACACTGAAGCTCTAATTCAAAACCAATTTTGGACAGCTTAACTACTTATGCCCTATTTTACATTACTCAAAGAAACGGTCAATGCACATTAACAATACAATATAAAGGAACTATACGTATCAATAATCAAATTTGTTCAAATCACAGAATTTCAGATGTAAAGAAGTGGGTGAAATTTTATATTTTTAAGCACTATTATAAAGAATACACAATTTCAGGGTGAAAATGGGGCATGATCAGATTTTCTCAGTCTGAATGTACTACAATTTCCTCTCCAACATTTGCAGCTAGGGGGCTGTTAATAAGTAGTCAGTATTGTGCCATTTGTTTAATCCTATTGCCTATGTAACTTACCATAAAACATTCAAACATGTTCCCTACCCATGCTGCAGTATTTACATCCATATTTGAATTCTTATAACCAATTAAACCCTCATATTGAGCATGCCTTATTTAAAAGGCACCTGTTGCACAATTTGATTGTGCAGCCAGTTGTTTCGTCACATACTGACACTGTAGTGGAGATATGGTGGAAGGTTAAATGTTGAACCCTCTCTAGACCCTCAGGTCTACTGTAGATTCAACCTTGGAAGAAGGACTCAGGTGATCCAGTGCTATCGTGAAAATAATGTGCCCCAATCTCCGGATAAATTATTCAAGATACTGCAACAGAACCATACTGCGACACTTCTTCCATTCTTGAACTGCACCTCCATGTGATATAACAATCCTGGGGGATTGCAGAGCTCTGGGGGATGCTGATGCTAAAAATGCCTCCTAGATCCTAACCGATCTGAAAAACTTGTTGCTACGGGTATCCAGCTAAAATCTAAAATGGCACAGATGGTTTCCCGGATTGAATGGGTTAAAATTATGCTTATTTTAAATTATACTTCACTTTGACAGGTAAAACATTTTAGTTGTCTTGCCTCAGCATGCCTGGTAATCAATCATCGATGAATTAACATTATATATTAACAATAATAACCTGAATTTCCATTCACCATTATTTTGATAATTGCAGAAATAGCTATATTCATTATTGGAAAAAGACTAACACATGTCAACTCTGTGTTTCTGTGAGTCGTGTCACGACAGCTACTCAAGGACAGCCCCCAATATTGGGTGGCCAACTGCCCATTCACTCACAGGGATGTTCAGGCCAAGCCAAAAACAACAAATGTTGTTTTTGCCAACAACAAATGTTGTTTTTGCCAACAACAAATGTTGTTTTTGCCAACAACAAATGTTGTTTTTGCCAATGAAACGTCATCTTAACTTAAGATAAAAAGCAGTACAGCATGTGACATGTCCAAAACACCCACACAGTGGGTGTACAACCTCTGTGACAAAGCTGTGGTCATCAGTTACATCTTGACCATTGGCGTCACTGAGGTTTGAACTCCTAGAAACATTAATGATGGTAGAAGTATACTAGCATTCAGCCACATACTGTATGACACAGACACATACACATGCACACACGTGCACATACTAATCCACAAAAGAAAATTTGCGTAGGTCTCAGAAATAACAAAAGATGCAACACAAGAGACCTGGCTGGATGCAGGTCACAAAATATTAGAACATCAACACAAAACGTCCCAATATAAACACCCAGTATTTTTCATTTATGCCATTGTCAGTAGTTGATAACTGGAAACGATGATCTGCTCACGGACGGACAGTACGTGTATAAATAAATTAACAGATTATTGCAAGTATAAAGTGATTTCAACCTGGAGTTATAGGTCCCTTCAACCTCACAGGAACTCGTGCACATTATTGTCCTACTTCTGACACGACTTTATCTGAGAGCACAAAGAGAACGTTTCTTGTCCGGTAGAAAACGCATAAAACTCTGTCGTCCAATTTGCCATCAATGATTGATAATCATTGGCGCCGCCACAAGATGTTACACAACAAAACAAACAGCTTGGCGTCCTTACTCGCCCTCCATGTTGATATAAAGCTATGTACTATCATGGCGCAAAGCCATCAATGTGTGGTAATTATGTACCGTACATTGATGCAATTTCAAGATTTCTATAATTAATAATCCAAGAATATTGCCACAGAATTATTGTCCAAGCAATTGAGAAACAAGATTGCTAAATGAAACAGTACAATGCCTATGTCTTGACCACAGCACACATACATGCACGTTTAGTCATAGGTACTACATGAAAGAATGCTAACGTAATTTCTAACGTCTTTACCGGTTTATGTGCAACTATTTCACAGTGGTACAGGGTCGACTGCAGCAAACAAAGCCCTGTTTTATGAGATGGACAATAACTGGGGGTTAACCATCAATCAAATAAAACAACCCTAAAAATATATTTCAAGTTTTTATCAGTGTCCTGCAGTCTATTGAATGACTTGCAGTGTGAATTAATTAACATCTACTGTATAAGATAGGAATGATCACCGTTGTTGAATGTATCAGAAATAGAAAATACTAACCTACACCCCCCCCCGCCCCCCCCAGAAACCACATACAGTATATTAAATAATATACATTCATTAGAGGGATGTAAAAGAATAGAATGTTGAGTGCTGTTCCCAGTTGAACCACACGCGAGTCCCCATTTTTGTTTGTTTTTCATCCGGTTCTCTCAACATTTTTGGTGGGTAGAGAGAGAGAGAGGTGGTGTTCATTTCTCACTACCTTTGGTCAAGTAAGTTCAATCCCAACCATTATACTCTTCTCTCCTGTTTTTTTATGCACAATTGGAAGAAAGCATAGATTTTCATAAAATGAACAGTGCGTTTATTTATCGACGTAAACTACTATGGTTGGGATTCTGGTCTTATCATGTCTCACTACTGTTTTCTTTATGGACAATTGGAAGAAAGGTTACATTTTCATAGAAATGGAACAATGCCATTAAACCTTACACCATGGTTGACCACATCACCTCATCCAGTCGCTCCTTTCAGGCCAGAGGCACCAGCAGTCCTTGCAGGCTTTGAGATGAGAGCCAGAGTAGCTCCACCAGGTTGTACTGGCAGTAGCCCATCCAGAACCCAAACAGCACATCCGTCACATTGTGACGCCCCAGCAGCACTCGGCTCAGCCCCACCAGCACGACCCACAGCAGAACTAGGACGCGCAGCGGGGCAGCCAGCACCAGGTGTGCCAGGACGAAGCGGCCGCACATGGCAGCGCGCGTGGCATGACCCGAGGGGAAGGAGTAGCGGTCCACAGAGAAGGTGGCGAACATGTCCATGCGGTTATGGGTTGGTCGGCGCCGACGTACCAGCGCCTTCACGATGCCCACCAACACTAGGTCCAATAACAGGGCTAGACAGGGAGGAAGAGAGAAGAAGAGTTTCACAAATCACTATGAGCAATGACATGAGTGACAGGAAGTAAGAGTCCAGTACACCCAGTGGTAACAAACAATAATCAAAGCATCTGCACAGTGAAGATGTACCTTATGAAACTCTATACAAACATCTTTATTCAAACAGATAAGAGTCTGATTAAAACAGAGGTAAAGAGGTAAGCTGGGTACATATGGTGGTACTATAGCCACATTATCCATGGCAGTAACAGCCTGGGGTTATCAACTTTTATTTTATTTAGTCAGTGACTATAAAAAGATTGCTTTGGCTTTAATAAGCAGGTCTGTGACTAATGTCCCTTTATCACTAAGGTCATAATATGCTACGTAACATTGTACAGGAGCAGCACACATTGCTTATGACGTGTGGGCACGTCGGTTGGACTGAACCAGTTAATATGTGCACAAGTTCAGGAGAACATGTGCACATTTTGCACCTCTCCTTTCTTTACATGTGCACGTTCTCCTGAACTTGTGCACACATTAAAAGGAGCACTTCACCCATTTTTCACCCTTGTAAGATGGCACCATTTCTGTCTATTCACTCAAACAAACCTCAGTGCTGCAAACCACAACATGCTAGGCAGGCTTTTGATCATTCACTTCAGTTCAAACTTTTTTCTAATCTTTTATTGATGTAATGAATTGAAATGTATTGAAAAGGTTTCTCACACAGGATACAATCCTTTTCGCCAGACTCAACACATACATACTGCCCTACAACCCACCCACCCTACCCACCCCAGACTCAACACATGAAATTACCTACCTAGGTTCCATCCTGGAGGCTAATCTTTCCGGTGATAAAATGGCCACCAACGTAATCAAAAAAGTCAACCATAGAACAAGATTCCTCTACAGGATCTCCTCACTGGTCAACAAAAACACCTTGAAGACCTTAACAGGAGCCCTTGTACAGGGTTTCTTTGACTATGCATGCACCTCCTGGTACCACAGCACCTCAAAGGCCCTTAAAACCAGGCTCCAGACTTCCCAAAACAAACTGGTCAGGCTCCTACTTGATCTAGCCCCCCGAACCCACCTCACCCCTGCCCACTTCGACAGGCTGGAATGGCTTAGGGTCGACGACAGAGTACAGCATCTTGCAATGGGTCTGGTCCACAAGATTCGATACACCACCAAGATACCCATGTACCTGTCTAGATACTTCCTTAATGTTAACGAAGTCCACACCCACAACACCAGAGGGAGTGCAACGAACCATGTACAACCCAGATTCGGCACAAACAAGGGACTAAATTCTTTTCGCTCCTATGCCACCAAAATGTGGAACACCCTACCAACTGTCATTAAGACATGCGAATCCCTTGACTCCTTCAAAACCGCTCTCAAAGGGCACCTACGGATGGCTGCAATTCGAAACTGGCCCCCGTAAAATCTGAATCCCCCCCCACCGCCCCCCCCCCCCCCCCTTTTCCCCTCACTGTATATATTTCTTTTCCCTTTTTACCTCCTTTATGATGAATTCCTGTTCTGTCTATAGAAGTGTCTATTTGTACGTCTCTAAATGTTTTGATGATTTGAACATGGTGGACCCTATTGGAAACAAGTGTAATGCTTAATTGGGTCGTCCACTCACAGTTAACAGCCTTTGTATTGAGTTTGTGCTTGAAATGTACTGTAATTCTGCAAACTGTTAATAAATTCTTCAATCAATCAATACATACTGCCCTACAACCCACCCACCCTACCCACCCCAGACTCAACACATACATACTGCCCTACAACCCACCCACCCTACCCACCCCAGACTCAACACATACATACTGCCCTACAACCCACCCACCCTACCCACCCCAGACTCAACACATACATACTGCCCTACAACCCACCCACCCTACCCAGTACCCACCCCACATTTTATCCACAACCACATACAAATAAATCCCATGCTTTCATACTTTTTATTTTACACTTAAAAATATACAATTCATGTGCACTTGTACTCACTTCTTTTGAGGGGCGCTAGCCCCTCCTATATTCAGCTATTAGTGTAGATTTGTCTTACAAACATTAAATTCCCATTGACAATGAATGGAGAATTTACATATGTGTCTGAGCAAATCAGTATTTTTGTCTTACACAAAGATTAAATTCCCATTGACAATGAATGGAGAATTTTACATCATAGTGTCTGAGCAAATAGACATGTTACGTGATAATGATGTACGATAAGAGCGCCCATCACTTCATACTGGTGTGATTTTTTTCTTATATAATAATTTCAAAACCCCTAGTTTACCAGTTTGAACATACAAACCGGCCCTACAAGAAATATTTCGTATAATAAAAGAACAATGACTCCTCTCTCAGTATTAACTTTCCAGGAAGAGAAAGGCTAGTATAAAAGAACAATGACTCCTATCTCAGTATTAACTTTCCAGGAAGAGAAAGGCTAGTATAAAAGAACAATGACTCCTATCCCAGTATTAACTTTCCAGGAAGAGAAAGGCTGTGGTTTCTATTAGCTTGGAATCACCATTGATGATGTCATAGGCAGGTTTATGAACTGTCCACAGACAGAAGCCCACGAAAGCGTGAGCGAGCAGATGGAAATTATGCCATCGTTAATGAACATCATTTTAATAGTTCTCATGTCTTGTTTTGTCCTCTTTTTTCTCATTGTATGGATTTTGGCCAGGCCAGAAATGGATTTGGACAGGCGGCCGCCTGCCCTCGCCTTATTGTAAATACGCCTCTGGTCTGTGTCAGCCTCATCTGTGCCACAATCACAGAGGAATACATTACAGGCTACCTCTTGTGTCTCCATCCAACCTCTCGGGATCAATAACTACAATGTACAATCTGTGTGGTGATTGGGAAATATTTCTCAATTCTATTAGACAATGTAACAGACTAGTGGCATCCCAAATCAGATCTTTGGCCTATCCAGATTGGAATCAGATTACTTTTATAAAGTCCGAACAGCAATTTTTGCTAATGAGATTCAAATCACACTCCTTACCATAGCCTTGTTCATAAAACCAATCAAACTCCAATGGATACTTGGATAGGAAATCAATTTTGGGCTGCCAGTCTGAAAAAAGGCCATTGATTTGTGTGATTCATGTACGATAAGCACCCTACATCATTGTTCATATCGTCAGAATATTATTTTATATTATTTGTTTTGTACAATGGCTGCCCATAACCCCCCCCCCCCCCCCTGCTCTCTACAAGGGGTTTCCTCTATTAAAGTGGTCCTGCCTGCTTGGCATTACGCGTTCTGCACACAGAGGAGCGGACAGCAGTGTTGTGTCTGCATGCTACAGTGCTTATGGTTGGCTGGTAGACTCTCCCTGTGAGAGGCTAGGTTGGTATCAGACAATGCGGCAGTACACAGTTTGGACAACCGTACAGGGATATGCATTCGTGTGAGTGGGCGTGCTCTGTGTGTGTTTAGGTGAGAAGCCAACATCAGATTAGGGCTGCTCGATGAATGGGAAAATTTCAATTTTATGTTCCACTTATTATGTAATCATGAAACTTGACAATTAACAACTTATTTGGTCAGCTGTTGCAGCACCTTGCCCACCATCATCTCCTCACCATTACAAAGGGGTTAAATTCCAGGACATTGTACAACTCATCTCTCCATCCATCATCAGGCTCAATCAAATCTGGGTCCATATTACAAACCATAGTATGACCAAAGACATGACACCAGCCAGAAGCACAATGAGCAACACAGACAACTGAATGAGTAGAAGATGTGCATTTTCTGTTGAATGGAATGAGAATGGAAAAGATAGAGATGGTTGGAATACTTATGTAACTAGGACGCAGAAAGCAGGGGGGGAGCTGCCTGGGAATGCAGTGTGATGATTGCAGAACGAATGACAGATGACATCTGGTGGAAGACAGCAATTACTGCGGGCATATGACAGGTATTGGAATGGACGTGGGAAGGAGGGAACATGACAACTCAGGATAGGGGTGGGTGGCTAAACATGGTGGCTGGAAGGGGAGGGTAAGGTGTGTGCGTGCGTGAGAGAGAGAGAGTTGACAGAACTGCTTCATTCATATATCGTGGGGCTACCGCATAGTATCTGCAAACACATATCATCATCATCATCATCTCATTAGTCAACAATACTATACTCTGCTTACCCATGAACAGATTGAGAATGACCTCTTGTCCCGCTGCAGTGTCACTTTTATACAGAGAGTACGCGGTGCCCACCAGCCACGGGATCCCGTGCCCCGATATCTCTATGAGTTTCATCAGCGGGCGGATGCTGCCAAAGGACGAGTCCTCCGAGGCGCACACCCCCAGCCGCTTGGACAGCCACAGGTCTATAGCGAGCAGCGAGCTCAGCGCTATGCCCACAAAGGAGGGGTTGAGCTTCATGCAGTCCTCCTCGGGCATGCCCGACGCCGAGCCCGTGGAAGAACCGGAGCCCCGGCGCCGCGTGGGGCTCTCCGACAGGGCCCGGGGCCGGCCGCGGGCGGCGGCCACCGGGTCTCCGGAGCCCCCCTGGCGCGGCGGTGGGGTTCGGTTCAGTGACATGAAGTCGTAGCGGCCGTTGTTGGTGCTGCTCGGACTTCCTCCTCCTCCGAGTCCGGAGCCTCCTCCTCCACTGCGTACGGGGTTCTTTGCTTTAGGAGACGGCATTCTGATGCGATTTCCTCTGCTGTTATTATACTTGCAGTGCAAAGTATAATCCGACTGCACGTCGTGCACGACCGTGGGAAAGTGTTCTGCAGTGCTGTTCGCGATGTGCGTCCCTTTATTTATTTATTTCATCGCTTTACAGTCACTTGACAATTCCTTTCACGTCCATGCGAAGCAGTCTCTCTCAATGGAAGCATACTACTAGCATAGCCCCATATGTGCCCTCTCCCTACGCTCATTCTGTAGCTCCGAGATTAGGTCACACCCTGGACCCCTCCCACCGCAGTTCAGAAACGGCGCATGTTTCCACAGAACGATTCTTACCCTTTTCTGCACAATGAATCCAAAACGTGAAGGGGCAGAAAAGGTTTACATTAATTCAAAATTAGCAACGCCAATGAAAATCCAACTTTAAACGGTTACACGAGCGTCACAGTGGTTGTTTAGCATGTTTTGCAAGGAAGTTGAAAAGCTTTAGCGCCTCCCCTGGTCGAACATTTCCAACTGACTTCAGTTCACTCGACATGCACGCGCACACGCACGACTTCCTTGATAAACATGGAAGCGGCTGACTAAACAACCGCTGTAACGCTCGTGTAACCGTTTAAACTTGTATTTTCTTGGACGTTGCTAAGTTTGAATTAGTGTAAAACTTTTTTAGCCCTTCACTTTTTTGATTCATTGTGCAGAAAAGGGTAAGAAGCGTTCCTTGTGGAAACATGCGCCGTTTCTGAACCGCGGTGGGAGGTGCCCAGGGTGTGACCTCATCTCGGAGCTACAGAATGAGCAAGCAGCAACACTTTTCATGTTTGTTGTTCTTATCGCAAAGCCTTGTGGGAAATGGAGTATTAAAATGTGACGTGAATTTCTACACACGACTTTGATTGATTGATTGATTAATTGATTGAAGTATTTATAACAGCTTGCAGAATCACAGTACATTTCAAGCACACTGTGGACGACACAGGGTCCACCATTTTTAATTCATCAGAACATTCATCTTTGATGAATTGAAAATTCAAAAAACAAGTGTAATTTTTTATGGTGTCATCCACTCACAGTTAACAGTTTTTTTGTATTGAGTTGTACTTGAAATGTACTGTAATTCTGCAAACTGTTAATACATCAATCAATCAATCAAACGGGAAATCATCATAAAAGGAGGTAAACTGGGGGAAAAAAACAAACAGTGAGGGGAAGAGGGGTGTGGGGGGGGGGGATTCAGATTTTACGGGGGGCAGTTTTGAATTGCAGCCGTCATGGGGCCTTTGCGGTTTTGAAGGAGTCAAGGGATTCACACCGTCCACACGCGGTAAGGCGTTCCACATTTTGGTGGCATATGAGCGAAATTAATTTATTCCCTTTTTTGTGCCTGTGCATGGTCGTAGTAGGCCTACAGGTAACAGGTCATCTCGCTGGCTCGCCCCGGACGGCTCGCCCCGGAATTTCGAAAAGTGAAGACAGCTCGCCCCAAGCCGTGGATAGCTCGCTCCCAAAGCGTGGATATCTCACCCTAAAGCACGGATATCTCGCCCCATGTTTATTTCATGTTTATTTTACCTTAGTTCTCATATTAGAACATTTAGAATCAATGTTGTTTGTCAAAGGAGAATATTTAGAACCAGTTTGTTGTTGTTGTTGGTCAAATGAAAATGATGCATGGATACTGAATGGCTCACCCCCCTCCATTGTTCTGGAATTTCCAGAATTTCCGGAATTTCCAGAACAGGCTCTTTCAAAATGACCAGCTCAACAAGATCTACCCACCCCAAAAAATGTTCACACCCGTGTGAAGTGAGGGGCGCTCTTATCATCTTACAACATGATGTAAAACAAACATTGAGACAAAACAAACATTAAATTCTCTTTATTGTCAATGGCGTTTTTTAAAACAAACATTAAACCTGTATATAGGAGGGCCCTCAAAAATGTACCCGAGGGGGCTTTTGAATAGCAGCGCTGGTGTTACATATAAGACAAATGCACTTGGAATGGTAAATACAATAGAGGGGGAGAAATTGAATAGGTTGGGTTTTTTTGTATTTAATTTGTAATGCTACTGATGTTTGTAAACACAGTATTGCATTGTGTGGGTTTGAGTTGACAGGCCCTTTACCTTTTGGGCACCCCTGTTGTACATGATTTGTTGAACTCCCTCTGGTGTTGTGGGTGTGGACTTTGTTGACATTCAGCGCAGGCTGAATGTGCAGGCACACCTGAGTGTCACGAAGATGCCAAAAGCTGTTCGTGGCTCCCGTTTCGAATGGGATCAGTGTATTGAAACGGGGAAAATCAGGTGCAATCAGGCCTTTCAATAGACTGAGTAGACGTCTACCCGTCTACTCAGGTGCTCAGTAGGTTGATTCCTTCCGATTGTGTCGGTTGATCTGTGCAGTTTAATGCATCGCATGCAGCTACTGGAGCTCAGTAGGTGATCATTCCTTTCAATGCAGCCGTAACATCGAACATGCACTGCTCCCGTGCTTGCGGTTATGTTTAGGTTAGGATTAGAGATGCACTGCTCCCGTGCTTGCGGTTATGTTTAGGTTAGGATTAGAGATAGGGATAGTAATTTCGGAACAAGGAACCTTCTGACTAACGACACGGCACCGCTCCAGTAGCTGCATGCGATGCATTAAACTGCACAGATCAACCGACACAATCGGAAGGAATCAACCTACTGAGCACCTGAGTAGACGGGTAGACGTCTACTCAGTCTATTGAAAGGCCTGATTGCACCTGATTTTCCCCGTTTCAATACACTGATCCCATTCGAAACGGGTGTTCGTGGCCGGCGTCTCTTCCTGGTTTTTAAACAGCTGGTGGATGGAAATGAAGCTCCACCCACGCGGCAGAATGCTGCGGGGGCAAGCTTTTCCGGAAATCTGGCTGACGCGGCATTCTGCCGCGCATGGAATCCCAAGTGTGCTTACACCCATTAAGGAAGTATTTAGACAGACAGGTACGCGAAGGCACATGGGTATCTTGGTGGTGTAGCGAATCTTGTGGACCAGACCAGAGCCATCTAATGGAAGAGTTACGATATTGAGGGGGCACAAACCGAGCGCTCGAGCGATGTTCATGCAGCCTGGAGGGACAAGCTGGAGTTTGAAATACATTGTTATCAACGAGGGCGGCGCAAATAAAGTATTGTACAGTAACAACTAAAGTCTCTGTAATGTTTGTTGTACGATTACTACAAAACAATCTAAAATAAAGGGATTTAAGATCATTAAAGCTGGGCTGTTGCATGGGTCCAATGCAAATTTCTGCCTACTTCCGTATTTAGTATTTGTTATCCCCATTCTTATAGAAGACTATGTAGGAGAGCCGCCATTGGACTGGCCCCATGAAGTGAACAGAGTTTTCGTAAATTCTGTCTTACTCTATGGCTCTGGACCAGACCCATTGCAAGATGCTGTACTCCGTCGTCAACCCTAAGCCATTCCAGCCTGTCAAAATGGGCAGGGGTGAGGTGTGTTCGGGGAGTGAGGCCAAGTAGTAGCCTGACCAGTTAACCCCCCTGCACAAGAAAGGGAGCAAATTAGATCCCGGTAACTACCGCCCTATTTCTATTCTTACCATCTCGAAAGTGATGGAAAAAATAGTCTATGAACAGGTTGAAAAGTATCTTGCCACAAAAATTTCAATCCGGCTTCAGAACATGCCACTCCACTGACACAGGCCTCCTCTATTTGAGTGACCACATCAAACACGATGTGGATGCTGGAAAATACTGCGGCATGGTCATGCTGGACCTCCAAAAGGCTTTTGACACAGTGAACCACTCCATACTGGTTAACAAACTAAAAGCAATTGGTTTTGATAGCACATCAGTGAGCTGGATGCAATCCTACCTGGAGGGGAAAGAACAGATGGTGGAGGTGAACGGAACCCTCCGAATCCACCTCACCTCTGCCCACTTTGACAGGCTGTAATGGCTTAGGGTTGACGACGGAGTACAACATCTTACAATGGGTCTGGTCGTCCACAAGATTCGATACACCCTGGCCATGATGTACCTGTCTACATACTTCCTTATATGTCAATGAAGTCCACACCCACAACACCAGAGGGAGTTCAACAAACCATGTGCAACCCAGATTTGGCACAAACAAGGGCCCCCGTAAAATCTGAATCCCCCACCCACCCCTTTCCCCCCTCACTGTGTATGTTTTTTCCCCCCTTTTTACCTCCTTTATGATGATTTCCTGTTTTTGGCTATATAGAAGTGTATATTTGTACGTCTCTAAATGTTATGATGAATTGAAAACGGTGGACCCTCTTGTAAACAAGTGTAATGCTTTATGCCGTGACGACACCTGTCGTCCACTCACAGTTAACAGTTTTTGTATTGAGTTGTGCTTGAAATGTACTGTAATTCTGCAAACTGTAATAAATACTTCAATCAATCAATCAATCAATCAAAGTTTGTTTTGGGAAGTCTGGAGCCTTGTTTTAAGGGCATTTGGTGCTGTGGTAGTACCAAGATGTACATGCATAGTCGAAGAAACCTTGTACTATGGCTCCTGAGTCCTTAGGGCCTTCAAGGTGTTTTTGACCACGAAGCGAGGTTGGTTTGGTTGCGGACGGTTGCTTAATTTGCAAAGAACAAAAAATAATAAACAAATTAAATAAACAAAAACAAGTCCAGTGTGTAGTCATGTTGAAATATCTTGCATGGTTATTATTATTTTTATTTATTTAATTGTTTGTGTGTGTGTGTGACTGTGTGGCAAAAACGTCTCTGTCTGGTGTCAACTTTTCTCGCTGTGCAATGCAAACTAATAGGAGAGTGCGGTGCGGTATTTCCGAACGCGCCCATAAAACGTTTACGTAAGTGAATCCATGGCACGCCTCTTCCTATTGTAGTAGGATCACGTGGTGACTTCTCATCCCTTCCCTTAGGGCTACATGCTTCCCTTCCTTCTGACTGATCACACACGAGTAGAGTGGGCCACGAACACGATACCAGAATCATGCCGGGCATTCTGCTGGGAGACGTGTTTCCTAACTTCGAAGCCGACACTACCGTCGGCAAGATCAAGTTCCATGATTTCCTCGGCGATTCGTAAGTGCAAGAGCAGCTTCATATAGCCATAGTGACAGTGCATCTGTAATAGTATTTTTGCTTAGCCGCAATGTGCATTGTGCAACACTAGATTGTTTATAATGGGATGAATCTAGAGTTGCAATACCCTCCATTGACATCCCATTCATCCAAATTGCTTTTACGATCTGTTTGTATAACACGACGTTAAACTCACCAACCGGGAAAACGCAAAATGCAATGCGTTTGATTCATAAAAATCCACCGTAGACATGTTATGAGCTACTCTGTCAAGAAATTCCATGCTGTTGGACTTTGGAACCACTCATTTTTATTAACTGGTCGTGCTGCTACCTCCTGCATTATGTGCGAATTCGAAACAGGTGGTATGCAGGAAAGTTGAGTGACTTCGACGAGCTTTTCCAAACTAATAGAATCACCTGCACAGAATTTCTTGACAGAAAGTAGCTCATAACACCTATCACCTCGCATAAGTTCAAACTTATCCTAGTTAATGGCTTTTGGTCAAGCCATTTAAGGCTATAACTAGGCTAAGTTTGAACTTGGTGAACTTAGTGTGAGGTGGTGCAACTGCATCCACATTATGCACAGACGGTAGCAGTTGCAGAGATTGTCATCTGTGTCATATGTGACACCTGGCGGTTTGCAAAATTCTACACCTTTTTTGCACTAGCCTATTTTGCAAATTTGCACTTGCCTTCACTTTTGGCATCCAATCCTATGATTCTAATTCTAATGCATGAGGAATGGTTTGTAAAGAAAACGACACACACACACACACACACACACACACACACACACACACACACTTTAATGATGAACACAAGGAAGCAATGAACCTTGTGTGTGTGAAGTTAAAAAAAATCACAGATTAACTTCCAAGTTACTATCTTGGCTGTAGCAAGTAAATGGACAGATAAGGATGGGAGGTAGGGGTCATGGACAAGAGCATGAATTGGGGGGCGGAGCAGTGGTGGTCTCATCATGATGTAACATTGTGTAACTGGGTGGGGGTCTGGGGAGGGTATGAGTTCATGTTTTATAAGTGTGTGTGTTTGACCCTCCACAATCCCCTCCCCACAACCCCTGAACCAGATGAGAGCTGAAATTATGCACTAAATGTCTTGTGGATTTCCCACCTTTCCATTTATTTTTTGTAATGTATTTCCTTTCCTGTTAAGGGTTTGGCTCAAACTGCACAAGCAACTCGGACATATTATTCCAACACACCCCTCACAAAAAATAATTTGCATACTTGCCCAACTGCATCCTTATCATAACTACTATTATTATTTGAGTATGATTAAATATGATTATTTGATTTGTTTGGCCTAATTGACACCAAGAGTGGTTGTCCAAGAGGCACATATTAGATAAGTAGAAACTAAACTCGAGTGCATGGCTGCATGCATATTGTGAGTTTGCAGAAAAACAGCCTGATTGTTATACTATGATGCTGATGGAGACTAAGATAAGGATCTGAAACAAGGTGGCAAAAGGACTTCCTTTTGTCACCTGGTTGTTTCAGATCCTTATCTTGGCTCTAAAAAATGTCATGCTGCAGCTCCCAAGTACATGGCATTTGTGTTGCTTTTATTAGGAAGCAGTTAGGAAAACTAGCCTTTTCATTAATGTTCCATCACAGCATTGGCTTCTCTCAATCATGTGATTCTCTCCCCCTTTTAGCAGCTGGTCACATGGCCTCTGAGACAAAGCGCCAGTGTTGTGAGTTGCTGACGCTCAGTGATTACTGATTAGTTGACCTCAGGCCAAAGAACTCCCTCCTATGAGTACTTTATTGCAGGTTAGATCAACCACAATATCTGATGACTGAAGATTTCAATAAACTAACCAAGTTATTTATTCACATGCCTTTGTTTTCACAAAAGAATATGTTGATTCAGGTTTCAGAGTGAATCCCAATTCTAGAAAGTATTCAGATATTGTATCAACAATTGGATTCAAAATGAAGACATCGCAATCTGCGTTCAGCAAAAAAAGAAAATAGACTGGTGTAATTGTCAGCGATCAAAAGCTGTGGTAAAGTTAAAGTAGTATTGTATAACTTTTCCAATCTTTTCTCCCAGACCATATGCAGAAAATAATAATCCCAGTTCATCCCTGCTGTCTTTAGTTCTGAGTCTGTCAGATTCCCAGCCACCTGTTGCTCCAAACTTGAACTGCTGGTACTGACATTTCCTCCAGAGACTTGCACTTCTTTCCCCCCTTCTCTCCTCACCCAATTTATGGCTCTTCTGTTGCCTCAACTCCCTCTCCATTGTGTCCTGCTCTCACGTCTCTCCTTTCCTTAACCCTACGTGCACTCAATTCTGTTTCCCCCTGCTCTTTTCTTGTGTAGATGGGGTGTCTTGTTCTCCCACCCGAGGGACTTCACTCCTGTGTGCACCACTGAGCTGGCCTGTGCTGCCAAGGTCAGTGATGAGTTCAAGAAAAGGAACGTCAAGATGATCGCCTTGTCCATCGACAGCGTGGCGGACCACCTCAGTTGGAGTAAGGTTAGTGACCCATACACAAATGGACATACTGTTACACGTATTGTTACTTCCCGTTAAAGGAAATAAAAAAACAAGAAATGACTAGTCATTATATCGGCTTGCAACAGAAACTCAGGGAAAAATTAATTACCTTACGGACACAGGACATTAGACCTTTCCAAACACTCTTTTTGCCAGGTGCTTGAAAAGCATCCTGGCCTACATTCACTACTGCGAGCATGGGATCGTCAGCATGTTTGAGTAGATGGTATGCTGTGATTGACAGCCTAAACCTAACCTCAGTAAAACTATACCTAAACATAAACCTAACCTCAGTAAAACTATACCTAACCTTAACCCTAACCGCAGTAAAACTCTTTTGCAAGAACCCGGAAGAACGAGTCAACGACGGACCCGCTGAGATTAGCAGCAGCATTTTTTCCAAAAGTAATAGTTACAAAGATTTAAACACATAGTGGCAAACGGCACACATAGCTACATAACAGGGGTTCTCAACCTGGGGGTCGCCAAATTATTTTGGGGGGTCCCCAATTTTTTTCCAAAATGTTTTATTTTTTTCCAACTGAATGGCTGGAAAATGGAAATTAAGAGTTTACATAGTACGTGATGATTATAGCAGTTTTCAGTATTCATTTATGATATATTTTCTCTAAGGTTATTTTTGCAGTCAGTTTGTAATAGAGTGTCTGCGCGTGACATCATCAAATCCGGAAGTTATAGATTTTAGGCCCTAAAACGCCGAGAACTCTAGCGGGGCGGGGGCCGCGAGACATGGCCAAAGCATTTCCAGGGGTCCCCAGCCAAAACGTTGAGAACCCCTGCCTTAGTGGGGCTTTCTGTAGTCGCGTTTGCATTCTCTAGTCATGGTGTGGTGGGGGAGACGAGAGCGTCCCATTGGCCGTGGGGCTTGGTGTCCCATTGACCGTATAGGCTTAGAGGCTAGACAATCATGAAAATCTCACCACTAGTGACTAGATCACGTCATTAATCAGCTTTGCAAGCTGATAAAAATGTTGGGTCTCTAACTACTTTGATTTTTCTATTTGTAAAGTGTCATAAGATATCTTTTGTATTTTGGCGCTATACAACTAAAATGAACTTTACTTACATGCAGACATTTGGCGCTATATAAATGCACAGTAGCCTATATGGTATTGTCGTTTCACTCAGGGATGTAAAGGTTTGCCAAAAAGTAGTTCTTCACTCGCCATTTTCACCCGACTCACATGGCTACTGGTAACGTTGTCTCTTGCTTTATGGTTTACAGTTCAGATGCGTAACCTCACTATGGCATATGCAAATGTACTACCATAACCAAACTTTGGCAGCAGTTTCCACTCATATTTCCCCCCTTTTGAGAATGGGTCAAGGTTTTTCCACTTCTGGTCAGGCTTACTTTGTACAGATGGCTTTACACTCTGTCCCACAAGTTTGCCATGGACAATGTTACCCTCTGGATAGTGGATACGGATAAAGGTGCTTTTAAAACAGAGTTTGTACAAGTACTGAACTAACTGTATGCAAAACATGCTTGTGAAGGTGCAACTTTGCCCCCCTGGCAGTCAACTTTTAAATACACCATTTGTCCCTCCACTGCTAACCACCCATTCACTCACACACATGAAATGCACTTTGACATAAAAAAGTAAACTTTATGAACTCAAAGACCTTTATGGATTTTCGCTTATACTATATATTTGTTTAAATTATTGATTTGTTATATTGAAGCTTATTGATCAACTAATCTGTTATTGTCTTTGCATTGTTATCTGGGTGGTTTGTCTCTTTCAATGGGACTAGGGTATGCTAACCTCTCCCCCCCCCCCATTCATAAATGGAACCACTGTGATTGGCTTTCAGCTGTGTTGCTAGGTTACAGGCAGTACCTCCTCTCTTGGCGTCCAGTGAGTGGTCCAACGGGGAGGGGAGTTGACAGAGCCAGTAAAGTTCTGGAATTCTACTAGGCCATTCATTCCTGATTGGACAAAATGTTTGGCTACTAGGTTACATCCAGCACCGCCCACCTCTACACTTCACATGGGGGTTTCAACCCTGCTGTTTAGCTACTGTTGAAGTTTACATTTTTTTACATGCCATGAAAGTAACTTTTGATTTAATCATCTGCCGTGGAAATGGGTTGGACTGCAGGTCTGTCTGTAGTTTTAGGAAGGGGTCAGGATATTTAGTATTACTCTTGGGAGTCCTAATCCCACCCCTTTGTTTTCTTTTATTGCTGCTTCGTTCTAACACATTAGGCAAACACTCAGACACAGACTTTTGGCTGAACCCTTGCGAATAGAAAACGGACGGTTTTCCCACACTGAACTATTTACTTTGTCTGATGTCCAAGTACTGATTATAACATCTGTTCAATTTCCCTTGTGGAAGACGCAACAGTGAAACGTTGTCACACTTTTGATTGCTTGTTATGTCTGCCTCTTGTCTACCTTTTTTTTTCTTTCTTAAAAAAATAAATAAAATAGACTTACTATTAGACTAGTTAGTAGTAGTTACCTTATCACCAAAAGATAGTAGTTACCTTTCTCACAGAAAGATATTTGCTTGGTCACTCTGAGCTATCACAGAATACAGTTCAAGGTCCTCTAAGGTCCCAAGTCTTGTTTTAACCAACTAGTTACAGCTGAACCACTATGAATATTGTCCTGGCTACTGATTCATATTTTACGTGTCCTAGGGTTTATACACAACATGGAGCAAACATTACAACCTCCATATAATCAATCATGGTCTTGGAACCCATTCGGGGGGGGAATATTTCCCTTAGTTTTAAACAACAATACAAGTTTATGGCAGTGTTGCTGCTGACTAGGGTTTAATATTTTCCCGGATTTGGCTCATTTTAATTCCCGGGAATTTGCGGACCTTTTCCCGGGCTCCCGCGGGAATTCCCGTCAGAAAAAAAAGAAAAAAAGTGCCCACCAAAATGCATTTATATGTATAGATACTTCATATGTTCAATAGAATAGTGATATTTTTTGGTTTAAAACGTTTTATTTGAACGAAATATGAACATATAGCCTACAATAAAAGTATTAAATTAAAATATTAATAATGTTATAGGCCTACTACGCTATTCAGAAAAAGGAACACAGGAGTTTGCACTAATGTGACTGTCGAAGCACGGGGGAAAAACGACCTCACGTCTTTCACATAGATACCTTAGCCATGGTCTTTCATAGCCTGGCTTGGCCAGCCTCATAGCGGGGATTCACTGAAGATATATGCGGGGAGGAAACATCAGTGAACCCTCGCTATGAGTCTGGCCGCGCCAGGCTAGGTCTTTCACCCTTTGAGCATGCAGTGGGTCCCCTTCTCCGCTGCAGAGAATGTGATCATCCCGCTTTGTACTTTATGAAAAGTCCGATTGGGTGTTAAATTAGCCAGCACGTCCAGTTTATTATTAGAGAGCGAGAGAGAGAGAGGGAGAGAGACGCTGCGTGCTGGTGGTTATTATAAAACAAATTGTAGCCTACTCATTAGTGGTGTCAAAAAATATCGATATGAATCGATAATCGATTTTAACATTAACGATACGACTACATCGATGCACGTGTGTCTGGATCGGTCAAAATAGCGTCTGGATCGGACGTTGGTTCGATCCTAAAGTTGTGAATCGATATAATTCAACTAACTGCGGGAAAAACACAGATGTACAAGCCCAAAGCACTGTGCATTGCGACGGGTAGATAACTTGTAGATCTGCTACTTCCAGCGCAGAATGGGCGCATGCTTATGACGCTCTTTAACTTTGCATCAGCAGCCAGCGACAGTCACAACAGCACACGAGCAGCAGACGGGGTGCACAGGCACATCCGACACAACTTTATTGCACACATCTGTGCTTTCATCCACGCTTCCATAGCCTTTTAAATCTTATTTCCCATCCACGGGCACAAGCAGTGATATCAACAGCTTCCACCCGATCTGTGGTGGTGTTCTGTTCTGTTCTGACGAGGGAAGCTACTAGCTAGTAGCTAGCATGGGAGCTAACGTTAGTTTAACTTCCATATAGTTAGGAGTCCTCCTTAATAACACTATGTACTTTCCATCCGTTCCCCAACCCCTCACACTCGCTGCTGCGTTTACACGGGCAGACACAAAGACGAATGGGAATATCATTTGGAGCTTTAACAATGAATGATAGACTGTATCGTTGCGTCTGCCCGTGTTTAATGGTCAGGGTTTCTCTGTCCACAGCAGGCAGTCAGACCTGTCAAACTATGCACTTCCAAAACTCAGAGACATGTCACCACCTATAAATTCAAACCCACCTCTGGAATATTGCTATAGCTTTCATTTATTTTATTCCATAGTCTTTCTTAGTTTTTCTCTAATAAAGTTGTTTTTATTTGTTTTCTCATGTTCTCCTTGAAAAGTGTCTTTAAGTACTCAGAGAAGCATATAAATAATATTATTACCACTATTATTATTACTACTTGTTTTATTGCCTATGCTTATGTAGTCACTATTCATTGATTCACTCATATCCAAATCCATTTGAAAAAAAAGCTCACTGCTCAGGTCAAATAGGCCTATTGATATGTGATTAATTGAGATTAATTAATCAATCACAAAGCCTCCAATTAATTAGATGTTTTTTAATGAAGTCCCAACCCTATTCTTTATAGATCTAGCTTCAAATAAAAAATCTATAGAAGGTTAAATGTGTCAGATTGCAACGTATCGTATCGAATCGCATCAAATTCCATGAAGTTCCACAAAATCGAAATCGTATCGATTTGGACGGAATCGAATCGAATCGTTCTGTATATAAAATGTATCGTCCCCGAATCGCATCGTAGCCCATGCGTATCGATACGTATCGAATCGTCTTGTAAGGGAGAGATGCACACCCCTACTACTCATCTTTGTTTGTGTTCCGTTTCACGTTATTGCTGCACACATGCAGGCAAAAGCAAAAAGGGGTTTAGAAGTGACAATGTCCATCACAGGGAAAGGAAACTCCTCGCTCCGTCCGTAACACACAATTCTCACAGAGTGACTGATTAGGCTAATGATTGACAGGTGCAGCAGCTTTGGGAGCGTGCCTGAAGATGTCTGTCAGACATTCATATTTTGCTAAAGTGTATATAAACTCTGTAGGCCTATCTGATTAATTGCGGGAGGATGCAGGATTCGTGGGGTCCCACTGATTTCATGTTGACCGGCCGGCGGCCGTGCCTGCCCGCCCGCAGGTAGGCTATTTAAATACCGCCCGCGCCGCCAACATTTACGTTGGGTCCCGCTGGCTCCAGTTCCCGTTGCAGGCTTGCAGCCCTCGAGTGTAATCCATAATTCCATATAAATATCATCAAACATGTTTGAAAATGATGGGAGGGTTCAGATTGGACATTTGATCACTCCTAGATAAGGGGAAAGAACGCGCACTGTGTGAAAACTCTTTAGTGTAATTTCCCTACAAGAAAAAAAAAACTCCGGGACAACGGGTCCCGAAGAAATTTCCGGGCGGGAAATTGCGTGCCCTATTCCCGGGAGGCCCGAAATCCCGGGATCCCGGCATTAAACCCTACTGCTGACAGATTCTGCTGTCTTGAGAGATTAAATCAATCAAAGACTAGGATACAGCCATTACCATGTCATGCATGTGTGCTTTCATCTTATTGCACTGTGGGAGAAAGGCAACGACGTGTGAAATGATGTTTCCCATCCCTGTGTTCCAGGATGTGATGGCGTTCAGAGGCGAGGAGGCTGGCTGCCCTCTACCATTCCCCATCATCGCTGACCACAACCGAGAGCTGTCTGTGTTGATGGGCATGCTGGACCCCGACGAGTTGGACAAGGACGGACTGCCCCTCACTGCACGCTGTGTATGATGACGATTTAAATTCTTGTAGCATCTCATTTTCGAGAGGGTCCTAGATACAATACAATGTATACACATTTTTCCCCCCCTCCAAAAAACAGACAACAAGTGTGCCATTCTGGTAGGGAATTTATACTATTATCGCACAACAGTGTTCCTTGCTTGACAAAAAGAACAAATCTACAAGGTATCGACTTGCTGCGTTGCAACGCAATGGTAGCTTGTAGGCCTGTGAAGTTGTGGGACTCATTTGTTTTTGCGAAGTTGCAGTCTCACCTTCAGTGTTGGTTTGTTTCAATGTTGACCTACCTGCTGCTTGTTGTAACTTGATAAACATTGAAGCAACGTTAATTGACCTGTGAAGAGGTTCTGTACAGTAAATTGACTGATCCCAGGTCTAGAGAGAGAATAGCACAAGACACTCCCAAGACACTCCCATATGTAGACTTTCTTGTAAATGGAGAATATTAACATGATAATCAAACATGTATTGCCAAAACCAGCGTCATTTGGAATTTGTTTCTGTGTGCCTAGACTCGGGGATAACGAGAACAAGAACAATGAATGCATATAAAAAGTAACATTGCGTATCGGTGAGATCAAGAGTGTAGTAATCTTTCCCGGCTGGGCTGTCTCGTCTCCACTCTGTATGTCTGACATGATAAGACTCATCTTTGTTCAAATATAAATAATAAATACAAATATTGTATGGTTATAGGGGAAACACTGGAACGCATACTGTACTGCTTTGTACTATAACTGTACAAGTTCTGCTGGTCACTGAAAAAGATCATGTGATTGAATCACAATTGTCGGAGACTAACTGAAGCTCACCCAATGCCTCTCTGAACTGTCTCCCATGCAGGTGTTTGTGATTGGCCCAGACAAGAAACTAAAGCTGTCAATCCTCTACCCCGCCACTACTGGAAGGAACTTTGATGAATTACTCCGTGTCATTGACTCCCTACAGCTCACCGCTCAGAAGAAGGTTGCCACGCCTGTGGACTGGAAGGTACTAGAATCATTTAGTTGTTTACGACTTAGAACCAATAACATAGCAGGAGATATTGCCTCACTGATGGTCCAAAGTTCAGGACATCTGTCCACAGACCCAAGTGCCTTCCTTCTGTGCCCTTTGAACTCTCCCTTTCAACATTTAAATGTACCTGACTGCCTACTCCTTTTTGGGGGGACAACATGCAAGTGTTATGTTCTACAATGCAGTACCCTGACGTTGATAATACCTTCTTGATACATAACCATGACTTGCTCCCGCTTGTCATTGACGACATTGTCTGCTACAGAGCCACGCATATCATGATTCTTCCATGATACTTGATATGCACCCCAGCCAACCTTTGTACAAAAGCTGTGAGGTGGTGATAGACTGGTAGTCTACTAATTATTGCCATCCCTATTTTGTAAGAAAAGGAGCGGGTCAAGGATAACTGCTGTATAGGGGTTTAATGGTTAACCTTTTGTCTATTACATCTTTTATCTCTCTCTTAGGTGGGTGATAAGGTCATGGTCATCCCCTCACTCTCTGATGCAGAGGCGGCTGCCCTCTTCCCCAATGGTGTGACCACCACAGAGGTGCCTTCTGGGAAAAGATACCTGCGCTACACCCAGCCCTGAAACTGGACAATCATCCTACAGAACATTCCCAATAGGCTCAGCAAGGTCTCCACTCCCCTGTAGTTTACTGCAGTTTCATTTAAAAATCTTGACTGTGGGGAATCGCGGGTACTGTAACCAGTCAAAATGTAAACTCGTTTTACTGCCCATGTATGGATGGTGGACTTTTCCACCAGCCAGCAAAGATGCAAATTCCTTGCACTGTTAATGCATGTAGAAGTGACTCACTGTGAACAGATGGCACTTATTCTGTACCTGTATGATGCCTGTGGCTAATGTTAACCAAGTGTTTGGGAAATTGTTATAACACGGTGCCTTAGCTTCCCTGAATAAAGGTGATTTATAACACACAGAAGTCTGATTTTATTGATTTTCGGTTTGTTTCATAATCATGTTGACGATACATTGACCATGAAGTCAGGTTAACTCGGGTAGCATTCACACTCCTGGCTTAAGAAAAAAACGGCCACTGTCCTTGAAGCTGACCTCAATAGTGAGTGACCTTACTAGGGGATACATTTATAAGAGTACTTGATAAACCTACCCAACCTACAAGCACTCATCCTGGACAGAAGTTGAACTGGAATAACGTCGTTAAATAATGACATTTTGAAGTTGACGAATTCTATGAGAATTGCATTGAAACATTAAACGTTTTTCTTTTTTACAGGAAAGTTTAGGGATCATGTTAGGCTGCTTCTAAAACAGCTCCGTGCAAGACACTTCTGACGGGGCGTAGGAACGCTATGTAGCACAGAGTCATTCAGTAGAAGACTCGAGACAGACCGTTTTCTGTGCAGAGCAGCTTCATTGAAAGCATTTCAGGTCCCAATCTCAAATGTGTCGTTGACCGGATGAGGCCAATGTGATACAGGTGAAGGAGGACGAGGCATGTTTTATTGATACCGATGAGGAGAAAATTACCTGCCACAAGTTCAAGCTTGTTATTGATTCTCTGATATCGACGCATTCCTCGCTATACATCTTGGGTTGATGATATAAAACTTTACTGATGGAATTGAAATGCATTCGGTAACTAGATGGCGTCCTGCTTTTGTTTTTTTCTGTATGGGATCTATTTGGGTACATTTAGTACACTTAGTTACGAATGGATAAATGAACGGTACTGTACACCAAATAGAATATCATCTAGTTCACCAAGTGACTCACAAGCTAGAGATACATATCAAGTAAACACTCAACGTCAACCCCAGTCATATCCGCTTATTAGTAGGGAGGGATGGGCAATTAATCGGTTATCGCATTGATATCGGGAGATCTTGGCCTTAAAATGCAACGGTATCGAATCTATATCAAAATAATATCGGTTTTAGCAGATATTTTATAATGTTGAAAAAGAAGAAGAAGGCTGCAAATTCTATCAGGATTTCTTTGGCAAGCTTTCAAAAGAGTCAACAAGTTGGAACATTTTTAAATACAAATATTACATTCAAGCTGATCATGTTGGTATATGGGCCAACATTTTAATAATGGTGCATCCCTAGTTTTAGAATAAAGAGGCATTGCTTTTTTCAAATGCAATGCCTGTTTATAATTACATTTTTTTAACACAGAATGACATATTGACATTGGTTAACGGCCATAGCAGCAATTCATTTATTATCATTATTATATAGTTATTGTCTTGGAGTATGTGTGGTGGAATGGAGTATTTTAATATAACATCCACATCTACACCTAGTTTAAAAACCTTGTTTCAATATTCACTCAAGTTCCATAGAGTATTTGAAGTCTGTTCAGTTAATTGCTCTCTCTGGACAGTATTTCTTCTTCATAACAGGCAGTGTGTGCAAAACATCTTGGTATCTTACCTACCCACAAATGAACCATTGTGTAAAATTAAACATATGAGAGGTTAAACTGACAGCAACAGCAGGTCAGCAACCCCCATATACCCTACTTCTGTACAAGCTATCTGAAAATATTTGTGTCATGCAGTTCTTTCTTCTGTCAATAGATGGCAATGCATCTATGCATTTCTGGGTGGGTAAACTATGGTATAATCTCTCAAGGCAGATTCAACTAAAAGAGAACTTTTTTTTACTGGACTCCCAGACTTTTATTCATTTATTTATTTAGCAGGGACAATGCACATTAATCAACACGTCATTTTGCAAATGCATGTAAATAGGCCAGAGTTAGCCAAAAGCCAAGCAGTCCCCGAGCAGGCTCTTAAAAGTGATGATAAAAACTATTCATACAAAAACACATACAATACAAGAACAAAATAAACAAGGTACATGGGACAGAACAGAATAGAGCAACTGATTTACTCATGGTTACATATTTGATTTGTTTTTAGCCACCTCTTAAGTTTGAATTTGAAGGTCAAATAGTTGGAGGTCTCTCTTACTTCTGTAGGGAGACTGTTCCAGTGATGGGAGGCTCTAACAGAGAAGACTGGTTGATGGTATCAGCAGATGTTGTAGGTTGGAACACTTAGCTATTATCAGCAGCCAGCACTTGTTAGGAATCCTTTAAGAAACACTCCCACACTCCCTCAAATATCTTCTCATGTAAAGCCTCAACTCAACTCAATGGCATCATATCGCATGGGGTTTAGTGATCCGGGTTTGTCTGCCCTGCTCTGCATTGAGAACAAGCATCTGCAGCTGTTAGCATGGCCTTCGTGGCTTCTTTAATGCATTCTGACTCACTACTAATGATCTCAATTAGGGTGGCCAGATTGAAATATTCACCTTTAGTGAAATGCTCAAGCAACGAACCAGAGAGTTACTTTGATTTATTAAGTCTTGTTTAGACTGATGATAGGTTCCTGGCTTACCTCTAGTTTATTGAGGCACTCAGGCACTGAGTCTGTCTCTGAATGTGATGTATGGGTTAGTTTACCTTGCTTATTGTAATTCAATCTGGATAAATCTGCTAAATGCCTAAATGGTAAATCAGCAATCAACAGAAATAGATCTACAACACGTGACCTTGTAGATCAGGTATGTTCAGCAAAGATTTGGTGTGTGGAGAAAAAAATGACAATACAAGTCAAAAACACATGAACACATGAACACATGAACATGAACACATGAACATGAACCCTAGAATCAGTATTCTGAGAATGTCATAATAGGCGGACAACGCCGGACATGCCACAGTGTCACAGTGAGACACGTTATGAGCTTGAAGATCTTAGCCTTTTATCTGCCCAAAAAACAGAGGACCAATTACAGACTCCTGGGGGACCCTGGTCAACCGAGTATATATGGTTATATTAGTCCTTTATGTTGCTTCCCTTGAGCTGGGGTCTAACGATACTTAGTAATGACTCCTCAGAGGGTGCCTCTGCCTCATCACAGAGCCATACCGTGCACGTTGCAATTCATTATAACACCAGCTAGTTTGAAGGTTTATATAGGACACTATAATGTTTAATATAGAGCTTTAACCTTTTAACAAAAGAATATGGGTCCATTTGGTTCCATTTGTACACTTTGATGTACACTTTGTACACTGGTCTATACACTGATTTTACAGTGTATAGACCAGTGGTTCTCAAAGTGCGGTCTGGGGACCTTGAAGAGGTTCCAGGGTGTCCCCAGCTAGATTATATAGGATAAAAATCGGTTTATCCTGTTGACTGTATAGGCCTACATCAGCTTTTTGAAAATATCCAATCTACCGTATGTAAGCTCACAATTGCAGA